>NC_064648.1:47344729-47651369 GCF_023864345.2 Schistocerca serialis cubense
TCTGGTTTGTAAAACCACAGTTCTTTTATTTTGGACTATGTCATACAGTACTGAGAAGTTAAAAATCCATGCTGCTTATTCAATACTTCACTTTAAAAAAATTCTGTTACTGCTCTTAAAATATTTTGGTAGGGTATTGTACTCATGCATCTACTCATAAATTTTTGTTTGTCTGAAGTAATGGTATTATGATCATTTATCTTATTACACATATCTGACTAATCTTGATGGTACACAGGAAATCAAAAATATCTGTGAAAGTAAATATCATTTTTTATGTTTTCTTTTATCATTCCGGACGAAGGTCATCCTACACAAGATCATACCTACTTAACCCAGAGTTCCTGTTTTTAGCTTCTTGTCTGAGGTACATGTCATGAAATATTTATGCTGGATAATAGCTTTGTGGATGCAGATCTGGTGCAAGTGTTACTGCTCTCTTTTACAACAACAGGGTTATGTTACTGTGAGTACTCACCCAAGTAAATACTGTTATCAGAATGTGCCAACATTTTGTCAAAAGGAGGGGATTATGTGTTATCCAAGAGCTATTATGCTCATCCCTGAACTAATTAAAAATTCGGTGATTAACACAAAATGAATTCAATATTAATCCTTTGTCAAAGATTACTTTAGTCCAGGGAGTTATATAAAGACAGCAAATGGTTTTCAGTACCTTTTTATTTATTCTATTTGGTCTTCAGCAGTATAATACTATTTAGCCAAGATTGCCTGTACTTGGGATGTGTTTATTCTTTATGGATTCATCATCTCATCAAACTCATTGCATTAGTATATAGACTATTCCACAATTTCATTGTTAGATGTGCATATTAGTAGTGTGTATGGGTATTTAGCCCCCACTCATAATTTTAGTTTTCCTGAATTTGCTGATGAGCTTTTAATTGACTTAACAGAAACTCTTACAGGCATATATTGTATATGAAGATTAGAAATCTTTACAAAATTGACTCATTCCTCATATGATTTGTTCTCTTCACAACATAGAAACAAACACTTAAAGTGTCAATGAGCACACTGTACAGTATAGCATTTAGTACTGCAGTTTTGGGCAACATGTTTTTCAGTTGGAAAAGAAGTTGCTTACAAAATGCCTTTTTTATGTGCACTCCTCTCTACATAGTTGTATGAGTAGCCATGTTTTATGTTTAGTGCTTCATTAGGAAGCTTTTCTTCATCATTATGGACTCTACAATTGCCTAGTGAAAATCTAAACACACTATATAGCATTACTGACTTGGTTATATTGCTGGTATTCTTTGGTAATGCAAAAATTTTGAAGTCTCATTCTCTGAAACTAGTTGGAGATGTAATCTAATATTTCAATGATGAACATGAAAACACTGATTTAAACATGAGATTACTTCACATTTCTTAGTGACAAAACACATAATTATGAAGATTAACTTCTGCTATCACCTATTTTTATTGTTTAAATAAACCAAGTAAGCTACTGCAGTGGTTGAACTGTAAACACATTCAAGTCTACAAAAATGTAAATCTTCAGAAAATAGCATTTGAAAGAACTCAGTCACTGTAGCTTCACTAAGACTTTAACACAGAAAAGTTGTGTGGATGACTACAGCCAGATTTTCCAAAAAAGTTCATGATATAATCACACTGAGTGACTGTAACAGTAAGATCTCCTCGTATTAGTGACTTTGACATTGAAATGTAGAATGATGAGTTCACTCCATGAATTTTTACATTGAGACATTAAGATGAAAACAGCTGATCATGACTCTGCCATGCAGAAGTTACTGTAATGATTACTAGACGCTATATTCCTATTGTTATATAAAGAGAACAATGTCAAAATTAGTAGCAATGACATTATGAGGAAGCAGGTAATAATTTGTTTTATCTATGTGATAGACGATTGGGAAATTAATAAAGTTAGGTGGATTGTTTTATTCATTCAACACGCATTGTTGTGGGTATTTATTGAGCTTCCTGTAAATTTCCCAGTATAGTAGTTTTCTTCATTTCTTAATTGTCAGGTTACTCTGATAACCAAAGCAATTTTCCAGTTCAGAAAAATTAGAGCAAGAAAATTATAACTAGATTATTGTGTTATAAACATACTGAAAGGTCCAAATAATAATATTATTTTCTGGGTGATGGAGACCTTAATTACGGATAACTTTTTAGTTAATTACTTTCCACAAATAATAAAATGTTTACTGACAGAGTGAAATGAGGGCCTTCAAATAATTTATGTCATTCTGGAAATAAACATTTGTTACCTCATGAAATGTTTCTGAGCATATGGCTTCCAAATAAAGTAAATCACCTATTTCTCTTAAAACAACATATACAGTGAATAATTATGTATACCACTGGCATCAGCAGAACTCAAATAAACTGATGAATAATTATTTTTACTGAAACATCACCTAAATAAGAATTTTGGTGCTTTATGTAAATGTGGTACGTCTGCTACCAGCACAATATAAAAAAGAAGGTGTAGAGTTATAGCAAACAGAATTACTTCAATTTGCTAAGTTTCAAGTTCCTCATCTGTACAGTAGAAGCATGTCTCATGCTGCTCCCATTTCAAAAAAGTGAATCTAAGGTTCTCAAATCCAAAATGGCACATGTAAATCAGCTTTTATGAAGTTACTGTTGATTGCTTTAGCACTGCAGATAAACTAGCTGGATTATGAAAACATATCAAAATTAGGGACATCTTTAACCCAGCAAGTTTCTGCGAGGAACACAGTATTATAAAAAATAAAATGCTCTAAAAAGGTAATAGAGCACTTGTACACATAGTACAGAGATCTACAAAAGCAAACTTGGTAACAGTGGCATACAAGGGCAGTCAAATTAATATGAAAGATATGAAAAACTAAGTAAACTATTCAATAATACAAAAGTAATTGTCATAGTTGTTAACACATTTATTCCACTGTAAGGCAAGGTGGTGAATGTCTTTGTGGAAAAATGTTTGCAGTTGCCTCCAGAAACATAACTGGACCCAGTCATGCACCTCAGCATCTGAAGCAAAAGGTCAGCCATGAATGTTTTTCTTCAGAGCTTTGAAAATATGAAAGTCACATGAGGAGAGATTGTGACTTTATGGAGAACATGTAAGGGTTTCCCAGTGAAATTTCTACAGCGTACTATATAGGAACTTGGCAGGCATTTTGTGGGCAAGATGCTTCAACTATGCCGCACAGTTTTCCTGGAAAGCCTCCACACAACCTCCATACAGTCCCACTCTCTCCTCATGTTATTTCCATATTTTTGAAGCCCTGAAGAAAAACATTCTTGGCCATCCATTTGCTTCAATACAAGATGGGCACACGTGGGTATGATCATGATTCTGTGGGCAACCACAAACCTTTCTCTGTGAAGGGACTGACCATCTTATCTCACAGTGGCATAATTTTATTCACAACTATGGTGATTACTTTTGAAATAATACACAGTTTACTTACTTCTCCAAACATTTCTCTGTGAAGGGATTGACCATCTTATCTCACAGTGGCATAATTTTATTCACAACTATGGTGACTACTTTTTAAATAATACAAAGTTACTTACTTCCATAAGTCTTGTTTTCATTGGACTGCCCCTTATACATAGAGCTTTCAGCTTGTGTACTCTTACCGAAATTTTTCATCAATGTAACCAAATATATTAGAACAAAAGATGAAAGTGACATGGCTCACATCCCATGCAAAGCCAATCACAAAATATATTGATTTCATTGATTACTTTGAAATTATTTTTAAATTCTGTTATATTGGCTCCATGACAAATCTATAGTAGCCAATCTGAGTCATGATAAAAATTGCTGTTTTGAAGAGTGTGCTGCAGCACGTTGTGTGAAGCAGCCACCCTCAGTTTCTGGTGGCGGCGCCGCTGTGGCAATCACAACTTTGGTGTCTCCCTCTGGTGGAAAAGGGGAAAGGTTGCCCGTTCAAGTGCATTTAAGGGGCGTTATGAGCTCGGCAGGTGAGTCTGGTCAGTTGGTCAGTCCAAGTGGGGCTGGGTCAGTCTCACGACACCAGTTGCTGGTCTGTCTCTCATTCACATTTGTGCAGCAGTGAGTGTCTGTCTGTCATCGGAGTGCTAGTATGGCTGTCATTTGGATCAAACTTTAAAGCCAGGAAATGAGAGTCTTGTCACTCAGCCAGTAACAGAACTCAGCTAGTGGTCGCCCGGTCGGTGCTGTGTTCCTGCATCTGAGCCTGCGCATTAGGCCGCCAGTCTGCTCGAGTTGCTTAGGCAATGGTCATTGGCGGTTGGATCGGTCGGTTGGTCAGTCTCGCACTGAGACACAAGATGACTGGTCTGGCTTGAGCATCTGCACATGTGAGGTCACCACATGAATCCAGTGGGCCACGCCATATAGAAAGGGGTAGCGGCTTCGCGGTTGACACGAGAGCAACAGGAGTCAACACACAACATCAGTCTGGCCAGTGCGAGCTGCGACGCTGTGAGACGGGAGATCGGTGCGCCTTCCTGCATCCGTTGAAGCGACTGGCAGTGGACAGTTTGTGAGAGTGTTGGGGGTGCTGCACCAGGTCTTTGCCAGAAATCGCAGTTTATTAAAAGTTAAGAGATTGGAGACATGTTGTTTCATTTGCTTCTTAAATTCTACTTGTTTTGGTAAACATTTTTGGAATACAGTGATCAATAGATTATTATATTTTGACTAAAGTTCAGTCTTGATCACACCATTTATGTTTCAATGATATAGGTAACCGGTTTCGGTTATTTTTACATAACCATCATCAGACCCATGGTTCCCTTCGGATGGCAGGCGGAGCTCTCCTTAGCTGCTACGAAGTTAACTGAGGAGAGCTCTGCCTACCATCCTAAGGGAGCCATGGGTCTGATGATGGTTATGTAAAAATAACCGAAACTGGTTACCTATATCATTGAAACATGAATGGTGTGATCAAGACTGAACTTTAGTCAAAAAATCTACTTTTTTTCTTGGTGAGGTCACCAGCCGCTTTGTTTTGGGGTCATCCCACTAATCTTCTCCATTTGCCCACCAGCAGGAAGATGGTTATTTATGAATTGGGCTGTCCATTTTCCCTTGTGGAGTTGGGGTGGGTTAGAGCAATCTGCAGTTTGGGTTGTTCAGTAATCCCCCTGTCAATCTGCCATACATAAACAGCTGCCTCTGTCATGTTTGTCAGATAAATGCTAACGAATTTATTGCTTAAGGTGTAAAGGGCAAATTCCTGAAATATGTTTTTATCTTGCCTATCATCTTGCAAATTGGTATATGTGTAATGTAGAGCTTGTTGGTACATTTAATGTAAAACTGAATCTCACGGGTTTTATTTAAATGGTCATTTTCGTATATAAAGATGCCACCCTTCCAATGTAAGAGTTCTTTTAAAAACAAGTTGCGCTTTTGGTCGCAAATAATTTTTAATGTGAGTGTTTTGTACCATATCCATCGGTCTTACAGGGTGTGTAGTTTATGTGTTTGTGTGAGTTGTTAAAATCTTTAGTTTAAAGTAATCTGGTGTGTTGCAGATTTGCACCAGTGTAGTCTTTAAGAGGTTGTTGTGAGCAGTCGTGACTACAGCCATGTTAAAAGGGAGTGGCAAGGTTTTCAACCCAAAAGCTCATACTATAAAAAAAAATTAAAAAAAGATGTTATTTCTGCCTCTGAATAAATTGTAACTTGATATTTTCAGGGCGCTTTCTGATTACAATTTTAAATCTGTTTAAAAAAAAGAAGGTTTTTAGAAATAAACTTTCCATTTATTAAAAAAAAAATTTTAATTCGTTCATCAGTTACTCATTGGCAACTACTTCCGCACTCACATAGTGTGATTAAATGTGTTAATGTTGTTGATGAATTCCTAATAAAAAAGTAAATTCTTAAGAAAATGTTTTGAAAGTAAATACATGGTTCATTACTTGTAGCAGAGCGTGGTTACTTTCTTGCTACTACTCTTTGAGTAACTGATGAAATTATACTTGTACTTATTTTATAATTTAGTAATATTTCGCTTTGGCTGAGTGACTGTTTTGCTGCATGTTTCAGGTTGAGTAACTGATGAAATTATACTTGTACTTATTTTATAATTTAGTAATATTTCGCTTTGGCTGAGTGACTGTTTAGCTGCATGTTTCAGGTTGTCATGGCGGCCAGAGAATGTCCAGGATTCGGTCTATTATGCAAAAATCAAACATCATATGAGTTGCACATCTGTAATATAAACAAACAAGGCACTGTTCTTGAGTTGCTAGGGGATTTAAAAGATACCTTGCTCAATCCGGTCCAAATTTCACCAGAGGTTGTTGGTTCCTTTCTGACAGCCATGGCAGCAGAGGCAGTAGAGGTTGGTGAGTTCCAACAACATTTAGACTGGTTTCGTGTTGATCAACCAAGTCGTAAGCAATTAACTAGACTACGCACGCATTTGGTTCACATGTTTAACCAGGTCTCTGATTTAGAACAACTTACTGTAAATGAGGCTGATCATAAGGAAGTGGTTGAGTTGCAGCGAAAGATGGCTGTGTTGCAGATTAGGTTAACTGGGTTAGAGTCTATCTCCAAAGAATCTAGTGGGCAGGTCCAAGTCATTCTGGCAGGGCCAGGAAGCGAACTAAATAACCCGAACAGCGGAATTGAACCTAGCTCGGAGTTTTTCGCAAAGCTACCTAACCCTACTGCACTTCTGTTAAAGGATGTAGGAGAATTAAGTGTAGAATCATTGGTGAAATTCTGTGGTTACTGGTTTATTTTGAGCAGCATTCCTTTGCTTTTCGAATATCGTGCTCCACCCTGTTAGCTCTACTGTACCTGTTAGCAAAGGGGAAGTGTAATGAATTAATTTCTAGAGCTCTTTCAGAAGGGTTCTCGTTACAACAACTTAGGTGACTTATAATTGCTGAGACACTCACAGAGGGCTCTAGGAAACATCCAGAATGTCAGTATATTTGGAAGGTGCTGACCGCTAGTGAAGATTTGTCAATGTATGTGGAAAGGGTAAGGGTAGCTTCGCAGCCCTTTCTAAGTGATTTATCAGAAGAACAATTAATTGCAGTAGTTTTGGAAGGGATGGCAGCTGCTGACAAAATAAATTTTATTTTCAAGTCACCCCCAAAGACCTGGGAAGAACTCTCTGTTGTTGTTACTTCTGCATCTGCACTAAGGTTAAGCAAGGACTCTAGGAATGTTAGTGTGTCGGGACAAGTGAAGGAAAATTTTGGAGTGGAGAGAGATCATCCAAGCAGTATTTATCAAGGCTTACACAGGAAATGTTTTTGATGTGGGGCTAGTACGCATTTGGTTAGGAGTTGTCTGGTTTCACAAGGGGCAAGAAATATTAAATGACATAAGGGCAGACGACACATTTCCGGTAGTAACTTATTGTGTAGTGAGGGGTGTGCCATAGTTGCCGATTCCCGATTACGCCTACCTTATATTTGTCTTAATTTGAATTGGGAACCTCTGTGTGCTTTATTAGATACGGGTAGCACGTATTCCTTGCTTAATGAGACTTGGTTTCTGGAATTTGGCAATCTTACCAAACTGAGACCTAAAAAAATCCCACTTCGGAGGTGTTTTGTGACCAGTGGTCAGGTGTTGCTTCTGGTGGGATGGGTTAAGGGTATTGTTACTGTAGGACAGATTTCGTTGCCAATGACCTTTAATCTCATTGCTAGCTTGCCAGTAAATATGGTGCTGGGTTGTGATTTGATTTCTAAAACTCAACTAGTTTTGGATTATTCCGGGGGTAGGTTTTCTTTTAAGTTTCATGCCAAATCATAAGTTTGGATTTTGTGAATGTTGAGTAGCGTTAACATCCACACCTCCTTCCTTGTCAGTCACTCCTATTAATGATATTGATCTCTGTCGTCTTTCTCCAGGGGAGGGCCAACAGGTCCATGAGTTGTTGGATGCATTTCCTGGCTTATTTAGTGATAAACTTGGGGTAACAAATAAATTAGAATATGATATTCGTTTGACTGACAATATTCCGGTTAGACAGTCCCCATATCGTCTCTCACCTCCTAAGATGAAAATATTGCGGGAAAAGGTACAGAAGATATTAGATCAAGGGGTTATCCATCCCTCGACTTCTCCATATGCCTGTCCGATATTCTTGGTACCAAAGGATCAGGGTAGTGATATCAGGGCAGTGGTAGATTATGGTTGTTTAAATGAAAAGGTGATTTTGGAATCAGTCCCATCGCTTGATCTACACAACCCCTTTACTTGGTTTACTGGCTCATCTTGGTTCATTGTTCTAGACTTAAATCAGGGTTATTACCAGATCCCATTGACAGAGGAGTGTAAACATGTCACAGCATTTTGCACCGATTGGAATCTATTTGAATTCAACCTGGTGCCCTTTGGCCTGGCCACCAGAGCTGTTGTTTTGACTCGTTTATTAGATAGTATACTGGGTGAATTTAAACTATGCTTTGTCTGTAATTACATGGATGACCTTGTGGTATACAGTAAATCGTTTGAAGAGTATTTGAGTCATTTGCACCAAGTATTTACTAAACTTCAGCAGGGTGGTCTAACCGTTAAACTCTCCAAGGTCACGCTTGTGAGGCCCCAGATTTCCTTCTTAGGTCATATTGTTTCAGGCGATGTGGTTTGGATCAATCAAGATCAGACTAAAGCCTTGTGCGTGCTCCCACCTCTGACTGATAAGCAGGGAGTCGCTAAGTTTATTGGTATGGCAAATTATTTCAGGAGGTTTGTTCCAAATTTTGCAGCCTTAGCTACCTCTTTGAATCAGCTGCATAAAAAGAGAGTTAAATTTACTTGGGGTTCCACCTAGCAGGCGGTCTTAGAACAGATCAAAACTGCCATAGCTAATCCACTGGTGCTTGGGGTGCCTGATTTTGATAAGCCTTTTATATTTCAGACGGATGTGTCGTGTGCGGGTGTGTAAGCTATCTTATTACAAGAATGGAAAGGTCAGCAGCAGCCTTTGGCCTATACCTCACGCCATTTGAATGATACTGAGGCAAAGTACTCAGTCTACAAATGTGAGGCCTTGGTGGTCCTATTTGCATTAGAAAAATTCTGGTTTTACATTGAACACAAACCTTTTTTGCTGGAGACTGATAATCAAGGCTTGAGTTGGGTCTTGGCTAGGCCACGTAAGACCAATCGGATCACACGTTGGGCCGTGAGAATCTCAGCCTTTAAATTTGAGGTTAGGCATATCAAAGGTTCCAAGAATGTAGTTGCTGATGACCTTAGCCGGATATTTGACCCACCATCCGATTGTTCGGAGGAGTACCACCAGGGTCCACTTCAGGGTCAGCTTTTGGTTTTAGGGGAAGTACCCCAACTGTTTAGTAATCTCAAATATAACCAGGAACAGGATGTTGAATTGGGTTCCATCAAACAGCAGATTAGGTTGGGTGAGGTAGTCAAAGGTTACAGCTTGAGAAAAGATATTCTGTGCAGGGCAGTGGGTCGAGAGCATCACATCCGAATTTGTCTGCCACAAATATTACTCCAGCCAATATTCCAGTATTATCATTGCTCTTTGGTGGGAGGTTACTTAGGCACATATAAAATGATTCAGAAAATTAAGCAGTATGAGACCTGGCCTCATCTTGAGTGTGACATTAAGAAATTAGTATCCGGTTATCATTTGTGCCGGGCTGCAAAACCTAGCAATGCACTACAGCAAGGTCTATTGTCTTCAGAACATGAAAATTACCCAATGGATCATCTTTATGCCTATTATGTGGGTCCGCTGCCACGTTCCAGTAGAGGGAATATGTATATTTAGGTGGTATTTGATGCCTTTTCTCACTTTACTTGTCTTATTCCCAGTAGAAGTAGTACTACCAACATAACTATTTCTCACCTTACAAACATCTTTAGGATCTTTGGGCATCCTAAGAGCTTGGTTAGTGATAATGCCCTGCTTTTGTGTCAAATAAGTTTAAGGCCTTTTGTTTTGGGAATGGCGTCAAGTACATAAACACAACACAGTATTACCCTCAGGGGTCCTTTGCTGAACGTGTGAATTGCAACCTAAAATCAGCTTTATTAATTTACCATCAAGTTAAACTGAGTAAGTGGGATACTAACTTACCCTGGACTAATTTTGTGTTTAACACTGTGGTTCATGAGGCATTGAAGACTACTCTCGCCTCTTTCTTATTGGCCTATCCTATCAATTCGCCTTTGTCTAACTTATTGCGCATCCAAGACTTACTCCTTGAGTGGGTATCCCCAGGGTTAATTAGAGAGAACTGGAATCAGGCTCGTCGCAATATAGTGGCTGCCCATGGTCAACAAGCCATGCAGTACAACTGCAATAGGCATCCTTATCAGGGAAAACTGGGGGATCAAGTCTATATTAAGAATGTTCAGGGTCGAGGAAGGATGGGAGGCCATGTAGGGAAGTTCACACCCCACTTTATAGGTCCACACATGGTGCTCTGTGTGTTGGGGCTGGTTAACCTGTTAGTCAGACATGATCAGACTGGTAGGGAATATCGAGTCTATTTGAGCCAGGTGAAGTCTCCGATTTCGGGTGCCTGTTCTAGTTTGAGGGGAGGAGGTTGAGCAATGGTAAAAATTGCTGTTTTGAAGAGTGTGCTGCAGCACGTTGTGTGAAGCAGCCACCCTCAGTTTCTGGTGGCGGCGCCGCTGTGGCAATCACAGCTTTGGTGTCTCCCTCTGCTGGAAAAGGGGAAAGATTGCCTGTTCACATGCATTTAAGGGGCATTATGAGCTTGGCAGGAGGTCAATCAGGTGAGTCTGGTCAGTTGGTTAGTCCAAGTGGGGCTGGGTCAGTATCACGACACCATTTGCTGGTCTGTCTCTTGTTCGCATTTGTGCAGCAGTGAGTGTCTGTCTGTCATCGGAGTGCTAGTATGGCTGTAATTTGGATCAAACTTTCAAGCCAGGAAATGAGAGTCTTGTCACTCAGCCAGTAACAGAACACAGCTAGTGGTCGCCCGGTCGGGGCTGTGTTCCTGCATCTGAGCTTGCGCATTAGGCCGCCAGTCTGCTCGAGTTGCTTAGGCAATGGTCATTGTCGGTTGGATCAGTTGGTTGGTTGGTCACGCACTGAGACACAAGATGACTGGTCTGGCTTGAGCATCTGCGCATGTGAGGTCACCACATGAATCCAGTGGGCCACGCCATATAGAAAGGGGTAGCGGCTTCGCGGTTGACACGAGAGCAACAGGAGTCAACACACAACATCAGTCTGGCCAGTGCGAGCTGCGACGCTGTGGGACGGGAGATCGGCGTGCCTTCCTGCATCCGTTGAAGCGACTGGCAGTGGACAGTTTGTGAGAGTGTTGTGGGTGCTGCACCAGGTCTTTGCCAGAAATTGCAGTTTATTAGAAGTTAAGAGATTGGAGACATGTTGTTTCATTTACTTGTTATATTATACTTGTTTTCTTGGTGAGGTCACCAGCTGCTTTGTTTTGGGGTCATCCCACCATTCTTCTTCATTTGCCAACCCGCAGTAAGGTGGTTATTTATGAATTGGGTTGTCCATTTTCCCTTGTGGAGTTGGGGCGGATTAGAGAAATCTGCAGTTTGGGTTGCTCAGTAATCCCCCTGTCAGTCTGCCATACATTAATAGCTGCCTCTGTCATGTTGGTCGGATCAATGTTAACGAATTTATTGCTTAAGGTGTAAAGGGCAAATTCCTGAAATATGTTTTTATCTTGCCTATCATCTTGCAAGGTGGTATATGTGTAATGTAGAGTTTGTTGTACATTTTATATAAAACTGCATTTCATGGATTTTATTTAAATGGTTATTTTCGTATATAAAGATGCCACCCTTCCACTGTAAGAGTTCTTTTAAAAACAAGTTGCACTTTTGGTCGCAAATAATTTTTAATGTGAGTGTTTTGTACCATATCCATCCGTCTTACAGGGTGTGTAGTTTATGTGTTTCTGTGAGTTGTTAAAATTTTTAGTTTAAAGTAATCTGGTGTGTTGCAGATATGCAGCAGTGTAGTCTTTCAGAGGTTGTTGTGAGCAGTCGGGACTGCAGCCATGTTAAAAGGGAGGAGCAAGGTTTTCAGCCGAAAGCTCATACTATAAAAAAATAAATAAATAAATAAATAATTTTTCTTTTTTATTTCTGCCTCTGAATAAATTGTAACTTGATATTTACAGGGTACTTTCTGATTATAATTTTAAATCTGTTTTTAAAAAAAAGAGGACTTTTAGGAATAAAATTTCCATTTAATAAAAAAAAAAATTTAATTTGATCATCAGTTACCCAGTGGCAACTACTTCCATGCTCACATAGTGTGATTAAATGCGTTAATGTTCCTGATGAATTCCTAGTAAACAAATTAAATTCTTGAGAAAATGTTTTTAAAGTAAATCACAGTTCACAATCCATGATTAGATAGGGATTTCTTAATTATCACATACTAAGATAGATTTTTCCACGTGCACAGTGTAAATCTTCCCCTCTAGTTCCCCCTACCTCCAATACACAAAAATTCAAGAGATCAATTTCTTTCATCAGTTTCTTTTAGTGGTCGTGGTGAGTAAGGATATAACTGACAAAAGACTTATAAAATGGGTCATTATAAGAAATACATAATGGAGATGCTGAGTCACAGATAAGTACAACAGAAAGACTGTAAAACAGCCCTTCATCAAAAAGATGATGTGACTTACCAAACGAAAGTGCTAGCAGGTCGATAGACACACAAACATACACACAAAATTCAAGCTTTCGCAACAAACTGTTGCCTGATCAGGAAAGAGGGAAGGAGAGGGAAAAACGAAAGGATGTGGGTTTTAAGGGAGAGGGTAAGGAGTCATTCCAATCCCGGGAGTGGAAAGACTTACCTTAGGGGGAAAAAAGGACGGGTATACACTCGCACACACACGCATATCCATCCACACATATACAGACACCTTGTGTATATTTCTGTTTCATAACCCATTATAATCTCACAGACTGATCAATATGAAGTCACAAGCACAGGAGAGGTGACGTGTACAAAGAATCAAGGAAAAAGAACTGAACACATGGCAAATAAGAAGCTGTGTATCATTAGCTGAATGTATTATAACTGGCTTGTTATACCTACCTCTAAACATAACAATATTGTGAAAAGGAGAGTTGTTACTCACCATATAGCAGAAATGCTGGGTTGCAGAGAGGCACAAATATTCGACCAAATATAGCTTCCATACCAAGAAGTCACTTCTGTACAGCCTAGCCACACACAGCAGTCATAAATGCAGTGACAAAGAGACTCACTTGAAACATACCAAGGGTCTCACTAAAGTCTCCACAAACTGTAATTGTCCTCCCAACCTTGTACAAAAACAAATCTCCCAAGCCTTATCTTTCCAGTCTCCCACCACATCCCCTAGGTCCCACCATCTGGACACAGAATAGCATTCCCCTCATAGCTCAGTACCACCCAGGATTGGAGCAACTGAATTACATTCTCTACCAGGGTTTGGAATACCTCTCATCATGCCCTAAAATGAGAAATATCCTGCCCACTATCTTTCCCACCCCTCCCACAATAGTATTCTGCTGTCCATTGAACCTACATAATATACTCATCCATCTCTACACAACCCCTTACCTCATGGCTTATACCACGGTAATAGACTTAGATATAAGACCTGTCCTATACATCCTCCCACCACCACTTGCACCAGTCCAGTCACAAACAACACTTATCCCATCAAAGACAGGGCTGTCTGTGAAACCAGTCATGTGCTCTATGAGGTAAAGTGCATTCTATGTGTGTATGACAACCAACAAGCTGTCTATCTGCATGAAGGGCCACCGACAAACAGTGGCCAAGAAACAAGTGGACCACCCTGTTGCTGAGCACGCTGCCCAACATGACATCCTTCATTTCAATGACTGCTTCACAGCCTGTGCCATATGGATATTTCCCACCAAAACCAGCTTTTCTGAGTTGTGCAGGTGGGAAATTTCCCTGCAACATATCCTTTGTTGCCATAACCCTCCTGGCCTCAACTTTTATTACTCAGTGTCTTCTCCTACCCAACCTCTTCTCTGTTACCATTCCAGCACTACCCAGCCATCATTCCTCCATCGCACCCAGTCTTTTTACTTCTGTCCTTTTCTGCTACCGCCTCCCCCCCCCCCCCCGCCCTTGCTTAGCGTCTATCCACTACCATACATCTAA
The DNA here is from genome assembly GCF_023864345.2 of Schistocerca serialis cubense. Taxonomy (NCBI): domain Eukaryota; kingdom Metazoa; phylum Arthropoda; class Insecta; order Orthoptera; family Acrididae; genus Schistocerca; species Schistocerca serialis. The sequence continues at coordinate 47,358,883 of NC_064648.1, forward strand.
CCTCCTAACCTCCTGACTGTACATAGCTGCCCTTCCCTTTATCTACCTCATCCCTGCATGATCCCGAACAGAACATCAGTGTCCACCACCCAGACCCTACTATCCCTCCCCCTCCCTGCCCCATCCTCCTCCTTATCCCAGCCCCCTCCCCACCAGTCACCACTCCCATCATGCACTGGTGCTGCTCCTGAAAGTGTGGCCTCAGTTGCCTGAGACAGCAGATCTAATTTTGATGAAGGCCTTACTAGCCGAAAGATTTTTGTTGTGCCTGTTTGCGACTCAGCATCTCCACTATGGACAGTAGCAACTCTCCTTTTTCACAATATTATTACATTCCATCCTGGATTTTCCATTGTTTGATTATTCTAAACATATGCACAGTGAATATTTGATGAGGTTTCTATGACAGATGAGTATTCAGTATTTCTTCATCCAATTCACGTTCTGATTACTGGAAACTACGCAGCCAAAAGACTGGTTCAGTAACTTCTGACAGGAAACGCAAAACTTCATGGAATATTTCCTCACAATAACAGAGAAATGCAGGTGCAAGTTGCGGTCCAGCAGAAATTTTCATATGTTGCTAATAGGTATTACATCTACACCCAATACAGCTGATTAACAGTTCACAATAAGCGAATAAATTTTGAATAATTGAATATATTATAACACAACATTACATGAACAGCCAGTCACAAAATATTATAATTTCATATTTTTCACAACTTTAGTTTTAAAGAAATGTAAGCAACTCAGTCAAGAAACATTATCCTTAGACTTATAATCATTAGTAGATGGACCAATAAACTCTCTTCTCAAAAGTGCATAAACCCCCGCCCCCCCTTTTACAACACATGCACATTACATTATGCAATGATTCTGTATTAGTTACTCTGGGAGGGGATGGGAGTAGTGGTTAAGCACAACACACATATAAGATGGGACAATATGGCTGTTTAAGATACATAACTCTTTATTCAATAAACAAATTTATTTTACTGCAGTTTTTAACATATCATACTAAAAAAATCACATTCATTACAACAGTAACTCCCACACGAGATACAAGTGTCATCCACTTCAATAAACATTTTACGACAGTGGTTTTTCACAGTGGAATGTAAACCATTTCATTTTCTTAAAATGGATCTATGATACTATTATTGACAATTCCATAACATTAATGTATTACCAGGCATATTAATTTGGCACAGATGGTAAAATATAAAATAATGTTCTTGGGTATTGGCCATGGCCTATCCTTAGTAACCATCCCAGAAAATATAGTGTGGTGGTAGACAATGTTTGGCTGTGCAATCCTGTAGTCATTCTGGTGTGATACTGGATTTGGAATCTGTTTCTGAAAATAAATCAAAGGTATACTGAATAAACTGTTGAATATTTTTTGATTGAACCTGGCAGTAATGGAAAGAATGAACACAAATAGAATAACATGTCAATGTCATATGTCAAATTAGAAAAGAGTTAAGTACATACTGATTACTAACATGAATATTGTATGTAAAGTACACCACTCCATCACCAATGAGGCACTAATCAATCTCAAATGAAGTACCTAGGAGTAAAAACTCCTGCATTTGAGCAAATATTAAGTTGACAAATGGTGAAGCAAATAATCAGTTAATCTGATCAGGTATTCCATTCACATTGTACATGGACAGCTGGAGATGCTAGTGTTTACTGTTAATCATTTTGAAGGTGTATCTTCAAGGCATTAAGCATTCTAACAGCACCTTCACAACATATACATTTACTAATGAGGCTTGACATAAATAAACCATCACAATTTCAAAAGTATAGTGATTTTTTCCACTCATTATCATATTCTGTACAACCCACCAACAAGGTGAACCCACAGGGCCATGGAACAGTTAAAGGTACACATTAACAAAAGACAACCAGACATAGCATACGCTGTACACTATATTAAGAATAAATACTGCTTAATACTAGTTCTGTTTATGCTAGTTAAATGTGTATTAGTGAATTAGAAAGAATGCTGCAGTTACTGTAGTTATATTAGGTATCTGCTAACTTTCTTATCAGAAACTTAATATTTACTTGATTATTCAGGTGTTTTTCAAAGAAAACAGAGATCTAAATATTTAATTACACAGGATAGTTTACAACACACTGCTTGCCATCTAGCTAAAGGAGTCACATCCTTGCACTAAGATAATCAGTGGCAGGAGTTGCTCAAGATGTATGTTTTAAATTTTCTTTTGAATTGGCTGAGATAACCAATTACTTGGTGTATGTTGGATAGGAGCTACTAGAATGTTTTCACATTATTGTGTAGCACAGAACTTCGTTAAATCCTAGGTAACGATGCAAAGTTTACACAAGAGTTATATTTCTGTCTTGTATTGATAGTGACAATCACAGTTCAGCTTGAACTGATTTTTAAGACCACACTAAGCCTTGACTAAAATAAATCTGTGATTGTGGAAGAGGAAAGGAGTCAGACACCTGTAGTTCTTTCATGACACCTGTGTGCTCACTATAATGACTGATTTTTAGGCATCACACAACTTTCTATGGCACAGTAGGATACAGGAAGGGGAGAGCCAACTGATTCCCTATCCACCACCCCCACTGATGCTGACAAAGACAACAATAAGAATAATCCAAATGTATGTTTTGCTCCATTTGCATTGCATGTGCAGCTGTTGCTCATTCTAAGCACATGGGATGTTGTATACAACCAACAACCTTGTGCTTCCATGGTTGTTTGTAAGCCACTAAGTTTATTTCAATCCAAATTTAGAAGAAAATGTAATAATTGTTTATCACTAAATATGCCAAAGGCTCTCAAAAGCATTCAACAATAGCCACAACAGTTTTTTGTTATTTTCCCACTAATAAGTTCTGACAGGTACCAATACAATTTTAATACTTTAAGGTATATCCATTACATATGTGGGACACTGTGGGAGTGATGAATAAAGGTTTTCAGAAATTACTGCAATTCGCCACCTTCCATATTATTTTTTGGTCTTTATTTACCATGACCAGTTTTGTATCACCATCCTCAGACAGTACATACTTATTGCATGTTTGCAGCATTGTTGCAGTTGGGCACCTGTGGCCAGGCATGAACTGTACATACTTCTCATCACATTCAGTGCATACAGGTTTCGTTCTCACATCTTGACACAGCTACATGATCCACCACAATGCTGCAAATATGCAATAAATATGTACCATCTGATGATAAATCACTTGTAATTTAAAAACCAGTCATGGTAAATAAAAACTGAAGACTAAAAGTAAAGCTTACTGGCTGCTGGAAACCCTTCCACAATTTTTAAATCTGACCTGGCAACTCCTGCTTGGAAGATAGATATTTAACAAAAACCTTGTGACATAAAAGACTACAATGATTGCCTGTGCTGTTAAGAAGTAGATGTAAATATTCCTAAACTGTAACATGAGCAGTGAAAGAAATCAATAGGTTCATTATCATTACTTTTCAGCCATTGAGCCAGCTGGTATCTGTAAATGGTTAGTATGAAGCCATAAACACAAGGAAGGCACAGAGTGTAAAACCAATGTAATCTACACCATTTTGATAGAAACAGGCCAATGATCCTTGGAACATAGCATTATTTTTAATTAATCAAAACACACACAAACTATATCTGAAAAACAAAATCAGTCCATACAAAGGTATCTACTGCTCTAACTACAGGGTGGAGCACGAAATGTGTTACCATTTTGTTTTTGAATATAAGCTTTATTGTCAATACAATCTGAAAGGAACATATATTACAATGAAGAGTCATCCATGGAGATTTGTTCTAACTCAGCACATGCTCAATATGTCCACCATTTCATTTCCTAACTTCCTTCAAACGAATACTGAAGTTAGTGATTACCGTACGGCACATGTCATCCATAATATCACTGCGAGCGTGAAGAATAAGTCTTCTGAGCTCCATTACATCACGTGGACATTTTGGGAAAATTTTTTCCTGTAGGTGCCCCCAAGGAAAAAAGTCACATGAATTGAGGTCTGGACTATTGGGGGGCCAATTTTGTCTAACATTGAAGCGACCTTGAAACCTGAGTGACATGTCGAAATGCTCATGTAAAAACTCCAACACAGTGTTTGCAGTATGTGGCCTTTCTCCATCTTGCATGAACCACTGCGTGTTGACGGGCAAAGCAGCAAGGCAGTAGCAAGAAGCTGTGGAATTTAATGGAGCTCAGAAGACTTATTCTTCAAGCTTGCAGTGAAATTATGGAAGACATGTGCTGTAGGGTAATCACTAACTTCAGTGGTCATTTGAAGGAAGTTAGGAAATGAAATGGTGGACATATTGAGCATGTGCTGAGTTAGAACAAATCTCCATGGACGGCTCTTCATTGTAGTATATGTTACTTTCAGATTGTATTAGCAATAAAGTTTATATTCAAAAACAAAATGGTAACACATTTTGTGTGCCACCCTGTATAATAGAAGGTAGATTGGTATAACTGAAAATTGTGACTCCACCAATATGTTTTAACTAGAAATGTCATCAATGTGGTGCAAACATCTACTTCAAGAAAATACAATATGGTGACCACGGTGTAACTCATTACACCTGCAATTAAACATAAATAATATGTAAAGTATTTACTCCCGCAACAGAATGAATGAAACTAAAAGTACAACCAAATGAGGATGGGGGGTTTTTGGCAGGGACAAACTAAATACATGACTGTAAGAATAATTATATCAATGCAAAACAAATATTTTCCCAAAAATCAAGTACACTAAATCCTCAAAATTTAATACAAAAGCATTGCAAAAATGAAAACTATTGGTGTTGTAAATTTTGAGTGACCGATACATCTCAAAAAAAGACCACAATATCAGTAACCCATACACAACTCAAAAACTCAACACTACAGTTTTCACTTGACCTACATATCTGAAACAAAGCATTTGATACCAGGACAAAACATACAACTCTAAAACATTGTGTTGAATATTTCAATTCACCCTTCTAGATCAAAGGCCTAGATACTGTGAAACCACACAAAACTCAAAAACACAATGACACAAATTTCACTTGACCTACACGGCAGCAAAATACGAAGCCCACAATACAAAAAAACAACTTTTAAACTATAAAATTCGTTACACACCCCATCACAGTTGCAACATGGGTCTCTGCAGATGAGTGTAGTACCAGAACCCGATCTTATGCGAATAACCTTACGTTAGCCTCAGGTAGTAAATAGTGATGTGACAATGATTGCCAAATAGCAGAGGGCTAAATTATCTAGAATGAAGTTCAGTTACTATTGGAACATTTGTTCAAAGTGTGCACCTTCTTGGTACAACTTAAAAATGTCAATACTAGCTGCTTTGCACTTAGAAATCTTTCTCACTGTAGTGGCCCACAAACAGGACTGACAGCATACTTCTATTCAGTCTGTCCTAGAGCATTTTCTTTTGAAGCAGTGCAGCTAAGATCTATAAATTTTCAATTCTAACACTGAAATTCTTATACTTACATCCTAAACCAAATCTCAAATGAACCCATACAACACATTACACTCAGCACATACACACAGACCACCAGAAGGACCATCAAATACAACAAAGCAACATATACAAACACAACCAACCCAAAAATTCTGCGCCGTAATGACGTCACACACAGCACCCTTACGTCACATGTCAAAGCAGATGGGTGGAATCGGACACTTCTGTTGAGATAGTTCCAGGAACTCCATTACTTAACTACTCAAAATGTTTAAATGAGAGTTAACTCTGAAGAAGCTTTCCAACAGTCACTACAACAGTATGTAGCTCCATACAGCATAACTCTATACCCTTTCATTTGCACGTAGCTATGAGACTAAATCTGCTGTTTATAACAGTTATCAACACAACACTACACTTGCAAGTTGAATTCATACATTACACTATTAAATAAATACTATACATTTATATTCTATGGGAAAATAAAATATTCTAACAACATAATTTTAACCAATCAACTTACTTGCCTTCCAAAATGTGAATGTATATTATGATTCCTATTCTCTCTCCAACAGTTTTGCGTTCCGATTACCATATCTTAGAAATGAGAATAGCCCAAAGCCTACTGCTGAGTTATTATTACATTTCAGTACAGCATCTACTATCTTGGGGAAAACAAGAATGACATAGGTCTTTCGGCCCGCCAAAACTTTCGTGTTCGAAGGTTATTCTCATAACGCCTTCCACTTGCTTTCTTCTTGCTTTTGCTACTGGTTTTATCCTGCATTGTGCACAGGGTCGGCAGGGTTAAGTACAGAATTGGCATGGTTAAATTTAAGGGGTGGCTGGATGCCCTTCCTGCCACCACCCCACACCCCCTGGAATGGAAGTAGTGTACCCCTAGCATCTAGTGTAAATTGTGAAATAGTGTGAATGTGTATCAGATGTCTGCGAGTCATGTAACTGACATAAGGACCAGCCCAGTATTCACCTAGTAGGATGTGAAAAACCGCCTAAAAACCACATCCAGGATGGCCAGCACAACGGCCGTCGTCGTCAATCCACTGGGTGGATTCGATACGGGGCCGGCGTGCCTACCCAAGTCCAGGAAGCAGCACGTTAGCACTCTTGGCTACGCTGGCGGGTTCATAATGCCTTCCACTGGATGTGTTAAATTCCATTAACTACGTTACTTCCTGTGTTTCGCTGTCGCTAAAGATTGTCTCGGCAGCCATATTGCATGGGCACGGCCGTTTCCGACCAACACTGCACTAAACGTCACCTTATGGTGGACAAACGGTATGTATAATTTTGCCAGTGTCGCCAACATAATTATTGTACATAAAAGTTTGCCAAAAGTCAACTGATTATATAGACAAGAATGAAGCTGTATAAACTTGACAGGATCAGATTTATATACCACCTAAAATATTTATTCCAAAGCTTGTATACAATGCCTCAAAACAGTAACCTCCACATCCTTTGAAACTTAATCTGTAATAATGTTGTTATGATGCACACTATGTGATCAAAAGTATCCAGACACCCCGAAACACATACATTTTTTATTTAAGGATCATTGTGCTTCCACCTACTGCCAGGTACTCCATATCAGCGACCTTAGTAGTCATTGGACATTGTTTGAAAGCAGAATGGGGCGCTCTGTGGAACTCATGAACTTTAAACATGGTCAGGTGATTGGGTGTCACCTGTCATATGTCTGTATGAAAGATTTCCACACTCCTAAACATCCCTAGGTCCACTGTTTCCAATGTGATAGTGAAGTGGAAATGCAAGGGGACACACACAGCACAAAAACATACAGACTGACCTTGTCTGTTGAATGACAGAGACCGCCAACAGTTGAAGTGGGTCGTAATGTATAATAGGTCGACATCTATCCACACCACTACACAGGATTTTGAAACTGCATCAGGATCCATTGCAAGTACTGTGACAGTTAGGCAGAAGGTGAGAAAACTTGGATATCTTGGTTGAGTGACTGCTCATAAACTACACATCATGCTGATAAATGCTAAACAACATTTCGCTTGATGTAAGGAGTGTAAACATTGGACGATTGATAGTGGAACTGTATCAGAAGGATCACGTGAAGAAGGACCAACAAATTTTGAAGACTATAGGGGCCCAATATGAAAAAAAAAAGATGTCCTTGACTTGTTGTTAAGCTAAATTAGCATGCCATCTGCAAGATGGAAAGAGAAAAATAAGCTGTTTGTTGTTTCATGTTTCCATTAGTGCATACATTAGAGATATGTGGAAGGGGTACAAATTATATGTGGGATAAGTGACAGTATGTTCCACCTTTTAATGCAGAAGGTACAGCATTTCTCCAATACTGATAAACTAGCGCATATGTCACTGGATGAAAAGTCTCTAATTGCAAATTTAACATATGACAGCACTTCTGACAATGTTATTGGCTTTGATGACTTGGGGTTTACACTCACAGTATATTTCTCCCACTACTTCTCAGTTGCTTGTTCCACTTCAAATAATATGAAGATGAAGGTCATATTTGTGGCAACAGGCGACAATGACTAAAACACAGTAGGCGTACGGAATGAGAAATGGGGCGTTGATCCCTTTTGCATGTATAGGTATACGTATATGCTTCTTATGTGTGAATCTATGTTTTTTTTCTTTATTGTTATTTTTAAACCTGTTCACAGGAAGGCCAGCAGCAGCATACTATGCCGCTCTTTGGCCTCAGAGAAACACAAAAGATACAAATGTAGACAATTAGAGAAAAAACACGGTGGACATATAAACGGAGACAAACACTTTTTAAAATACATGGAGCCATTCACGGGTCTAGAGTCCAAGATAAAATTTGTTCAGACACTTGGACACATACATAGATGAAAATTGTCACACACGAACATAGGTGCACAAAACTAATAACACTGAACCACTTAAGCACAATACGATGGCACACACAGAAACACGAGGCGTTGATCTCCAGTGCAAGAATGCTCATGATGCGTGCACGAGTCCGGGGACCTGCCAAGAGAGGAGGAGGGAGGATGGGAGAGGGAGAGGGGAGAGCAGAGATGCCACGGGCAGGGGAGATAGGGGGAATGGTGGAAGGGTGAGGGGAAGCCCAGGGGAAGAGGGGTGGAGGAAGGGGGATGGGGGAAAAGGAGAGAGAAGGGAGGGAGGGTGCCTAAAGGAAAAGACACAGGAAGTGGGGGCGGGAGGATAAAAGTTGATAGAAGGGGTAGCTGGAGGGGAGGAGGACATCATCAGTGAGGGGGAGCTGGCGGAAGCCACCTTGGGAGAGGGTAAGGAGGGTGGAGAGATGGAGACCGGGTGGGACATGGGAATATAGTCGCGGCAGCAGGCAGGGGTGGGAGAGGATGGGCAAGACAAGTGGATGAGGAGGATCGAGTTTACAGTAAGTGTACAGGATCCGTATCCTTTCAAGGAAAAGGAGGAGGTGGGGGAATGGAATGAGATCGTACAGGATCCGCGTGGGGGAGGGGAGACGAATGCGATACGTGAGGCGGAGAGCATGGCGTTCAAGGATTTGAAGGAATTTATAAAAGGTAGGGGGGGCGGAGATCCAGGCCAGATGGGCATAACAAAGGATAGGGCAGATGAGGTGTTTATAGGTGTGGAGTGTGGTGGAGGGGTCCAGATCCCACGTACAGCCGGAAAGGAGTTTGAGGAGACGGAGTCGGGATCGTGCCTTGGCTTGGATTGTCCGGAGATGGGGGGTCCAGGAGAAGCGACGTTCAAGGGTGACGCCAAGGTACTTAAGGGTGGGGTGAGGGCGATAGGATGGCCATAGATGGTGAGATAGAAATCAAGGAGGCGGAAGGAGGGGGTGGTTCTGCCTACAATGATCGCCTGGGATTTGGAGGGATTGACCTTGAGCAACCTCTGGTTGCACCAAGCGGTGAACCGGTCAAGATGGGACTGCAGAAGGTGTTGGGAGCGCTGCAGGCTGGGGGCAAGGGCAAGGAAGGTGGTGTCATCGGCAAACTGGAGAAGGTGGACGGGGAGGTGACGGCGGCGGCATGTCCGCCGTATACAAAAGGTACAGAAGGGGGGAGAGGACGGAGCCTTGGGACACACCGGCAGAGGGAAAAACGGTGTAGTAATCCATGTTATGGATGGTGACGTAGGAAGGATGGTGGGAGAGAAAGGAGCCAATCAGACGGATGTAGTTAATGGGAAGGGCGAAGGTTTGGAGCTTGAAGAGGAGACCGGAATGCCATACGCGGTCATAAGCACATTCGAGGTCCAGGGAGAGGAAGATTGCTGAGCGACAGGAATTAAGCTCTTCGGAAAGGAGACGTGTTAGGTGAAGGAGAAGGTCATCGGAAGAGAAGGATGGCTGAAAGCCACACTGGGTAATGGGAAGGAGGAGGTGCTGGCGGAGATGCTGGTGGATGCGTCGGGTGAGGATAGATTCCAGGACCTTGCTGAAGACCGAGGTACGGGTGAGGATAGATTCCAGGACCTTGCTGAAGACTGAGGTAAGGCTGATGGGACGGTAGGAGGAGACGGCGGACAGCGGTTTACCAGGTTTAAGGAACATCAGGATACAGAATGTTTTTCACAGGTCGGGGTAGTAACCAGTGGACAGGACTACATTGTAGAGCCTGGCCAGGGTGGAGAGGAAAGAGACAGGAGCTTCACGAAGGTGATGGTAGGTGACACTATCATGACCAGGAGGGGTGTTGCGTTTTGTGCGGAGTGTAGCAATGAGATCCTGTGTGGTGATAGGGGCATTGAGTTCTGTGTGTGCAGTGTTGTCCAAATCCTGGAAACCAGGTGCGAGGGGAGGGACAGAGGTGTCAGTTCCATCGCAGACATCCGGGAAGAGGGAGTAATCGAACTAGGGATCATCGGGGATGGAAAAGACATCGGAGAGGTAGGATGCAAAGTGATTGGCCTTACTAAGGGTGTCAGGGAAGGGGTGATCATCATGGAGAAGAGGATAGTAGGGGGAGGGTTTAGTTCCGGTAAGGCGACAGAAGGCTGACAAGAACTTGGACCAGTTCTGAATCTATGTGTTTGTATTCGGTTGATATCCATGTGATAAGCTACAGCTCTATCCACAGTTACAAGTGTTTCTTCACAAATGTATCGTAACTTGCCCCTGGTTCATGATTTTTATCCCTACTTGCGCTTATGTTAGAATCATTTTTAGAAACATCGTTGTCTTCCGATATTACACAAACTCTGGTAGGCAAAAAGAAAAAAAAAAAATCAAATATTTCGTCAATCACGTAGGAAAGGGATGCATAACAAAAGTGATGCCGACGCATCTTTTTCGCCGCTTGGAGCGCTAGTGTCGCTGCAGCTGTCAAACGGTAACAACTTTAACAGCAGTGAGTGTCGCGACTGTTAATGTTAGACTGTGTGTCACACTAAAAAAATTAACACCGTGGAGATAGATAAGCAGAGGTAACAGTAAACTTGTTGTTTCATTCGATCACATTTTTATTATTCTTGTAACTGCGTGGATAACACGAAGCATTTTACATGTTTTTTGTTACGATGCTCTGGCAATAGTTTCAATATTGCATTAATTTAATGGCTTTTGCGGCACATTTGAAATTTACTTTGTTGTGTATACAAACAGCCATGATTAAATTATCGTTGCTGGATTTGTTTATGGTCTGGGCTTGCGTGCGAATTTAGTGTGTACTTGTTTTAGGTTATGTTTTTCAAAACAAACAGCTTGTTTTCCATGAGCTTGTAATTTTTCTCAATAGTCAGAGATCAATAATTTTTCCACCAGTATTTTGGAGCGCGCTAAGTACTCTACGCATACTGTTCATTAATTACGAAAAGTTCATGTGCCGTTTGTAGCCTGTAGCGTCTTGTGAAGTACATGTTTTTTTGTCCCATCCGATAAAATTTCTACTTGTATACTCTGTAACTTTGCAAAAGAGACGATTTGTATTTTCGACGTTTTTTCAATAGTTTTTACATATTGTGATCTCCAGTGAAAGTGCTAGTCATTTATAATTGCTGTGTGCTAGTCATTTATAATTTTTGAGGGAAGGACGACCGAAGACAGCGAAGTGCTCACTTTCACTATTTCGTTATCTTAATCAGTATCACTGTTGTTATGTAATATTTGTTGTGAAGGAACGACGAGGAATAAGAATAGCGTTTGCTATGATGTAATGCGATGCTCCTCCCGATAATAGCGTGAGTAACTTTACAGTATTCGTCAGTTCTTTAGTGCACATAGTTACCTCTTTTCAGGAATTGGGTACCGGTATCTGCAGATAAAAGATGATGTTGGATGTATTAATTTGTTGTGGCTATTTAGAATCATTTTAGTATCCTATTATTTGATCTGCTGCACAGACCTGGAAATCTTACATCAACAACAGTTTGTGTTAACATGCGTATATGAATGTGGTTTAGTATAAGGGTAATGCTGCTGTGTTGCAAATAGATGTAGAAAGAAATTAGCTGGTGTGGAAAACGCTACTATGAAAGTGCAATTCTCACTGACAAAGAACATTACACATCATCAGACTGTAACAGAACATTCACCATGGGTCTGCAGCTAAGAGGGTGAAGAGCCAGTAAATATGTTTTGCAATAGAAAGTTAACCAATATGAAAAATAGACGACATTTAAAAAAAATTTTCGACAGTTCGTATAAAATACAGTATGTGTGATTTTCTTTAGTGGATAGATAAAAAAAAATCAGCATGGCAATATTTGCTCTACTGTAGGTATTCAGTAATGCCTTGTACAAGGAAAGCCTTAAAGGAGCAACTGTGTCAAAAACACCCATTAAACAAATGACAAAATGATGGTTTGTAGGCTGCTGAACTCCTCTTATAGTTAGGTTTTAATTTTGTACACATCAAGATGATACTGAGTAACTGAAGACAAACTGCAGACTAATGTCTGAGTTTAGAGATTAAGTACTGAAAGTGCCACATACATGATTAAGACCCGCAAATTCCATTTTACATTGATGAGAACAGGATTATAACACATTTGGATAATCATTTGCATTAGGGTATTCCCAAACTAAATCCCAAAAATGGAAGGCTTTATTTCAATTTATCTTTCTTCAAATTTAAAATTGTGGTTGATGTAAGTTACTGATTTTCTGTAGAAAATATCATTTCTATTCATTAGTTGCTTTGATTGCTCATAATGCTGTATGCCTAGTTAGAGTTCCTCTGGGAAAAAGCAAGACACCTCTCAAATAATGCTCACAGTAGTAGAGTATACCTTAAACCAATGACAGACACAAACAGTATCAGTCAGTCTAGCATTTTTCTGTTGGATGGATTTTGCAAAACATGATTTTCTATCATTTTGAGATTATATGTTATGACACTTCATTATGAGAGAATTGTAAATCAGTTCTTGACATTAGACTCTTTTCTTCACCTAGTTTTAATTTATTTATAGTTTAGTGGTTCATCTGCTGCACCCAGTAATGGACTGAAAATACTGCCTTTCAGCTGTATCTCACATTAACAATGGAAATTGAATGTGACTTTTATTACCTGGTTCCTTGTCTTTCCTACAGCCTGACTGCAGTAATGGACCACGAAAAAACTATTTGGATAAAAGAGGAAACAAGTGAGATATCAAGTTCACCAGGCTCCATTGTAAGTAGTTTCTTAGTATTTTTTTACTGTTGTTTCATTAATTTCAGTGTGCAGTATGTTGTGTGAATAAACAGAATTCATGCCATTTTGCTGAAAGTATGAGGAATTAAGTACAATAAAATCTCCAGTGAGTTTTTAAGTTTACAATCAACATTTACAGCACTATGCATAGATTATAATGTGTGTTAAAATTCACAAATGATGCAGGGGAGGGTTTTAATGTAATTTTTGTAAATTTAGACAAATTTGTAATGCACTGCTTATTGGCAGTTATAATATATTTATATAAAATTGAACTATTATGATAAAAATAGTCATTGGCTGGATGTCATTTCCAATGAGCACAATATTTCAGCAAGTGACCACATTGCCATCACCTTGTGCACTAACTTACTGTGCACTTACTAGTGATCAGTATGAGCTATGAGTGTAATTTTTTAAAAGTGTATCATAGGTTACATAGATGGCACCTTGGATCTTGTGTTTGTATGTTCCTGTTGTAGACTGTGGTTGTCTGTTTTGTTTATGTCACTACTTGAGTGGTGTCATAGATTGTCTTTTTGCTATACCTGTATAGGTCTAGTGGAGATGATGATCTCTTGAGGAAAGCAATGATTTGCATTGAGTGCTATACTATACATGTTGTGGTTATAGAGTTGCAGCATAGCCTAAGGCCTAGGTTAAGTAGGAAGATGACAGTCTAATTGTGGTTTGGGAAAGCCAATGAAGTTTTTATAACAATCTTTTTCCATAGCTACATTTATGCCATTGATGAAAACCCTAGCTTTCCTACCATAGTCCAGTATTTTCAGGTTTTCAATACATCTGAAGGTGTTAATCACACTCAAACTCCTGATAGTTATTCAGTTTTCATTTTTCTGATATTTGCAAGTGGTTAGTGAAGTTGTCTGTTGCTAATTTCTTAAGGCTTGTATTTCTGCTGTGTTAATGACGTAATCGGTCTACCAGTGCTCAGTCAAGTTCTCATAGTTACCTTGAAAGAAGTTTGAAGAGACATTTACTGTGAACACTGGTTTAAGAATTTAGTTTCATATAATATTTTTTTTGCATTAGCACTTGTCTCTGAATATGTAAACCAAGTGTCAATAAGACTCATGGCAGAAAATTGTGATTTGTCTCTTTAGTTCACATTAATTAAATTTTAGAACACTGTGTACATGCACCCTGATATATGCCAGTGTGTATATATGTGATGGGAGCAAAGTTATGGCAAAACTAAGAGGTTGTACATTCAGTATTGATGTGGTTTTATTCTCTCTCTCTCTCTCTCTCTCTCTCTCTCTCTCTCTCTCTCTCTCTCTCTCTCTCTCTCTCTCTCTGTCTCTTTTAGCTACCTCTTCTATATACATCACTTCATGATGGAATGATATTTGTAAAATTGCAAGGATGTTACAGAAATATTAAGGAATTTTTGTTGTAAATAATGTAACTTAAAGTTTGACCCAAACTTTTTGTTGCACTGTAAAATATTTGTTGCTTCCTTTGCATCCCTCATCTTGAATGTTTCTGCAGAATTGGTAATGATACAAATGCAAGAACATGCTCCATAGATTGGTTTTGCAAAAATTGTGTTGGCAGATTATATGTGTTTGTTGACAGCATAGCAGACAGTCTGCATTGAGTGAAGCTAGACTTCACATTTATTGTAAGCCAGGCTTAAGAACAACAGTACAGAGATGTGTGTTGTTCAGCTTTCAACCTTTTCACCTTGATTATATTTCACTTCTCTTCATTATATTTAATCTCTCTTCACCGATGTGAAAATTCGAGGATTATCTCGCACGTTTTTATTCTTTAAATGGTATTGTGTCTGCTGTAGGTAGTGAATCATGAGCAAGTTAAATAATTTGTGATGCAATAAAACCAATATACACATGACATTTATCTTTTACACTACTTCCATTGTATAAGAGTGTTTTTCAATAACTCAGTGCTGTATGAAAAAGCTGTGGGTGTTTCATCACTCAGTAAGAATTTATTTTTAGAATAGTTCTGTAGTGAGTAGTATCTAGAAAATAATGTTGTCATTCACATAATTTTATTTTCTCTCTAACTGAAATAAAACAAATCAGTTTTGCATCAACCAGAATTACTGTCGCACAAAAGAACATATACTGAGAACTGACAATAAAATGATAGTTGTTGCTAAATTATGTGGTGTTAATTATTCATGAAAAGTACTTTAATTGTGGCATAGAAGTTGTGGAAGTTGCTAACAGTGTGTGGAGATCATGACTTTTTAAATGTACTCATTTTGCTTTGTGTTACTCTCACCACAGGTCCAAGTATACCCCTCTAGTGTGAAAATAAAGGAAGAACCACAGGAGACTGGGAATCAAGAGGTAATTCTAGAATTTTTTGACTGAGTGGAATTAATCACTGATTTGTTATTTCACGGTTGTGGGGAATGTAAATGAAGAGGTAAGCAATATAGCTGAGCATTATTGTCAAGGTTTGTTCAGATATGCTAGTAATTATTACTGACTCACAATATCATAATTTGCCCACTATTGTCAAATATGGCACAAAAGTCTAAATATAGTATTTTTTAGGCATTGCTCCATATGGGTTGAAGTATTGTCTTTGTACAGGAACAATAGTTTTAATATCTACATTAGTAGAGTTATTATCTTGTACAAGGACATGGTAAAAAGTAATGCCTCCACATTTTTTTTGCAGAAACTGTTATAGCTTTTCAAATAAAACAAGCTTTGTCAATTTTTTACGTCTTTATTCTTCATGTTGACGTATTTATTTCTCAACGTAGTCTCACACACAATGAACACATTTCTCTTGCTGAGAGACCAGTTCATTGATACTGACACTGACTTTGTTGACAGAGCCACAACCTCACCTCTGCTTTCACTGCTTCAGTCACTATCTAATGGAAGTCCTCGAAGGTATTCTTTAGATTTGGAAACAGATGAAAATTGGATGGGGCCAAGTCGGAAGTATATGGAGGATAATTGATGACAGTGAACCTAAGCTGTCGGATTGTTGCAGGCATTGCAACCCTCATGTCTTGCCTGGCATTGTCATGCTGAAGGACAGGGTGGTGCATGTATGGGCAGACTCTTTGAATTTGAAACTTGATCGCAGTACGCTGCTCCTCACGCACCAACATAGTTAAGCTACACATGTTCATGTTACATGCTACAATCCAGAGCCCTCTAGCAGCAGATGGTTCCAATTTGGGTCAGCAGAGCGAAAAAGCCTGTGCACATTACTCAGTCGAGTAATATACGTGACATGTAGTATCTCGACCGATACTGCAAACAGAATTAAAAAGTTGGAGGCATTACTTTTTAGCACACTCTTGTATATACAAACAAAAATAAGAACTACACGTGATTGTGTTGATGTCTAAATAAAATGATGCATGATAGTTGCTGCAATGCCCTGGACCTGAACAGTGATTTCTTATGTATTTGACCAGTTGCCTTGACAAGTAAACTATCCACAGACACTTCTTTGACTGAGTCAGTTGTTATTCTCATGGGAGGTTTGATTAGTGGGCAGAGCAAGAATGTGAATTCATCATATACTGTGAAAATGATGACAAAGTACGATTCAAGATATGAATGCTTTTGCTTGAAAATACTCCATTATGTCTGGAAACCCAAAGTGAATCTTGACCCTTCTCAACACTCTTATCAGTCACATCACCATCTGAATCAGCATGATACTATATAATACCTACTTTTACAACAATGTGGCAGTTTTCATATTTTACACCAAAGTATTATCTACCATTAAAATTACAGCGCTATTGTAGGCTTCTTTTCTTTGTCCCCTCTTCTACATTTTAATAAACCCTTGCAATGTCATGTGCTTCAATTTATTTCATTATCCTTGTTATCAAGGTATTTACTTAAATTGCGGAGCAATTCTGTTTGTCTTCATTAAATTTACTTTATTCTTTTTTTGATTTCTGTTTTTTCCTTCATTAAATATTTTTACTCTTTTTTTTCATTTCTACATTTATCATTTCCTCCATTAGGAAAACCTAAAGAAAGATGGACAGATGGAGCAAATTCCATCCTCCAGAATATGAGTTCTTAACAACTGCAATGCCTCATTCAGTTGGTCCCTAAAGCCAATGTTATTTTGATCATACACAGTTTACACTATAGTGCATTTAAAAGCAGTTGCAACTTTTGACGTTTGGCTCACTGTGTGCCATTGCCTAGGTAGCACCAATGGTTAGCTGTTCAGCTGGTAAAGTGCCCATGGTGCCACACCATGGGTAAACAGTACCATGTGGTGTCACGCATCAAAGGCACTTACATTCATTTCCTCTCATTGTAAATTGATACTTTCTGGCAGTGAAGTGTTTTACAGCTGTCAGGTATTGTAAACAAGTGTTCCATGCTGCCGTTGCATTAATAATAACATTGCAGCATGTCTGAACATGAGATTCACAGTAAAAGTGATCACCCAAGAACTCGTTCACCAGCTGTGAAGTGTTCTGCTGCAAAATTTTCCTCCAAATTCGACAATAGTAATGGACAATGCACAATACCATTCAGTTGGGATGGATAAAGTCCCAGCAATACAGCAGAGGAAAGCAGCTATTTTTCTCAGCGTACAAAGAAATATTCGATTGGATAAAGTTGAACCCATCTTGTGTAAGGTGGAGTTAATGGAACTTTCAGTACTGTACCAGCCAGAAACTCCATGCTAACAGGTCAGTGAACTGGCTAATGTTTGGACATTGTTTAATCAGTCTTTCTCCATATTATGCTCATTTAAATCCGGCTGGGAATATATGGTCCTAGGTGAAAAGTAATGTGGCAAAAAAACAACAAGAAATCTATACTCAGTGATGCTGAAATGTTGACAAGAGAAGTCACTGCAAATGTTATATCGGACTGGTCTCACGTTATCAGGCATATCAAGAATGTAGTTGAGGAGAGCTGGATTCATGGACCGTGACGAGTTTTGAGAAATATGGTACTTCTCTTGTTGCTGTGTTAACATCTGCTTCTTTTGCCTAAACACAGTATAGTTTACAGATACACATCTCACTAACATTGTAAGGCAATTGAAATGGTAACAGAATCCTAAAACGGTGTGTTATTAACCAAGCAACTGAGGGCGAGACATATCAGTAGTTATAAGAAAGCCAGTTCTCAGTATAAAAGTAAATGTGCAGCTTCTTCACTTATGTCAGTATATGTGGCAATTTCAGATATTAACCATATGGTAAAATACTCTCCTCTTTGCATGCTATCATCTCCCAAGCTTGTTTTAATATCTCAGACCATTTATGACTGACTTGATTTAATTCTTTTGGCCCCTATGGGGGCATAGGGCATCCAGGAGAACTCACCATCTGTCTCTGTATTTGGCCATTTGCCTCAATTTTGCCCAGGTTTTGCCAACTCTTTTTGCTTCCCCTTCCATTGTCCTCTTCCATGTGCCCTTAGGTCTTCCTCTCTTCCTTGTTCCCTGGGGATTCCATTCCAATGCTTTTTTCTCGATGGTTCCATCTCAAGGTGTGCCCCAACCAACACCACTTTCTCGCATCTGGTCTTCTATAGGTATTCGGTTTGTTTTTCGCCAGAGCTCCTCATTACATATTTTTTCTGGCCACCAGATATTCATGATGTGTCAGAGACATCTATTAATTAAGCTTATCCATTTTCCTGCTTTTACTGGCATACACAAGGACAGCCTTCTCATTTGTATTAAAAATACGGATTTTTGTTTTGTACGTGATATTTCTGTTTTCTGTATTGGATACAATTTATGCCTTTTTAATGCGGTTTTTCATGTCATCTCCAGCTCCACCATATTCCATCACTATACAATAAAGATACAGGAATGAGTTGACAGTCTCCACCCACTGCTCCTCTATTAACAGTGGCACCTCCGATGTTCCCTGAATTTACTATAATTTCCTTTGTTTTGCCTGTATTTATCTTGAGGCCAGCAGTCTCTGCTTCTTCTTTCAGCAAGTTTAATGTAGCTTGCATATCCGTCAGCTAGGCTAGTGATACTGTGTTGTCTGCAAAATCCAAATTCTCTAGACATTCATGGATCTCCCACTGGATTTCTCGTCTCCTGCCTGCTGTGACTCTTGACATAACTGAGTCTAGAACAAGTAGAAAAAGTGTTGGTGATAAAATGCAACTCTGCCGGACTCCAGTTATTACTTTCATGGGCTCTGTCACATTTCCCTTCTGGAGTATGCAATGTTTGTAACCATCATATAGATATTTTATGATGGTTAAGATCTTCTGTGGTATCCCATACTTCTGCAACACCTGCCAGAGCACTTTGTTTCATGCAATCGAAGGCCTTCTGAAAATCAATGAATACCAGGTACATGTTTGCTTGGAATTCTTCCCTTTGCTTTAAAATTATCCTAAGAGTGTTAATAAGATCAATACAACTGTGTTGTGCCCTAAAACTGGCCTGTTCTTTACGCAGTCACTTTTCAAGAGACTCTTTAATTCTGTTTAAAATAATTCTGGTGATGATGTTACTGGCACTGACAACAATGTAATACCATGCCAGTTGCTACAGTCTGACAAATTTCCCTTTCTTGGGAGCTTTATGACCAAACCATTTTTCCACTCCTTTGGAGATTTCTCTTCAAGCCAAATATGCTTCATCAAGGGATAGAGCATCTTAACAGTACGTTCAATATCAGCTTTTAAGACCTGTGGTGCTATGTTGTCTAGGCCTGGAGCCTTTGTATTCTTTATGGTTTTCAAAGCAACCCTAATTTTGTCCATTTTGGGACACTGCAAATTTATATCTTGATCTTCTTCGACTTACTCTGGAACATCTCTTACCTGTTCATCATGGTTGTCTTCAAAATTTAACAGTTCCTTGAAGTGCTCCTCCCATCTCTGTAGCTGTGCCTGTTGAGTGGTAGGCATCACCCCATCCTTGTACTTAACTGGTCCTTCATATCTGAAGTTCTTCATTGACAACCATTTGGTTGTATTGTAGAACCCTTTAATATTTCCTTGTCTTGATGCCTCTTCTGCTAATTTTGGTTGCTCATCTTTCCATTTCCTTTTATCTCTCTGTGTATTCTTAATACGCTTCACTCTTCTGCACTCTTGTCATACAAAGATTTAACTTAAGTTTTAGTTCTTTCCGGTGGCTGATCTCATCTGATGTAGCATTGGAGGTCCGTTCCTTCCATAGATTTGCCTTACATCCTATGATTTTTTCTATCACATCTAAAGAACTGTCTTTAATTTTTTTTCCCCAACATGTTTCAATTCCCTTTTCCATAAAGTTTTCTTCAGAGAGGATCTGGAATCTGTTTTGTAGTTCAAGAGCAAATGTTTCTTTGATCTGTTGGTCTTTTAGCCTTGCTAGATCTGTTTTCTTGCTCCTGTGACTGATCTTGGTTCTGTTTGCCTCTTTTTTCAGTCTGAATTCTGCCAAAACTAGGTGGTGGTCACTTCCAACGTCCGCTCCTCTTCTGTTTCTGACATCTAACGGAGAGTGTTGGAACTTGCAGCTTATGACTATGTGGTCTATTTGATTTTCGGTAACATGGTCTGAAGAAGATCACGTTTTCTTATGGCAGTTACGATGTGGAAACAATGTGCCTCCAATGACTAGGTCATGTTCAGTGCATGTGTCTATCAGCAGTTCACCATTTACATTCCTTATCCCAGTACTGTACACACCCATGATATGTTCAGGCCCTTCATTTTCTGAACCAACTTTTGTGTTCAAGTCACCCATTAAAGTTTTTAGGCCCCTAGAATTTGTTTGTCTAAGGGCTCCGTTAAGCTCTGTATAAAATGCATCTTTTAATTCTCCTTTAGCTATTTTATTAGGTGTCTAGCATTGAATTACAGTGACATATCACACATTTGTTTTAAAGCATGTGGTTATTATCCATTCTGAGACTGGTTTCCACTCCAGTAAGCTCTTCTTGCTGCTTTTAGATAGTAAGAGCCCTACACCATTCCTACACATCACGTCCTCACCTGTCTGACCTGCGTACAGCAGCAGTCCACCAATTTGTGTTTGTAACTCCCCAGATTCTGGCCACCTTATTTCACTTAGTCCCAATATATCTAGTCGGTAGTTCTCCATCTGGTTTTCAACCTCTCTTAGCCTCCTTGCCTCTCTCAACATTCTTACATTCCAAAAACCAATACGGGTTTTCCTTTTCAGCCAAAGGTCATATCCTTAAGATCCATCCAGCTGTTTCTCCTGTTAGTTTCTGTGATGTGTGTTTTTTGTTGGTGTGGGTTATCAGCCCACAGCACCTGAGTGTCCAGGTGGGGCTGCCACCTCATGGCCTGGACACCTGCCAAGGTTTTATTTCAGGACATTACCCCCTAGATAGCTTGTCTTCAGCACAACTAAAGAATGCTGTCCATGCCTTTGCAGTAAGGCCTATGTGCATCAATGTTGTCATGGTTTCCAAGGATCTTCTGCTGTCCACATTAGGGGGCTGTGCCTGCTGCCACACAATCACAGGGAGGAAAAGGAAAGAAAGGGAGAGTATAGGATGGGCCACGATAGAATAGGACAGGACACTAGGCGGGACATTGTGAGAGACACTTCATCTGGATCCTCTATGGAGATCTGTCCAGCTTGGGAGGCCCTGCTTGTAGTTACACTACTGCTGGTATAGCCCTCCACTTCATTGGATCACACAAACCTCTCGCCCACGTGGATGGTGTTTCATTAAGGTGGTGTCTCCTGAGGGGGAGACCATTTATGAGATATAAGGGATTTATGAATATTTCATTCTGGCATTTTTACTGGCATGTGCGTGGGTATGGAGACCTTTACTAACATTCCATTTACTTGACATTGGAGATAAATAGCAATTTCTCAGAGGTTCAAAGAATAATTCAATATGTTATCTAAATTTAATATGCAGCATAATATGACCTAACACAAATCAAATGCAAATTCATAGTGACCCCCTATGTTTGTTTGCAAACTTTAAGAATTTCTTGCAGTAATTTAACTTATACTGAAATATCACAATAACTATGACCTTTCTTGAAGTGATAGGGAATTAATCAGAAAGTTGACAAATGAAGCTATAAGATGTGCGAGAAAGATTACAGATCAACCAGATGTGCAGCTGACAGGTAATGTGCCAAGCAGGCCTGACATTACCTTTGCCTGCTGATATCATCCATGCTAGCAACTATGCACCCCTCCACTCGATCCATACTGAATTGTCAAAAGTCACAACTAATTTTAAATGCACTATAAACAACTTCTTCTTTTGTGCATTGAGTATTAGGCCTTCACTCTTCCTTGGCCTTCCCCGGCTTCGTCAACCTACTGGGCTATAATCTCTGATGTTGTAATATTGTCTGTCACTGTTCATTGTGTCAAGATATCGACTCAGTTTTCCTCTTTGTCATCAATTTTGTTTTTTGTGTTAAGCATTTTAAATTCTATCATAATGTCTTCTCTCATACAGCCATTTGTGGGTGTAAAGAATTCCATTGCACTGCCTGGATCTTACTGCCTTGTCATTTGTAAATGACTAATGACTCGCCTCCACGGGGTAATGTGGGGATGGTCATCATTTTCTATAACTTCCTTCATGTTATTTTCTCTGTCTTTTTTTCTGAAGTACCTGTTTGCTTTTACATGTAGTTTCCAAATTTTGTTACTTTCTTACCTGTATCTTTGTCATGTTTATATGTGATATCACATTTCAGATAGTTAAAATAGCTGACCTGTTGTACTGCTGTATTGCTCAGCACTGTTTTTAGATTTAAAGGGGTCCCATCCTATAAAAATCATACTTTACTTTTGTTCTCACCTTGGTAATGGCTAAGGAACCAACCCTGACAGAGAACTGGCAGGTCTGAAGCCCATAAGCTGACAGCTACACCATCAGACTCAAACTGCATGGCACTTGTTATATGATCAGAACATTTTCACACAGCAAGTGTTCCATGCAAGGCTTGAAATTCTGCCAGTTATATTATACAGGATGTATTCACTCTGGGAAAACTGGGAAATCCTGGAATTTTTTCATCTGAGGAAACCTAGGAATTTTTTAGGACTATGGAAATATTTCATTGTTTTAGTTCTCAGTTAAAATTTTGTAATTAAAGCTGGTAAGAACTGATGCTCTAACAAAGGATTTTACAGCATCCTGCTGCAGCAGAATAATACTGTAGCAATAAAACATAAACAAGAGGATAAAACCAAAATAAAACATTGCAAAGGAAATGTGCCATTTACAACAACAACAACAACAACAACAACACAAACACAGTGTACACACAAGTGTCTGCCAACAGCAAAATGCGTCAAAAGCTTTGGGATGAAGACTATGCAACATAATAACAAACAGCTTCCAATCAGTGTGACTGTTAGGTTCGCGTGAGTGGTTGCGAGTGGGCTCATGCACATGCTCAGTTTATTCATGTAGGAGCAGTACCTTTTCCTGCTTCTAGCTACTTGAAAAGTTTTTCTGGCACACCGAAGCTGCCAGGGTGATTTTACTGTTTCTTCTTCATTTACAGCTCTCACATTAAATGGAAACAAAATGAATTTCTTTGGTCAGGAGCTATGAAATGAATTACAATGCATTCACATAATAATGGAAGTCTAAAATATCATATTGATTTTAGTTTCCTCATTTTATTTTATTTCAGCATTTTGGCAGTCAAATATTAATCACTTTGCAGAACAGTGAAGTTGTTTTTGTTGGTTTGCTAAAGAAATTTTGGCTTTTATTGATCCTTTCCACAGAGGCAGTCAATTTATTTGAAACTAAATGTTTCATTCCACACTGTTGGCTACTTTCAGCTGTTCACTGTAATTAAAGAGCATTTTTTCATCTTCTTGACAAAGTAAACTGCCAACAGGAACCAAAGTCTAGACCATAGCAAAAGTTGTCTTAAGCATATATAAACAGTCCAGGGAGCAATCCAAATCATGAAGTGTAATGCATGCAAGTTAAGAAACGTAGAACCTTTGCCTGCCTTCTACAGGCAAGTGCTCTACTGATAGTGCACCTGCCTGTGAAAGGGAAAGGTCTTACTTTTGAGTAAGAGTCCTGCACACAGTGTTAATCTACCAGGGAGTTTAAAATCAATGCACACTCCGCTGCAGAATGAAAATTTATTCTATTTGAATGATTACTGCTTTTTTAGCAATGTAATTTTCTGTGTGAGGTGTGGTTGAAGACAAACCTCTCCATCACTCTTAATAGTTACACAGTTGTTACAAAGTTTTATATGCAAACTTTAAATGGGTAAAATTATTCTCCTTTTTCAGTTACTTCAAGATCCATTAAAAATTGAGGCTCCATTTTACAACACAAAGGAAGATCCAGGACTGAAATTGAATGTGAGTCTCTCTGAACATAGTGTAAGTTTTCAAATCAGTGTTGTTTTATGCTTGAGGTACAGCAAGACAATCATGGAATGTAATTGCTGCATATAGTTAAAAAATCATAGATCGAGAGCCATTCTAACCTACAATATCAGTAATTTTTAGTATTTTTGTAGAGTTACCATGACTCATTATCCGTGTGCGTTATATGTTATCCGTGGTGGTGGTGGTGGTGGTGGTGGTGGTGGTGGTATGTCAAAAGACTGCTTTGAACCCAGCTCTCCAAGCTACTCTATCCTGTGTAACCCTGTTCATTATAGAACAACTAATGCAACCTACATTCATCTGAATCCTGAATCCTTCTTACTGTACTTATCTCTGGATCTCCCTTTACAAGTTTTAGCCCACCTCCTCCCCTCCATCACCTGCCTACACCTCCTTCCAGTACTAAATTGGTAATCCCTTAATGTCTCAGAATGCATCCTATCAACCAATCCCTTTTTTAGTCAAGTTGTCCCTTAAATTTTTTTCTCCCCAATATGAGTCAGTACATCTTCATTAGTTCTGTGATCTACTAATCTGATCTTCATTCTTCTGTTGTACCACATTTCAAAAGCTCATATTCTCTTCTTGTCTAAACAGTTTGTCACCCCTCTTTCACTTCCATACATGGCTACGCTCCAGATAAATACCTTCAGAAAAGACTTTCTAACACTTGTGTGTGTGTTCAATGTTAACAAATATTTCTTCTTGAGAAACGCTTTTCTTGCCATTCTCAGTTATTTTGCTACCAAAATAGCAAAACTTGTCTACTACTTTAAGTATATCGTTTCCTAATCTAACTCCTCCTAACCTTTGACCAGTACAGCACGGCATCATTTGGATATACACAGATAAGGCAAACATTACAGCTACTGCCCACCATGAGAGTGAATGCGCAGTGCTGTGGACACAGGACTACTAAAGGAAACATTTGCCTTGGGTATCATTGAACCTCTAGTAGTAACCAAATGCATTACGATTACTGTGGATTGTGTGAACATGGTTCCTTTGATGCTTTGTTTTTCCTAATGGTAATCACATATTTCCAGCTGGATAATTGTCGATTTCACAAGGCCAGAATCATGCCGCAGTGGTTTGAGTATTACAGTGAATGCACATTCATAACTTGCCCATCACATCCAACTGATGTGCATCTGTGGAACACATGCCAATCTGAACCCACAAACCAACAGCCAGTAATTCAAGGGATTTGCATGAGCTAAATTCTAGCACATCTAGTGCCATATACCTGCAGAAACCTACCAAGAAATTGTCAAATCTTTGCTATCCAGAAATACTGCTGTAGTGTGTTGCAGATATGGATCCACACACTACAAAACAGATGGTTTGATGAGTTTGCTCAACAGTGTATGGTACTAAAATATCTGATCAGAAAATTAGCTTTATTAAATTACTCTTTGAATAAGAGATGAGTCACTGAAAAGTGTGATCATCTTCATAATGAAATATTGAGAGCTATGTTGTATGTACATAATCAGAGGTTTTGTTTTCTTTTGTCAGTATCTGGAAGACCCATTTATAGCCTCGGGGTCCACTGATCATATTAAGGAGGATTCAGTACTAAATTTAGGATCAGAAGAAATTGAGACTTTTGTAAGTATTCACATTTTACAGATGGATTGCATATGAAGTAAAAATATGTCATTTGGTAACTGTGGAATACAAAGAATGCATTACAGTGAAATTAGCATCGTTTATACCCCTTAGAAGTTTTGTAGTATTGTATTATTCCACTTCGGTTATTTGCTGACTGTTATGAGTAGAATTTCAACAGAGCTGTAACAATATATGTAATCATATTTTCACTGTCACTGGTTGATATCAGTTACAGTAAGATCATGATAATTTGGCACACTCTAATCCAGCGGACCCAATAGTCCAACATGCGTCTGGTATTTTGCCATGGCGTGACACCTTTTCAGCAATAATTGTTTGCCTAACTGTGTGATTATAGTCTTGCCAAGATAAGCCAGTTGCATTATTGGCTTTGTCAGTATCAGTGATTCTTCATTCACTAAACCTAAGTTTACAGTACTTATGTTTGCATCAGTGCTGTGGTATTTTAATTATTTAATGAAGTCATTGTGCTGTGTTAATATTCAGCTACTTGTATGACTGTCAGTTAGACTACATCGCAGTAAAATGTTTGTATGTACAGTGAAAAATTTCCAAACAGAGCAAAAGTGCACCTAAAGCAGCAAAACACAAACGTGATGTTGACAAGCCACAAAAAACTGGTCATCATAAGCAGACTGGAAAAAGTGAGAACCAAAACAGTATTATGAGTGAACTATGGTCTAAAATGATTGAAGAAACAGAGATGGAAAGCAATTTAAATGATGAGTAGTTTACAGCTGATCGCTCTGAAATTGTACAAATGATAAATTCTGTGTCTACCAATGAAGTGAGTGCTTTTTCAGTTGAAATTAAAATGGATTGACATAGGTAGAAATTCAGTTACCGAAGGAGAGTGGATGATGTGATATTATAAAAGTGTTTTGAAGTCACAGGAGGCACCAGAAGTTGACAGTGATTATGGCAAAATGTCTGCAACTAACGTATCTGGGATTAACACTATGGAAGCCTTAGACACTTTAGTGAGATTCACTAATTGAAGACAATAATATGGTGCCTCTGAAGTTGTGAATCTGAACATCAAGCAAAATAATTGTTGTCAAAAAAGGGCTCAATCCAAGAAACAATTTGGAATTTTTGTAATGTTCAGGGTGCTCTGAAGATAATTTCAGCTAAACCATCGGTGGTAGACACCAGTCTGGCATATTCCATGCCTGTGAGGCTGTCAGATATCTGTACTGTGTCTAAGACAGTGATTACAACTAAACTGCACCACATTATTGACTATAATCTTTATTAATTAGCTTCTTGATATCCTCAAATCAGTGGTCCTTATTGTATTTTGTAACTAGCATACAAAACTTTATTTATGCACAGTATATCGAACTTCTCTTAAACTTTGAGCCTTAAACTGTTGTGTTAGAGCAATGTACTATTTGACTTTTAATTCAATTTTATATGTATTGGAAAGTAGTTCTTTTTCTGATAAAGGCTGAGGCCAAAAGCTTAAGTGTAAATCTCTTTTAATTTTGCCTGTTGGCAACTTAACATGTTATCTTTGCGTTAGTAGCAATCTATCTTTTTCTAGAGTTTTGATATTCCTATTAGAAGTTTCACATTGTTTGAAGAAGACTATGCATTTCAGTATCTTCGATTAATGTGTTGTAAGCAAATTCATTGGGCTCTTACCTGGTCAGTGAGTCTCTGTATTTGTGAGTTTGTGGTAAAAGATTTCCACGCAGGGAAAATTATTAAATGTGCTAATATGTACACAGATGAGTCACAGTGAACTGGGGAAATAGTGATTGTCATATAAATTTTGAATTATATAGTTTAGCCTCATGTCACACACCTGGTATCATTAACAGGTTTAAGCTATAATCAGATGAACTGTGCAAAACAGAAATACAGAGGCAGTAAACTACTATAGTGTGTTTAAAAGAAGTTGCAACTTTTGGAAATTTGGTGAAGAAAGAGTGCAGGGAAGCATAGTTTCCAAGGGGTAGCAACAACACAATGCCTATCTTAGGTTATGACCTATAGTCAGCTGCCAAGCAAACATTCTTTGGCCGTAAAGAAATACAATACTAAACGGAGCAGTTACATCAATGAATTTTTCATATGTACTCACATTTACAGTGTAGTTAAGTGAAACCAAGGGAAGAATCATCGCTGTCTCCCTCAGAACTGGAACTGGCACTGGAGCTGACTGAACTGACTCTCTGTTCCATCTGTTCCATCTGTTCTTTCAGCAGTCCATAAATCCATGTCTCTTCAATTACCTTCTTTGAATGTCTGACAACTCAGTATCATTACTGTGGGGTAAAGTTTGCAATGGCTCTTTTTTTCTGCATTTCAACCTCAATGAGCCCAAACTTCTTTGTGTCTCCTGCCACAGTACCTGTCACCTGGGCCCATATATGCTCAGCTGGATTCAAATGAGCATGATATGGAAGAAGCCTTGATTGCATTATGCTCTTTAATGTTAACTGGTTTGTTGACTTTGTATTGCGGAGGTTTTGGCTTCTACAGTGCAAGATCCATTAACTATGGTTTATTCGTGCCAAATTCAACTTTATCTGATAGAATGTTTCTTTGTGCACAGAGCAAAATATTTAGTTTTCGCCTCCTCGTTGTTAGAGCGTGATCCACCACAGCAGAGTGGTATGGCACATTGTCCATTATTATTATCAAATTCAGATGAACATTTCACAGCAGAACATCTGAAAACATACAACTCTATACTGCACTGCATATTATATTAACATACAATGTGTATTACCAAATATGTTATTACGATGCAGTAAATGTAACCCTCTGGGAGGATTTAAGTAAAACTGACCATGAGTTACCTAATGGGTTTGTCTTATTGAACCTGAATTCAGTGCTACGGAGGAAACCAGAAAGCTAAAGATTGAAATTTGGAAATTTTTTCAAGAAACAAAGTTTGCTTAAATGAAATAAAAATTGTCACCAGCCTAATTAGGCATACTAATGTTGTACATTACTTTTATATAATCTGTATAGAGTTGTGATCAAGGAAAGCTACTATTACTTCTTACCCAATGAAGTGCAGTGAACTCTACTATAATCAGACAAGTGGTACAGTGGTGCTAGCAGTTATAAATAGTATATGTAAGTTCTCATAGAAACAGTTAACAGCTTATTTCTTCTCAATAGTAATTACTTCATTATATATGAATTATGTGATCACCAAAATTTATGAAAGTCAAAATTAAACCAGAAATGGACATGGACTTAGTCCTATTTCAACATTTACTTTCCAAATAGTACAAATATAATTAAGTCACTTGCAATAGGATTTTTCACTCATTAAGAAGTAATATTGTTTCTACTTTTATGGATAAGGGCAATTACAGTAATTTTATCTTCAATAAACAAAATTGTTGGTGGGGGCTCTCAAATTGTTCCCCCCTCCCGGGGGCTAGCCACTCTTTGGCAGGTTCATACTTGGCTACCACGGAGCCCCAGCCTTTGGCAGCCCTTTTTACCTTCTGTGCTACATGTCTATCCTCTTGCTATTCTTTTTCCTCTGCCTTGGGGAACATGTCTGGGGTATTATGGGGAATGTTCTGCATTCTGTTGCTGACCTGCAAACAGTCTCAACTTTCTTTGTGGCTCCTTTTTCCTTTCTTTGTGGCTCCTTTTTCCTTTCTTTGTTTCCTTTCACCTCCCATTCCTCTGCTTCGGTGTTTGAGGATTCTCTCTTTTCTTCTGCTTCTTCTTCTTCTTCTTCTTCTTCCCTGTGCACTCCTGAAGGCTAGACCACATGTCTAACATGTAAAAGGTGACTGTGTAACACGTAATTCCCAGCCGCAGGTCAACAGGTAGGGTTCACATGTATCCCCTGATACAAGCCAAGCCCAGGGAGGGGTGACTGACTGAGCTGTAACCTCCCGTTGGTCCCTCTGTCATGTGTTCGGGAGGTGTGACCTGAGATGTGAACAATCACCTAAGGCGGGTGTGCCCCTTTGTGTAGGAGCCCCCCAGTAGGAGCACGCCATTGGAGATGCTGCAATCATGGGGGATTTCCTCGCGATGAGTCACTCATCCTCTTCATCAATGTCAACGAAACGAAAACGTTATTAGGGTTCTGATTTGAAGACCCTTCCCACTGCACAGCGGTTCCTTGTTGTATCACATACTGAAGATGGTCAGTCCTTCACCACAGTTAATCTGTTTATTATTTAGGAAGGTGTTGCCATTGTTAGCCCTTTGTAATCCTGCTCTCATTTACAGAATGGCTCTTTGCTTTTGGAGACGGCTTCTGATGCTCAAGCACAACTACTTCTTGCTGCCTTACTTCACCACGGCTACACTGTTCATGTCACGGCACATAGAACTTTGATTTCCTCCTGTGGTGTAGTTTACACCGGGCTTCTTGACGGTCTGATCAAGGCTGAAATACAATCTTACCTCTCCGATCAGGGCATCATTGTCATTCATCATGTCATGAAAAAGGTCGATTCTTCTTTGGAGCCCACCCGCACTCTTTTCCTCACCTATTATAGGGTGGTGCTGCCATCCAAGATTAAAGCCAGCTGAAATCATCACAGTCCAGCCATACCTTCTGAATCCGATGCATTGTTATCAGTGTCATTGGTTCAATCACACTAGAACATCTTTTCGACACCCAGCCATATGTGTAACCTGTGGCAGGGGTGCACACAAGAGCGAATGTCTACCTCTTCCTCCCTGCTGTATCAACTGCAGTGGTGACCATGCCGCCTCCTCCCAGGATTGTTCTGTGTATTTCGACGAGCAGGCTGTTCAAGAGATTCAGGTAAAGGAAAAAGTGCCTTACCCAGTAGCTTGCTGGCTAGCCACAAGCTCTGTGTTCATCTGTCAGGCACTTATAGTTCAGTTCTTGTTACCCCTCCCTCCATGAAGGACATGGTTACACAGATATGCAACCTCAAATTTGGCTCTGAGGTTGTGAAGTTGCCCAGTGTCAAGGTAGCATCATTGACCCCAGTCCTGCTGTGCAACAAACTATCAGACTCTCACCTCATGAGGCGAAGCTACCCACTACACAACTGACAGGCAGGAAGGCCAGAAGGAGTACTCGTGGGAAGACTTCGTCCATCCCTCCAGCCAACTAACACCCAAGTCTTCCTTTAAGCAGAAGTGCTCAAAGAAGTCCGCTAAAGACAATCGGTCTGCCCCTTCACCAACTCGAAGATCCTGTTTGACGTGGTCGCTTAGCCCGGCTGGCCTTTGTCTCGCTGGTGCACACCACCATTTGTTTTTTGGCATTGGACTCCACCAACCAACCGCACAAGCACTCCGATGCTTTTGTACACCCCTTGGAGCAGGATCCTCCTGCTTCTGAGCCCTGTAGTAGCGACCTTCCACCGGCTGTCCCTCCGCAGACATTCTCTTCCTCCTCATGACTGCCCTCCTGTGGAACATTCATGGCCTGCGGTCCCACAGAGGATTTATGTCTGCTTCTAGCATCACAGCAACCCCTTTTGCTTTCTGGTGACTTTAATGCATATCACCCCCTCTGCGGTTCTCCCAGGGTCTGCCTGAGAGGAGCCCTCTTGGCTAACATTCCTAACCAATTCTACCTCTTCTGCCTTAACACTGGTGCACCCACTTTCCTTTCTGACTCCTTGCACCCCTATTCCTATTTGGAACTATCCTTGTGCACTGCCTAGAGTGCCCCTCATCTTGAGTGGTCCATTCTTTCTGACGCCTACTTGAGAGACCACTTCCCGTGTGCTCTCCGTCTGCTGACTCCTACCCCATCCACATGCATACCTAAATGGCAGCTTACTAAGGCTGACTGGCAGCTTTACTCCTCCCTGGCGACCTTCGCAGAACAAGATTTCCTCAGTTGTGGTGACCAGGTGGACTACCTCACAAACGTTATCCTTACTTCTGCAGAACGTTCCATTCCTCGCACTTCATCTTCACCACATCGTGTCCCAGTCCTATGGTGTACTGAGGCATGCCGTGACGCAATTCACGCGTGGAGATGTGCTCTCCGTGTTTTTAACCACCGACCTACGCTGGAAAACTGCATTCATTATAAACACATGCGTGTGAAGTGTTGTCGTTCTTTGGTATAGCAAAAGAGCTAGTTGGATTTCGTTCACTAGTTCTTTTACCAGTTCCACACCTTCCTCTGTTGTGTGGGCAAACCTTCAATGGCTCTCTGGAACCAAGATCCATTTCCCCATTTGCAGCCTGACAGTAGGTGGATTGTGGATCCTGTTGCTATCTCCAACACCTTGGGCCGCCATTTTGCATAAGTTTCAAGCTCTTTCCACTATCACCCTGCCTTTATCCATAGGAAACGACTGAAGGTGCTTGGGGCGGTACCCTTCTCTTCTCCCAATAGTGAGTGTTACAATGCCACCTTCACTATGAGGGACCTAGATCCTCCATCCCAAGGCCAGATGCTATCCACATTCAGATGTTGCAGCTCTGCTCTCTTGCAGCAAGCACTTCGTGCTTAACACATACAACCGCATCTGGGCTGAGGGCACATTTCCTGGATGGTAGCGTGAAGCCATAGTCATACCCATACCTACGCCCAGTAAGGACAAAAACCTTTCTTCCAGCTACCACCCCATCTCTCTTACCAGCTGCGTTTGCAAAGTGATGGAATGTATGATTCGTGCCCGGCTGGTGTAGGGGCTCAAACTCGCCATTTACTCACAAATGCACTGTGTGGATTTAGAGCGCAGCATTTTGCAGTTGACCATCTCGTTACTTTGTCCACCCATGTCATGAATGGTTTTCTGCAGAAATCCCAGACTGTGGCAGTGTTCTTCGATTTACAGAAGGCCTACGAGACCTGCTGGAGAACTGTTATCCTCCGTACTCTTTACACGTGGGGCTTCCGTGGATGCCTACCCTGTTTTCTTCGAGCATTTTTACAAGACCAAATATTCAAGATGTGTGTGGGTTCTGCTTTGTCAGATACCATTCAGGAAAATGATGTGCCTCAGGGTTCCGTCCTGAGCGTCATCCTCTTTGCTATCGCCATTACCCCTATTGTGGCCTATCTCCCACTGGGTGTCTCCGGCTCCCTTTTTGTCTATGATTTTACCATCTATCGCAGGTCTCCATGGACCTGTCTCACTGAGTGGCGTGTTCAGCAAGGTCTTGATTGTCTTTACTCCTGGAACATCAACAGTGGCTTTCGCTTTTCTAATCACAAAACCATCTGTTTGAATTTCTGGTGGCGCAAATGGTTTCCCCCACCATCTCAACATCTTGGACCTGTTGCCCTTCTGTTTGTTGACACTACAAAATTCCTGGGTCTCATGATCGATAGGAAACACTCTTGGTCCTCCCATGTCTCTTACTTGGCAGCCCGCTTTACACAGTCCCTCAGTGTCCTCCGTGTCCTCAATGGTACTTCCTGTGGTGCTGATCAAACTACCCTCCTGCGTTTGTACTGGTCCCTTGTCCATTCGAAACACAACTATGGGTGCTTTGTTTATGCATCTGCTCGCCAATCCCTTTTATGCCGTCTCAACACTATCCACCATAATGACATCCATTTGGCCACAGATGCATTTTACACCAGCCCAGTTGAGAGTCTGTGTACTGAACTACCACTATCCTACTGCTGTGACTTTCTCCTCAGCAGGTATGCATGCCATTTGGCTGCCATGTGTGGCCACCCTTCCAATGCCTCCTTCTTTGATGGCTCCTTAGACCATTAGTATGGGGCTTGTCCCTCTTCCCTGTTACCTCCTAGCATCTGCTTTTGCCACTTGCTACAGTGGCTTAACTTCATGCTACCTTCAGTTTTCCCTGTGGGCGTGAACCCTTCACCACCTTGGGTTCGTGAAGCAGCCCATGTTAACCTTGGCCTTAATTCACTTCCTAAGGACACTACTCTAGCCTCACTCTGTCGCCTCCAGTTTCAAGACCTTCGCATGGAACTTAGCTATAGTACCTTTGTATACACTGATGGCTCACATACTGACTGTAGGGTCAGGTGTGCATTCGCTATTGGCGCCCGTGTCTTTTGATATCTGCTTCCAGCCCACTCCTCAGTATTTACAGCCAAGCTTTTTACCTTGTATCAGGCTGTGGAGTACATCCGGTGACACAGCCTTCCCGATTGTATCCTCTGTTCTGACTCACTCAGCACCCTCCAAAGTCTCTGTGCACTGTACACCACTCATCCCTTAGTGCAGCAGGTCGAGTAAATCTGTCATTTGCTCACTCTTCTTGGAGCCAATGTCATGTTTCTGTGGGTCCCCGATCATGTCGTTCTGCCAGGAAACGATGCCGCTGATGCTGCTGCCAAGGCTGCAGTCTTCTTACTTCAGCCTGTGAGCACCTCTATTCCCTCTGATGATCTCTGCATTGCTGTGTGTCAGGTGGTGATGTCCCTTTGGCTTCGCCAAGGGTCCTCCCTTCACAGGAATAAGCTTTGGCTTTTTAAGCCTCTCCCGATGCCTTGGACGAGTCATTTTCTTGGATTGTCCATAATGTT
Organism: Schistocerca serialis cubense; assembly: GCF_023864345.2. Lineage (NCBI taxonomy): Eukaryota > Metazoa > Arthropoda > Insecta > Orthoptera > Acrididae > Schistocerca > Schistocerca serialis. The sequence goes on from NC_064648.1 coordinate 47,393,459, forward strand.
CTTCAAACCACTCATGAACAATTGTAGTCTGGTGACCAGGCTACGGTTTTGTAGTCACCTAGGGTACAACCAATTTTCTCATAAGCCCAGGGAGCCACTGCAGGCAATGTCGTGCTGTTGGTAAAGGCACTCACAGTGGTTGTCTGCTGCCATGGTCCATTAATACCAAATTTTGCTGCTCTGTCCTAACAGATATGTCTGCTGTACATCTCACATTGATTTATGTGGTTATTTCGTGCAGTGTTGTTTGACTGCTAGCACCAACAGTACACAAACATAGCTGCTCTCATTTGTTAAGTGAAGGTTGATGGCCATAGTGATAGGTAATGTAAGTAATTTGGTGTTTTCATCATACCCTTTACACCATATGTCTTGGAATATGTAATTCCCTAATGATTTCCAAAATGGAATGTCCTAAGCATCTAGCTCCAACTACCATTCCGCATTCAAAATCTGTTAATTCTCAGTGTGGGGTCATAATCACTATGGAAACCTCTTCACGTGAATCATCCGAGAACAAATGACAACTCTGCCAAGCACCTTCAGTTTACGTGTTGTGTATGTGATAATACCACCATCTTTACAAGTGAATATCACTGTCCCATGACTTTTATCACCTCACTATGTATGTTCTTCAATGAGTTACCCAATAATTCAACTAAACATACTCAGAGGTTCCCACAATATAAACATATTTATCCTCTGACTGTAGGAACTGAAGGCTACAGTTAAATACATAAAAGTATAAAGTTGATAACTTCTAGACAACAAATATAACATTAACTCTTAGTGCTCAACCAATGGGGTAGCCTAGACTGCCATATTTGGTCATTTTATTATTTCTATGCGCATACTTCAGAAAATGTAGTTTAATTGATGCACCACATTAATGAATGCCCCAAACCGTTCTTTTTGTAGTGATGTGTTGAGCAAAAATATTATGACATATAATGTCGGCAGATAAAATGATTACCTGTTTTCCAAGTTAAAAGTGAAGGTTGCTTCATTATTGTGGGGAGGGGGTGAAGAATTTATGTTGATCCCACCAGTAATATTTTGAGAAGTATGATGAATGATATACTGGGTGATCAAAAATTCAGTACAAATTTGAAAACTGAATAAATCACGGAGTAATGTAGATAGAGAGGTACAAATTGACACACATGCTTGGAATGACATAGGGTTTTATTAGAACCAAAAAATACAAACGTTCAAAAAAAGTCCGACAGATGGAACTTCATCTGATCAGAATAGCAATAATTAGCATAACAAAATAAGACAAAGCAAAGATGATGTTCTTTACAGGAAATGGTCAATATGTCCACCATCATTCCTCAACAGTAGCTGTAGTCTAGGAATAATGTTGTGAACAGCATTGTAAAGCATGTCCGGAGTTATGGTGGGGCATTGGCATCGGATGTTGTCTTTCAGCATCCCTAGAGATGTCAGTCGATCACGATACACTTGAGACTTCAGGTAACCCCAAAGGCAATAATTGCATGGACTGAGGTCTGGACCTGGGAGGCCAAGCATGACGAAAGTGGCAGCTGAGCACACAATCATCACCAAACGACGCGCGCAAGAGATCTTTCACGCATCTAGCAATACTTTTTTTTTTCTTGGTTCTAATAAAACCCCATGTCATTCCAAGCATGTGTGTCAATTTTTACCTCTCTATCTACATTATTCTGTGGTTTATGAAGTTTTCAAATTTATACTGACTTTTTGATCACCCAGTACTTCAGACAGGAGAGAAGTAAACACTGGAACACTCTGGATTGCATCTTCAGATTAGACTATCCTTGCAGGATATGTGTACATTGTCAAATGTCTGGTGTGGTGGCACTGAAGGTAGTTTATCTCCCATGGTCTAATTTAGACTCCAGTGACTTCATTCCACACTATAGTGAAGTTTTTAAGAATTGTCTGCATAATGTCTCAGAAGAGAAATTTAAAGTGTTTGTCAAGTTATGTTTTTCTTTATATAACTAGATTTAATAGGACTACTGTGAATGGTATCTTTTTTAATAATGTGAATAAATATGATCTGCAGTATCAATAAATGTAATGTAATTCATGGGCATATTTTAATTTTCAACATAACACTGAAAAACAGTGAATACAGACAAAATAAAGAGTATATTGTACTTCAAAAATAAGATTTCAACTTTGCTAGTATGCAGGGTGAGATGACAAGGAGATGCCAATCCCAAGTCTACCCAGAATGGGCAAATTTAGCGAGCTGTGGTGTTAGCTGAGATATAGCAGAGAATGTGGCGAATTTTCTGACTTCACTAATTTTTAATGTTTATAGCTGCTGAATTATTACACTGACTTTAAGAAATGGAATTACATGTTTTATTCACTTGCATCAGAAAGTGTGTCCAAAGGGGTTTTTAATGGGACAACACGTGTTTAACTTAATCCAAATGTACACAAGATAACAGTACTGCAAACCATTTCCCCACCATTAGGAGAAGAACATTTGTTCTACTGTACCAAATGTAAGCAAACATGTAACTCTGGCACAGTTCATATTTTCATTAATACAGTTGTTTAACAAGTGCTCAGACTGCTGGACCGACAGCATTGTATGCTGAATTTCAAGGGACCTTATGGCAGCAATGGCCTGTGTTGTATAGCACATCATGTCTTCAGGATTTTTGGTTTTACTTGTAGGCTTCTTAATTTAATTTTTGTCACAGATAAAAGACCAGAAGTGTTAAGGTTGGCAAGATGTAGGCCATTTTATATTTCACAAATGATCACTCTAACAATTTCAAAGTTTTCTGTTAAGTATATCTGTAATTACCTTTGTAGAATGGATAGTACATTTGTTGTGGTGGTACTAAATGGATAGCATTGTGGCCAGTGGGCTCTGTTTCCAGTAAGTGCAGCTACATATCTCTTATGAACTGCAGAGACTTGTAGTTACTTAGAACACTGTCAATGAAACAGGTGCACAAGATACAATTCCTCAAAAGGCTGTAACACATATTGACAGACAAAGGTTGTTTATTCACTTCTCTTGGCGAGCATAGCTTTCAGTTGACCAGTAGTGCATGATGTAAACAATAATTTGCTACTAACATTCATTTTAATTGGATTACTCTAGTGAAGTTGTCTTCTCCCTTGACAAATTTTGCCCCTCAGCCACACTTATGCCATTATCAAATTGACAATTTCGCATTGCTTTCAATGAGTCCTGTCAACTGACTTCTTCTTGTAGTCAGGTTGTGCCAAATTTAATTCAGTCATCACTAGTAATCTGATCTAAAATTGCAATCTTCAGCATTCTTCTGTAGTAGTATATTTCAAGTGCTTCTCATCTCTCATCATCAATCACTATTATCATCCATTTTATTACTTATCTTCCATGTTTCACATCTGTAGAAGGCTACACTTCAGAAAAGACTGCCTAACAGATAACTGTTTATTCACTCTTAACAAAAGTTACTTTTTTGGAACTGTATTTTCATGCTATTGCAGGTCTGTATTTTATAGCCTTCCTATTTTGCCCATCATCGGTCAGTTTCCTATACAAACAGCAAAACTCATCTTCTGCAATTAATGACTGTATATCTCTAATTCTGTCAGCATCACATTATTTAATTTGACTTCATTTCGTTACCCTTGTTTCGATTTTGTAGATACTCATCGTATAAGCTCCTTTAAGAAAGTGTCAGTTCCGTTCAGTTTTACTTTCAAGTCTTTTTCTGTCTTTGATAGGATTACAGTGTTATCCAGTGTGACAGTGTAGTTGATGGCAGTGGGATCACTTGCGGAAAAATTCCTGTAGTAGTTGGTGTGAGAGCTGCACCTTCTTTTAGACTGAAGTCAGCTGATAGGTATACCTACTTAAAGGAAGTCCCACAAACTATGGGATCACCTTCAGAGGACATATTTCCAAGTAAAGGAATTACCGTATTTCATCAAAATGTAAGAGGTATTAGATATAAAGTTAGTGCACTGCTTATAGATGTTGACTCTGAAATTATTGGTATATCGGAGCACCACTTAAATAATTTGACAACTCAGAGGCTTCCTTTACAAAGATACAGATTAGCTGGGTGTTTTTCAAGGAGTCCCTTGCAGGGTGGGGGAGTGGCTATATACGTAAAAAAACAGTATTCCATTTGAGTCCATAGACTATCATGGCACTGATCTGACCAGATATTTGAATGTTGCACAGGGACAGTTGAATTGAGTGAAATTAAACTTCTAATTGTTGTTGTTTATAGGTCCCCTAACTCTGATTTCAGAGCACTTCTGCTCAAGCCAGAGAGAGTTCTTGATTCACTTTGTAGGAAGTACCAGAAATTAGTTATGTGTGGTGACTTCAATATAAATTTTGTATATGATGGTGCAAGTAAAAGGATGTTGGTAGATCTCCTAAATTCATTTGATATGATGCAGAGTGCCTTTTTTCCAGCTAGGCTTCAGGGGAACAGTAGCACAGCCATAGACAATATTTTTATTAATTCTTCATTACTAGATGGGAATTCTGTTAACAAAAGTGTGAATGGCCTTTCAGACCATGATGCACAAATTTTAACACTAAAAGGCTTTTGTACTCACACAAATGTCACATATAATTACAAACTATGTAGGAAAGTTAATCCAATAGCAGTAGAGAGTTTTTTAAACCTTGTCAAGGAACAAATGGCAGTATGTTTATGGTGTCGATAACATAGATGATAAATATAATGCTGTTCTTAACACATTTCTCATGCTCTTTGAGAGTTGCTTCCCATTACAACGTTCTGAACAGGGTACTAGCAGTCATAGGCAGCCTGGGTGGCTGACTAGTGGGATAAGGAATTATATCAAAATGTTAGAAGTATTCAGTCAAGCTACAGTAGCCCATTACAAACAATATTTTAAGGTGCTTAAAAATGTTATTAGGAAGACAGAGTATATGGTATGCAAATAGAATACCTGATTCACAGATAAAATTGTCAGTTGTGAAGGATGTGTGTGGTCAGCAGCACAAGGTCGATGATGCAAAGTCAGATCATAGTAAAAATATTTCTGTTATTGACAAATCAGATATATGTACAGCATTTAACAATCATTTTTGAAGCACTGCAGGTGAATTACATAAAAATTTAGTTTCTACGGGGAATCGCATAACTTCCTTGGCAGAATGCCTTTCTGAGATTGATGTCTGAAAATCTCCTCTGTGATACAGACAAGGGAGAGATTGAGTCAATAATTGAATCACTGAAGACTAAGGACTCTCATCGACATGATGGAGTGCCTAACAGAATATCAAAGTACTGTGCTGCAAATGTTAGCCCTGTATTTAGCCATATTTGTAATTTTTCTTTTAGGAATGGTCAGTTTCCGGAACAATTAAAATACTCAGTAGTAAAGCCTCTTTGTAAAAAGGGTGAAAGGTATAATGGAGACATTAGATCTATTTATATGCCATTAGTGTTTGCTAAGGTTATTAAACAGGCTGTGTATGTAAGGATAATTGATCATTTTATATTGCACAATTTGCTATCAAATGTACAGTTCAGCTTTAGAAGTTGTTTAACAATTGAAAATGCTATATTCTCCTTGCTGTTTGAGGCACTGGATAGGTTAAACAACAGGTTTTGAATTTTGAGCATATTTTTTAATTTAACGAAGGCATTTTATTCTGTTGTTCACAAAATATTGCTCCAGAAGTTGGACCATTATGGAATACAGGGAGTAGCTCACTATTGTTTCACCTCTTGCATGAGCAACAGACATCAAAAGGACATTATTCACAATGTTGAGAATGGCTGTGATGTGGGGTCTGACTGGGGTACAGGTTAAGTAGGGGGTGCCCCTGGGATCAGTGTTGGGGCCACTCCTGTTCCTTATTTATATAAATGATATGCCCTCTGCGATGTACAGCGGGGACTTCGTGTGCCCCAGGACCGCTACGGTAGCTGAGAAGGCCCTATGGGAACCCTGAAACGTGATGGCTAACGGGGCTCTGGTGAAGCTGCGATAGGCGTAGCAAGCCAGTAGTGGATAAATCAACTGCTTTTAAAAAGGGAACATGCCTCGGATCAGGGAACGGATTTAAAGGAAACCGACCAAGCAATGGAAAAGGATTACGAGATGGTTTACGACTGGGCACCTTAAACGTAAGGACTCTAACTGGGAAGTTAGAAGAAATTGTAGAAATGATGGAAAGGAGGAAATTGGACATCTTGGGACTTGCTGAGACTAGGTGGAGAGGAGTTGGTGAAAAACCACTAAGTAAAGGATGTAAACTGTACTGGATAGGGAATGAGAGGGGAAGAAATGGAGTGGCAATAGTGGTCAGAGAGGGTCTGCAGGAGGAGGTGGAAGGTATCAATGATCGAATGATAAAAGCCAGAGTACGAGTGAAAGGAAAAAGCATTGAAATCATCCAAGCATATGCCCCACAGGTGGGGTGTACAAAAAAGGAGAAGGAGGAATTTGAAGATGACATGCAAAAGCAGCTAAATGGAGGAAATCAGATTATAATAGGGGACCTCAATGCACATGTTGGCACAGACAGGAAAGGATTCGAGGACATAATGGGATCAGAGGGCTGGGGGAACCGAAATAGAGAAGGAAAATTGTTGCTGGAATTCTGCAAGAGGAATGGGCTGGCGATCGCAAATTCCTGGTACAAGAAGAGAAGTAGTCACAAAATAACTTGGTACAGTGGGGACTGGTCCCAAACTTCAGTAGTAGACTATGTACTAGTGGATAGGCAGGTGATGAGCAGCCTCACAGATGTTAAGCTCATTCCATCTGAGGCCTTAGACAGTGACCATCGGCTGTTGGTAGCCACCCTGAGAGAGAAAAGAGATAGGAGGGCAACAGATACACAGGAGAAAAGATTGAAGACATGGATGCTGAAAGAGGATGAACGGAGGACCCAGTACCAGACACTGATCAGGAAGAAGCTGCCAAAGGAAGATCAGAGAACAGTGGAAGAAGAATGGGGAGATTTTAAGAGGGCTCTAGTTGAGGCAGCTGAGACTGTGTGCGGAAGAACTAGCACAAAGAGGAGAAGTAGGGAAACCCCATGGTGGAACAACATATGTAAAGAGGCAGTACTTCGAAAGAACAAAGCCTTCAGAGAATGGTTCCAGACCCAAACAGAGGAAGCTAGGGTAAAATATAAGGAAAGCAAGAAAGCGGCACAGACCATAGTAAGGGCGGAGAAGAAGAAGTGGATGGAAAAATGGACAAGAATGTTAGAAGAGGACAGTGAAGGGAACAAAAAAGTACTTTACACCATGGTAAGAAATAAGAGGAACAACAGAAGCGAGTGCCTGAGGATCATGGATAATAATGGAAGAGTTGTGGAGGAAATGCATGAGCTCAAAAAGATTTGGAAGGAGTACTTTGAAGATCTGTTGAATGCCGCCAAGCGGGTAACTAACAGCGATGGAGAGCCTAAGGCAGCAGACGATTATAATAGTGGGGAAATTGATGATCTAACTTGGAATGAAGTGGAAGAAGCCATAAAGAGGATGAAAGGGGGCAAGGCACCAGGTTGGGACGAAGTAACAGTGGATATGATACGATCAGCAGGAGAAGTAGGAACCCAGTGGCTATACAGAGTGCTGAGGGTGGTGTGGAAGGAGAACAGAATTCCTGAGGATTGGAAGAAAGGAATTATAGTCCCGATCTTCAAGAAAGGGGATAAAAGGAGATGTGAGAACTACAGAGGAATCACCCTGCTATACCACTGTGGAAAAATCTATGAAAAGATCCTGGAGAAGAGAATAAGAAGCAGTATTGAAAGTAGACTGCAAGAGGAGCAGTACGGTTTCAGACCGGGAAGATCAACAACGGACCTCATATTTGCGGTAAGGCAACTGCAGGAAAGGCACTATGAGTACGGGAAGGACTTAATCATGGCCTTTTTGGATATTGAGAAGGCGTATGACAGTATCTGTTGGGACAAGCTCTGGGATGTGCTGAACGCAAAAGGGATAGATGAAGAGATAACACGAAAAGTCAGAAAAATGTATGAGGGAAGTGAGAGTTGTGTGAAAGTGGGGAGGGAACGTACTGCATGGTTCAAGCTGGAAAATGGGCTGCAACAGGGAAGTGCACTTTCGCCTTTATTGTTTATTATTGTTATGGATGAAATCCTACAGCAAGTATCAGATGCAATTGGAGATCATAAAATGAAAGCAGTGCTTTTTGCCGATGACCTGATGTTATGGGGAAATTGCGAGGAGGAGGTGCAAGAGCAGTTAGATGCATGGGAGGCAATGGCAGCACAATATGGAATGCATTTCTCTGCAAAGAAAAGTGAAATAATCGTCACAACAAGGAAGAAGAATAGGCCAAATGTGGATATAACTTGTGGAGGGGAAAAACTACAAGTGGTAGAGAACTTCAAGTACCTGGGAAGCGTTATTGAAAGTAAGGGGGGAAACGCAATGGAAATAAATGAAAGGTGCAGAAAAGCAGGGCAGTTCTACAAATGCATTAGGGGGCTTATTTGGAGCAAGGAGGTGCCACAGAAATCCAAGAGAATTATATACCGAACCTACTTTGTCCCCATATTGGCATACGGAAGTGAGACATGGGTAATGCACAAAAGCGACAAAAGTAGAATACAGGCTAGTGAAATGAAGTCCCAGAGGAGCAGGTTGGGTGTAACAAGACGAGACAGATTGTGAAATGTGTTTGTGAGGGAAAGACTAAAGGAGGAACCAGTACAGGACAGGATAGAAAAATCAAGACTGCAGTGGTATGGACACATGAAGAGAATGGATGAGGGAAGAATTCCAAAGAGGATGTTTGATCTGCAACTGGAGGGGAAGAGGCCCAGAGGAAGACCAAGAGATAGATGGGTGAAGGGAGTGAAGGAATGTGTGATGAGAAGAGGAGAGAACTGGACGAAGGTGGAAGAGGGGGAATGGTGGAAAGACAGAACACGATGGAGAGGCTTGTGTTCCCGACAGACCCAGCCAGTGGCTGGAAACTGTCCAAGATGATGATGATATGCCCTCTAGTGTTGTGGGTAAGTCTGAAATATTTCTGTTTGCTGATGACACTAGCTTGGTAGTAAAGGATGTTGTGTTCAACATTGGCTTGGTTTCAAGTAGTGCAGTTCTTGACATAAGTTCATGGCTTGTAGAAAATAAACTAATGCTAAATCACAATAAAACTCAATTTTTACCATTTTTAGCACGCAATTCAACAAAACCTGATGTTTTAATTTCACAGAATGGGCTTATGATTAATCAAACTGAACAGTTCAAATTTATAGGTGTTCAGATAGATAATAAACTGTTGTGGAAAGCCCACGTTCAGGATCTTGTTCAAAGACTTAATGCTGCCATTTTTACTATTTGAAAGGTATCTGAAGTAAGTGATTGTTCAACACGAAAATTAGTGTTCTTTGCTTATTTTCATTTGCTTATGTCATATGGTATTATATTTTGGGGTAACGCTTCCCATTCTATAAGTGTATTTTTGGCTTAGAAACAGGCAGTTTGGGCAATAAGTGGTGTAAGTTCACAAACCTCTTGTCGACCCCTGTTCGTGAGTCAGGGTATTTTGACATTGACTGTACTATCATTTCTTGTTAGCAGTATTAGCTTATTCGCAAGAATAAACAACTTTCACTCAGTTAATACTCGGCAGAAATGAAATCTGCATTTGGATCAGACTTCCTTCACTCATGTGGAGAAAGGTGTGCAGTATGCTGCTGCATCCGTTTTCAATAAGTTACCAGTCAAGTTCAAAAATCTTAGCAGTAATCCACCCACTTTCAAATCAAAACTGGAGTTTCCTCATGGGTCACTCCTTCTATTCTGTTGAGGAGTTCCTTGAAAAAGTAAGCTGATTCCTATTGTATTGTTGATTGTGTTTACTTAAACTAATGGACTGACTTTTTTTCTTGGGTTCCTAACATCTGCATCTACATCCATACTCCGCAAGCCACCTGACGGTGTGTGGCGGAGGGTACCTTGAGTACCTCTATCAGTTCTCCCTTCTATTCCAGTCTCATATTGTTCGTGGAAAGGAGGATTGTCGGTATGCCTCTGTTATTATGTGTATGTTGTAATTTCATGTAATGGCATGTTCTATGACCTTGGAGATTTGCTCCTATGGAACATAATGTGTAAATAAATAAATAAATAAATAAAATCGACAAACTGTAGATTTTATTTCTTCTCCCTGAACTTTAATTCACGAACTAAATTTTTCCTTGGTTTCTTTTACTGCTTGCTCAATGTTCATGTATAAAAACATGGGGATAGGCTACAACTTGATCACACTTACTTCTCAACTACTGTCTTCCTTTCATATCCTTTAACGTTTAGAACACCAAAATGGTTTCTGAACAAGTTGCAAACAAGTTTTGTTCCCTGTGTTTTTTCTGTGCTACCTTCAAAATTTCAAAGAGTGTGTTCCAGTCAGCATTGTCAAAAGCTCACCATACATCTAAATGCCCTATAAACAGGGGCTAGCCTTTCTTACCTGCTGAGTTAAGTTGTGAGGTCAGTATTTCTTCATGTGTTCCTACATTTCTCCAGAAACCAAAATTAATGTCGCCAAAGTTGGCTTCTGTCAGTCACTTCATTTGTGTGTAAATCATTCATGACAGTATTTTGCAATAACGACTTCTTAAACTGATGGTTCAGGATATTCACACGTCAGCTCCTGCTTTCTTTGGGCCTGGAATAATCACATTCTTATTAAATTCTGAGAATATTTTGTTTTTTTCATATATGTTACATGCTAAATAGTTTTTTCCTCATGAATGGATGAATGAATGAATAAATAAAAACACTGAGCTTATACTTTAAGAGAAGTGTGTGATCTTGAGTCATGTTTTAATTTGGTGCATGCCATTAGTGTATTCTCCTCATCCTCTTAAAGAAAAGCGCTTTATACAATAATTCATATGAGAGATTCCTAATGTTGTGAATTTAGCATGTGCATGTACTGCATGTTGAACAATAGTAATGAATCTCTTACATTATTTCTTTGTTACAGATGTTCAGCAATCCCGAATATGATCCTGTGGGAGTTAAGATGGAGGAGGTAAGCTACTGCTATGTCTTAAGGTCTTTTAAGTCTTTCTTTTCTCGGGATATATCTCTTGTCTAGTTTCTGTGTGCACTTAGTGGAACCTCAAATTCCAGAGGAGGAGGGTGTAGTATTCACAAGGAAAAACACATTCAGCTTTAGGTGCTGCATTTTTTATACAGCAGGTGGATACTTGGGGAAACACAAAATTCATACTGCTAATCCATTGTTAGTTGTGAGGCATGGGAATGTCAAATAGATTACAGATGAAAGGGTAGTTTTATTGTACATGATTTCTGCAGGGAAATAGGGCTCCTTGCTTTTTGGAACCATAAACCCAAGTTCTGAACTTATGTACTCACCATTGTAGTTTGTATTGGAAAATGTTCAGACGTCTTTGAAATGAAAGAAAGTCTCAACTCCCCTACTTGGCAGATTAGAGGACAACATGACTGAGAAGTAAATGTACTTCTTCATCTCTGATTTCGCACAAATTTATGATACATGCAGGGCTTGGCCAGAAATGAGAATGACAGAAGTGGGAACTCCAGATGCCCAAGGATGTAGAAGGAATAGTATTTTGGTACAGGTCGGGTAAGGCATGGGCCATTTATATTAGTATAGTTTATAGGGAGTGGTTGGCACAGTGAAAAGAATACAAAACAAAAATCTGAAGGTTATATGTAAATTGAAGGTCAAGGGGGGTGGAAATGAAAGGAAAGGGGAGCGATAATTGCTGTCAGCTACGTTGGGACATTATGCAGAATCGGCGATGACAAGTGAAAGTATGTACCAGACTGTGATTCGAACATGGGATCTCCTACTTACAGGGCAGATGCGATAAACACTGCACCATTTGGAACACAGTGTTACCACAACTGTACGGACTATCTTGGCTCGCCTCACAGCCGATCCACACTCCCATCGAGTGCCACCTATCCTCAGCCCCTGTCCATTTTCTCCATATTTACTCATCTGAGATTCCCACAGGAGGTAGGACATACTTGTGCATCCACATTGAAGTAGCTGGATTCATTGCCTAGCTAGGCCTATAAAATTATATGAATGTGTGGTGTCTGCACTTTTGGACATGGACAGGAGCTGTGGGTAGGTGGTGCTCGATGGGAGTGTGGATCAGCTGAGGGGCAAGCCAAGATAGTCCATGCAGTTATGTCCTGGATGGTGCAGTGGTTATTGAACCTGCCTAGTAAGCAGGAGATCCAGGTACACATGTTCACTCCGTAATGTCCCAATGCAGCCGATAGCTGTGATCGATTCCCTTTCCTTCCCTTTATTCCCTCTCCACCTTTAATTTACATATGATTTATAAGAGGTGCAGATTCTGTGTCATGTCTGTTGTTTCGGACATGTCAAAAATGGTAGACAACCAACATTCATGTAGTCTGAAGGTTGTTAGGTCAATCCCTATGTGAATGATTCTTTTAATCTTCTAACAATATTGTGAAAGTTGCTACTCACCATATAGCAGAGATGCTGAGTCACAGATAGGAACAACAAAAAGCCTGTCACAAATATAGCTTTCATCCAGTAAGGCCTTTCTCAGAATTAAATGACAATCATACACATATATATACACTTGTGCAAATGCAACTCGCACACACATGACTGCAGTGTCAGGCAACTGAGGCCACACTGTGAGTAGCAGCACCAGTGCATGATGGGAATGGTGACTGGGTGGGGGTGAGGAGGAGGTTGGTGCGGGGATGAGGAGAAATAGTGGGGTAGGGGTGGCGGAGGTAGAGGGTGACATCCTGTTGGGGGAGCACACAGGATTGAGGTGGAAAGAGGGTAGGGCAGCCATGTGCAGTTGGGAGGTTAGACGAAGGGCAGTGGAGTGATGGGGAGGGGAATGCAGAAAAGAGGAAATGTAAAATGATGGTGTGATAGAGAAATGAGGGCCGTGTAATGCTGGAATGGGATCAGAGAATGGACTGGATGGGAGAGGACAATGACTTACTAAGGTTGAGGCCAGGATGTTATGGGAACATAGGAGATATTACAGGGAAAGTTCCCACCTGCGCAATTCAGAAAAACTGGCACAGGCTGTGAAGCAGTCATTGAAATAAAGTATGTCCTGTTTGGCAGCACGCTCAGGAACAGGGTGGCCCATTTGTTTGTTGGCCACAGTTTATTCGGTGGTCATTCATGTGGACAGACAGCTTGCTGGTTGTCATGCCCCCATAGAATACAAGACAGTGGTTGCACCTTAGCTTGTAGACTGCTTGACTTGTTTCACAGGTAGCCCTGCCTTTGATGGGATAGGTGATATTTGTGACTGGATTGGAGGTAGGTGGTGGTGGGAGGATGCATAGGACAGGTCTTACATCTATGTCTATTACAGGGGTATGAGCCACGAGGTTAAGGGGTTAGAAGAAGGGGTTGTGTAGGGATGGATGACTAAATTGTGTAGGTTTGGTGGATGGTGGAATACCACGGGGATGGATGAATATATTCTGTAGGTTTGGCGGATGGCAGAATACCCATGGTATTCTGGCCAAATTGCTCTTAAACAGTGGGAAGTAGGAAGGTGCTTAAAACATCAGTGTACGCCTGGTCTGCGATAGTACCATGCAAAACAACATGGGCTTCAAGCCCCCTCCATGAAAAACACGACCACGCCATATCACCACTGCCTTTGATGGGATAGGTGATATTTGTGACTGGATTGGAGGTAGGTGGTGGTGGGAGGATGCATAGGACAGGTCTTACATCTATGTCTATTACAGGGGTATGAGCCACGAGGTTAAGGGGTTAGAAGAAGGGGTTGCGTAGGGATGGATGAGTAAATTGTGTAGGTTTGGTGGATGGTGGAATACCACGGGGATGGATGAATATATTCTGTAGGTTTGGTGGATGGCAGAATACCCATGGTATTCTGGCCAAATTGCTCTTAAACAGTGGTAAGTAAGAAGGTGCTTAAAACATCAGTGTACGCCTGGTCTGCGATAGTACCATGCAAAACAACATGGGCTTCAAGCCCCCTCCATGAAAAACACGACCATGCCATATCACCACTGCCTCCGAATTTTACTGTTGGCACTACACGTTCTATCAGATTATGTTCACTGGGTATTCACCATACCCACACCCTGCCATCAGATTGCCACATTGTGTACTGTGATTTGTTACTCCACAAAATGTTTTTCCACTGTTCAGTCGTTGAATGTTTACACTCCTCACATCAAGCGAGGCATTGTTTGGTATTTACTGGTGTGATGTGTGGCTTATGAGCAGCCGCTTGACCATGCAATCCAAGTTTTCTCACCTCCTGCCTAATTATCACAGTACTTACAGTGGATCCTGATGCAGTTTGGTAGTCCTGTGTTATTATATGGATAGGTGTCTGCCTATTATACATTACGAATCTCTTCTACTATTGGAGGTATCTGTCAGTCAACAGATGATGTTGGCCTGTACACTTTTGTGCTGTAAGTGTCCCTTCACATTTCCACTTCACTATCACATTGGAAACAGTGGCACTAGGGATGTTTAGGAGTTTTGAATCTTGTGTACAGACGTATGACACAAGTGACACCCAATCGTCTGGCCACGTTCAAAGTCTGTGAGTTCTGCAGAGTGCCCCATTCTGCTCTCTGATGATGTATAATGTTTACTGAAGTTGCTGATATGGAGACCGTGGTAGTAGATGGCACCACAATCCACCTAATATGAAAAATGTATGTTTTCAGGGATGTCTCTATACTTTTGATCAGATAGTGTGCTGCCTTACCCTCTTTCCACCTCAGTGCTGTATGCTACCCAACAGCACATCACTGTCTGCCACCACTATGCTACTATCCCTCTCCCTCACTACCCCAGCCTCCTCCTTACCCCCCACCCAGCTGCCGCTCACTTCATGATGCACAGATGCTGCTGCTTGCAGTGTGGCCTCAGTTGGCTGAGACTCCAGTCATGTGTGTAGGAGTTATGTTGGTAAAAGTGTGTATGTGTGTGTTTGTTGTCTATAATTTTGATAAAGGCCTCACTGGTTGAAAGCTATATTTGTGACAGTCTTTTTGTTTCTCCTATATGCGACTCAGCATCTCTGCTATATGGTGCACAGCAACTGCTCTTTTCACCATATTGTTCCATTCTGTCCTGGATTTTCCATTGTTTGATCTTTTAATCTTTTTATTTTCAATTTTTATATTACGCTGCAAATAAACTGAAATAATGTCCAGTGTATTAGTGTACTGTATTTATTAATATTTCATAAAAGACAAGAAAAAGAGAGGCAGAGGAAAATTTGAGAGTGCAAATAAATTTACAAGAACGGATTGTACTTAGTGTCCACAAGGATTTTGTATATAACTTTGGATTGTAATTAAAGTGTAGAGAACGCATTCAGTTCCATTGTGACCAATTTCTACAGGAAGAGAACAGAAATCAGACCTTGTACAATGTCTGAAATGAAGAGTTTCATCGACCTTCTTATATACACTTCAGTATTCAAATTGATTAACTAAGACATATGTTCTCTCTTTTGTATTGATGGGACTGTCCATGCTATTTTCCGTATCACTATATCTTCAGCATTATTTGCTGTAATTCTCACCTGCTTGAGATTTGACAACCCTGATGACATGGAGTTACGTAACGTTTCTGATCCAGCAGCTGCTATAACAAACATTCTACATAAATTCAACGAAAATTTGCAGCGATCCTATATTTTTGGGGTTAATGCTACAGTTGATGAAATGCAAATCGGTTTCAGAGGACACTGTAAATTCAAAATGTATATTCCATCTAAACCGGCGAAGTATGGCCTGAAGCTTCAATGCCTAGCTGACTCCAGGACTAACTACATCTTCAACACCTATCTCTACTGTGGAAAAGGTACTGATGGAGTAGGACCTTCCCCAGATGAGAAGAAATATGCCATTATCACTCAGGCTGTCCTCAGATTGTGCAAGCCAATAGCACATGCTAACCGAAACAACACTGCTGATAACTGGTATGTGTCAATCGAATTTGCAGATGTGCTACAGAAAAATGATTTGACCACAGTGGGAACAATGCGGAAGAACCGAAAGGAAATTCCTGCATCTTTCTTGCCTTCCTGTAGGCGTGAAGTTGGAACAACGCTGTATGGATTTACCAAACACATCACGCTCATTTTGCATGTACCTAAGAAAGGAAGAGCAGTAATTCTTATACCAACAATGCATCACTCCATAGAAGATGACGTGGAAAGTAAAAAAAAAAAAAAAACCTTTAATAATAGCCCACTATAACAACACAAAGGGTGCTGTTGATACTGTAGACGAAAAGTGTGTCAAATATTGTTAAAGTTGCCGCACACAACGTGGGACCATGGCCGTGGTTTTCCATATTCTTGACATGAGTGTTGTCAGTGCATATATTGTTCATCAGTCATTCAAGGAAAGAACTGTGCTTACCAGGATGAACTTCATGAAAGCCCTAGCGAAAGAACTAATCGAACATTCACTGCATGAAAGGATAGTGAATAAATGCCTCCCATGAGAATTGAGGTTTTCTATCGTTGGAGTTCTAGGAACTGAAGTACATCTCCATGAAGAGCTGGAAAAGGAGGACAAACTACCTAGGGATGGAAGGAAGAAATGTCACATTTGTCCACCAAAAAAGAAGAGAAAGAAAAGTTACTTGTGTCGCAAGTGCAAGGACCCAATTTGTTTGGAATGCTCTTGTAAGGTGGGTCCGCAGTGCGTGTAAGGTGGTGCGCAATGTAGCCGCTTTCAGTAGTGCAGATTTTTTCTGTTTCATTTGCTGTCAAGAATACTCATTAAATTTAACACCGGTGGTACTTGATCAACATTAACCTGCAACAACCAAGTTTCAAGTAAAGAACTACACTTAGATATTTGGATATTTGTCCATTACTGTAAATTTCAATGAGAATTTAGAGTGCAATATGAATAAGTCTTTTTCACAGCACCGAAACAATATTTTGTTCATAATTTACCATTTATGTATAATTGAAGAATAAGTATGTAGTACTAAATTCAAAAAGTAGCACTAGATTGGTGATTTTTACTTATTTTTCCCACCTTCTGAATGCAGTCCACGGGACTGCATGACTGTAGTTGCGTGAGAAGTACTCAAGACTGTGATTAGGGGCTAAGAGCATCTGCTCCAGGGCGAAAGGTACTCTAGTGAATACCAGAAGGACTTGTGGCAAAAAAACTAGGGCCTAAGACCCTGAGGTATGCACTGGTTGTGCAGTACGGTGGTTAGACTTAGAATTTCCTATGGAGCCATAGTGTCGTGGGAGAAGGTAGAACAGCAGGTTGCAGCTAAGAAGCTTGCTAAGGTGCAGAGACTGGACTGCTTCGCTATAACAGGCAGAATTAGTAGCACGCCAACTGCTGGGATTGAAGCCGTGCTGGACATGCCTCCATTACACCTTTGGGTGTGAGTTTAATCTCTTGGCTGTTAAAGCCCAGGATTACAGAGCTTCTTTCAAAACACGGCTTTGGCATCATTAACTTGCCATGTTTTTGCTTATCGACCTTGGACCAGTATTCTGTGTGCTATCTTCCAAGCCAGTTCTGTAGTTCTAGTTTGATCATAGCCTTGGTGATTGTCAGGACAGGTTCCGGTCCAATGAATGGAGTCTGTGCCCCCAATTTGTCAGCTTGTTCATTGCCACCGATCCCTGAGTGGCCAAGGACCAACATTGGTTTTACCCAATCACTTCCCCCTAGCTCCACCAGAGCCCTGTGACATTCTGCAATAATTTTAGATCTTGTTACAGGAGTTGCTAATGATTTAAGGTCTGTCTGGCTGTCTGAATAGATGTAGATGCTACGATCCTTCTAGTACCTATGTAGTTTTTCTTCCACACACACACACACACACACACACACACACACACACACACACACACACACACACACCCTGATTGCAGTAATTTCAGCTTGGAATACCAAGGCCAGTTGTCCTAGAGAGATGATGCCCTCCAGTCTTCGCTGAATTCCATATACCACGGCCCCAGCACCTTGGTCTGATTTCGACCAATCAGTGAACCAGACAATGTCCCCAGTATGGTGTCAAACTGTTTTTTCTTACTGTTCCCAACTTCAAATTATTAAATTGTAAAGCTTGTTGAAGCAGTTGGGAGTTATTGTATAGTCGGCCGGCAGTTCCCCAGCCATTCCTATATTTGCCTCACTCACTATATTAGTGTGTGGGTCTGGATATCTCAATGAGATCCAGTTTTTACCAGCTTTGAGTCTGTATGCACCAGCTACTTCCCAAAGGTTTAGTGGAGGCATGTCCAGCATGGCTTCCACCCCAGTGGTTGGTGTGCTACTAATTCTGCCTCTTGTGATGAAGCAGGCCAGGCTCAGCACCTTAGCAAGCTTCTTAGCGGCAACCTGCTGTTCTACCTTCTTCCAGGACACCACGGCCTTATAGGAGATCCTAAGTCAAACCACTGTGCTGTATATCCAGTGCATACCTCAGGGTCTTAGGCCATAGTTTTTTGCCAAAAGTCCTTCTGGTACTCACTAGAGTACCTTTCGCCCTGGAGCAGATGCTCTTAATGTGAGGGGTCCATATTAGTTCCTCATCTAAGGGTACCCCCTAGATTTTTCACTATCCCCTTCACAGATTGAGTTTCATCGAAAAGCTTTAGATTCCAACTTCAGTGTTGGATATGCTTCTTCATGATTGATACCACAACAGTCTTCATAGGATTAACCCTTAGGTTCTATTTAATGCACTGGTCTTGCACAATGTCCAGTGCACCTTGTGCCATATTCCTAACTGTGTCAGTAAATTTGCCAAGTATTACTATGACAAGGTCATCTGTGTATCCTTCACAAAATCATTGCCTGGAATCTAGTTTCTCAATGAGTTTGTTCACCACTAGATTCCACAATGAAGTGGGCAAAACTCTTCCTTGTGGAGAATCTCTAGTGGTGTTAATTACCATCTTTTCATTCATCACGGTGGCTTCTACCCTCCTCCTACTAAGCATGGCCTTAGTCCACCTACATATAGTGGTCACTAGGTCATGCATCTCTGCTGCCCTAATCATGGAATCAACGGTTGTCTTACAAAAAGTTCCCTCAATGTCCAGGAAGATGGAGTGGGCTCTTTCTTGAAAGCAAAGGGCTTTCTCCACCCTCACAACAAATTGACAGAAAGATTTCTCTGGTGATTTACCTGGTTGATGTGTGTGTTGGTTTGAATATAGATGAGCCACAGTTAGCCTCCTCTCCCTAACATGTACATTAACCAGACTGATTGATCTCATATCCTTGGGCCTGGTATGATCAGTGTACCCTGGCTTTGAAATAAAGACAACTATCACTGCCCTCCAGGCATTGGGAATGACTCCCGCTGCTAGGCTAACCCTGAATAACCTGCACAGCGCTCTTACAAGATTCTCTCCTGCTTGTTTCAAGAGAGCTGGAAAGATTCCATCGGGGCCAGGTGACTTGACCAGTTACAATGTTCCCACTGCCCATTGGATTTTACTGAAATTGACACACGCCTTGGCAGGTCGCAGTCCTCTCTTTGAGTGGCTGAGAACCATTGTCTTTCAGGGGTCGCATTCTGGCCTATGTTATCCGCCAGAGCATATTGAAGAAAGTGAATTTTGAGGAGCAGTTCCAGTGTCTCACATGCTGTTTTTATATTTTCCCCATCCTCCTTCCTCAACGTACCTTCTGGATTAGTTCATACCCTAGTGAGGAGTTTGTGAAGCCTGGCTTGAATTAAGCACCTCCCCATGCTTGTCACTTTAAAACCTTATGAAATATTCTAAGATAAATATTACATTAAATATTGGTGGAAACATAATAAAATGCCATCATGAAACTGTTAAAATAAGTAAACACAAAGGAATATTTGTATACAAACAAATGCGTCGTATCAGGTTAGATCATAATATCCTGCTTATTTACATGGTGCTTTATGCTACTATGTAGCACATACGAAGTTTGAATTCAACCAATTGAACTGAACATATCTTGTTCACACTGCATAATAGTTAATTTTCCAAAAACGTGCGAACACATACTGACCAAGGATAAAGGTAAGGGTGTAGTGTAAAATATACTGTCTTTTGGTGTACGGAATTGTGGAGTATATTTAGCTCTCGTCAAATTAATTGAGTAGTTTTAGTCAAATTTTAGATACCCTGGATACAGTTGAGTTCCAGATAAACTGTACAGTTTGATGTGTGGTTTGTGCTTGTGGCAGTTTTGGCTTAACAGTAGTAAAATTCAGCATTATTGTAATCAGTGTTTATAAAAATTAATTAATGAAAAACTTTACAGTGCTATATTTAACTCCTGAAGTTCAGATGCACAGTTTGATATAATACCGTTGAATTCAGTTTTAGTGCTTTTCTATATAATACTTGTGAATAATGTTCTATAGCTGGAAAGTGACAAATTAGCAGTTGGCTATGCATCTGATTTTTTGAGAGATCAGTCAGCAGAGTTAGAATATTTGATATGTTGAATCCTTTGCTTATTGCTGTTCCCCACTTACTTTGGCTGCATTCATCTTTTGTTTGTCAATGGGTTGATGAGTATGTTTAAATGTGTGACAAATTCTACTTGCCATCATAGCATTGACCTTCGAAATGTCCTAAACTTCCTCAAAGATACTATTGCAAAAGTTGTATGAATGGGAATTTAAATACTGCCTCACAGTTGCCGGCTTTCTCTCTCAGGAAAGTATTCCCAATGGATAGCCGGTTAATGGTGTTTCTCTTGGCTTGGGAGGAACATAGTTCACCAGAGAAAAATATTAAATGTATATTTATTTATTTATTTATTTATTATTTATTGTTCCGTGGGACCAAATTAAGGAGAAGTCTCCATGGTCATGGAACGAGTCAATACATGAAATTATAACACGATATTAGAAACAGATAAAATGAAATATAAAAAAACATATTCAGGTGACAAGTCGTAAATTTAAAGAAAGAAAATCAATAATGTAACACTGGAATTTGTTTAATTTTTTAGCTCTTCCAGGAGCTCCTCGACAGAATAGAAGGAGTGAGCCATGAGGAAACTCTTCAGTTTAGACTTAAAAGTGTTTGGGCTACTGCTAAGATTTTTGAGTTCTTGTGGTAGATTATTGAAAATGGATGCAGCAGAATACTGCACTCCTTTCTGCACAAGAGTCAAGGAAGTGCATTCCACATGCAGATTGGATTTCTGCCTAGTATTAACTGAGTGAAAGCTGCTAATTCTTGGGAATAGGCTAATATTGCTAACAACAAACGACATTAAAGAAAATATATACTGTGAGGGCAATGTCAGAATTCCCAGACTATTGAATAGGGGTCGACAAGAGGTTCTCGAACTTACACCACATATAGCTCGAACAGCCCATTTTTGAGCCAAAAATACCCTTTTCGAATCAGAAGAATTACCCCAAAAAATAATACCATACGACATAAGCGTATGGAAATATGCGAAGTAGACTACTTTTCGTGTTGAAGTGTCACTTATTTCAGATACTGTTCTAATGGTAAATAAAGCAGCATTTAGTTTCTGAACAAGATCCTGAACATGGGCTTTCCACAACAGCTTACTATCTATCCGAACTCCTAGGAACTTGAACTGTTCCGTCTCGCTTATAATATGCCCAGTCTGTCTGATCAAAATATCGGTTCTTGTTGAATTGTTTGTTAGAAACTGTAAAAACTGAGTCTTACTGTGATTTAGCATCAAATTATTTTCCACAAGCCACGAACTTATTTCATGAACTACGTTATTTGATACTGTTTCAATATTACACACAAGATCCTTCACTATCAAGCTGGTGTCATCAGCAAACAGAAATATTTTTGAATCACCTGTAATACTAGAAGGCATATCATTTATATAAATAAGAAACAGCAGTGGCCCCAGCACCGACCCTTGGGGAACGCCCCACTTAACAGTGCCCCATTGGGACGGAACATCACTACCACTTTCAATATTGCGGAGAATTACCTTCTGCTTTCTGTTCTTAAGGTAAGAGGCAAACCAATTGTAAGCTACTCCCTTACTCCATAATGGTCCAACTTCTGCAGTAACATTTTGTGGTCAACACAGTCAAAAGCCTTCATTAAATCAAAGAAAACACCTAGCGTTTGCAACCTTTTATTTAATTCGTCCAAAACCTCACAGAGAAAAGAAAATATAGCATTTTCAGTTGTTAAACCATTTCTAAAACCAAACTGAACATTTGACAGCAAATTATGTGACTTTAAATGCTCCAGTAACCTTGCATATACAACCTTCTCGATAACTTTAGCAAACACCGATGGCCGGTCGCAGTGGTCTCGCGGTTCTAGGCGTGCAGTCCGGAACCGTGCGACTGCTATGGTCGCAGGTTCGAATCCTGCCTCGGGCATGGATGTGTGTGATGTCCTTAGGTTAGTTAGGTTTAAGTAGTTCTAAGTTCTAGGGGACTAATGACCACAGCAGTTGAGTCCCATAGTGCTCAGAGCCATTTGAACCATCATAAACACCGATGACATAGAAATAGGTCTATAATTGTCAACATTATCCCTGTCTCCCTTTTTATAAAGTGGCTTCACTACCGAGTACTTTAATCGGTCAGGAAACCGACCACTCCTAAAGGAAAAGTTACATATATGGCTAAGTACTGGGCTAACATACATAGAACAATACTTCGGTATTCTGCTAGATTCCCCGTCATATCCATGAGAGTTCTTGGTCTTAAGTGATTTAATTATTAACTCAATCTCCCTCTTGTCAGTATCATGGAGGAGCATATCAGGTAACAGTCTCGGAACACTTTTTTCTAAGAGCGCTATATGATTCCCTGTTGGGACTAGGTTTCTATTTAGTTCACCTGCTATATTCAGAAAGTGATCGTTAAATACTGTACATATATGCGACTTATCAGTAACATGGGCATTCCCACATATCTGTTCGTGTTTCAATGTTAAATGACAAATGTTCAGTGACAATCAATCCTGTACATTTGATGGTACTCACATTAATATCTCACTCATAGTATTTGAATGTTTGAATGCAAGATAAATTTTAAGTTACCTTAATTATTTGTTCAAATTAATTTCCAGTCGTACTTACAGAGACTTGATACCATATATTACAGATTATAAAACTCATTTCTTTGTTCAAAAAAGTGCCTTCAAAGTTGAGGTGTGTTATACTCGAATTTAATATAACAAGTCCAGTGTTGGCGTCAAAATTCCTGGTTGCCTTAAAATTTGCCACACATTCAATGCTGCAGGAAATCTATTTCTATCTAGCAACATTGGATTCAATTGCACCAATGCAACGAACATGAGTTAATGGAATTCACAAGCTTGCTAACAGTGTCTCCCTCATGCCCCACAATCACAAACCAAGAGTACTGTCTAGCCTGTGACGTGTCATTGCAGTCTACAGTGCCAGCAAACTTCAATTGAAAGTGATTTATGTTATTGGTAACAGAAGAATATTTTCTTTAGTAGCTAGCTTCACAGTGGAAAAAATAAAAGGTACTCATATGATGCAGGCTATAAATAGAAAGTAAAAGCATATGCAGAACAATGTGGAAACACAGCAGTTGAGCAGCATTCCAGTCCTCCAGCAACAGAAAAAAAAATTGCTATTGGCAGGCTAGTAAAGAAGAACAGAAAAACATGAGGAAGGCCAAATGTGCAAATAGGGGACTGAATACAAAATGGCGAAAACTAGAAGATGCTGTACTGAAATGGATTCAAGCACACCATCCAAATGGTGTTCCAATTACTACAAAAAGTCTCGAATACATGTTTGTAAGCTAGTGCTACAGTGGAACTTAACAGATACTAAGGGTGAAAATATTTGGTGCTACAGGTTTATAAAGTGTCATGGACATAGCATGTGAACCAAGACCAAAACAACTTATAAAATTCCACAAGAGTATGACAATAGTATTACCTTTCCATCACATTATTATACAACATAGAAAGAAAACCAGTATGGAACTAAGTTAAATAGTGCATAAAGACTTGATTGCCAAGTAACAAAATTGTTGCCATGAAAAGTGCTAAAATGGTAACTATTAAAACAGGTGAACATGAAAAAATGCACTACACTGTTGTTCTTTCGTGTTGTGTTGATGGCACTAAACTTAATCCAGTGATCATTTCAAAGTGCTAAAAAACGTCAAAACCTTGTGGAATACTGGCAGGTGTTGTTCATGTATGTGACAGGAGTTGGATGGATGAGGCTGGTATGAAACTGTGGATTAACAGAAGCAAAGGAAAGTCACTTCATTGAAGATGAGTTTTCTTCTTGTGCTAGATCACTTCAGTAGTCATTTGTAAAATTCTGTGAAAGAGAAATGGAGACAATTAAATACAGATCTTGCTGTTATTGCAGGAGGACTTACTTCACAATTGCAACTTCTTGAAAAATACACTACGCTGAAAAGCCAAATAAGCTGGTACACCTGTGTAATATGATGTAGAGCCCCAGTGAGCATGCAAAAGTCCTGCAACACAACATGGCATGTACTCAGCTAATGTTTGAAGTACTGCAGGGGAAGAATTGACACCAAGAATCTTGCAGGGCTGACCATAAATCAGAAAGAGTGTGAGGGACTGGAGATCTTTTCTGAAGAGCATGTCATGAGACATCCCAGTTTTGCTCAGTAATGTTAATGCCAGGGGAATTTGGTGGCCAGCAGAAGTGTTTCTCAGAAGAGTGTTCATGGAGCCACTCTGTAGCAATTCTACTGGTATTGCCCAAGTCTGTCAGATTGCACAATGGACATGAATGGCTGCAGGTGATCAGACAGGATACTTATGTACGTGTGACCTGTCAGTCATATCAAAATGTATCAGGTGTCCCATATCACTCCAGCACATGCCCTACACCATTACAGAGCCTCCACCACCTTGAACAGTTCCCTGCTGAAGTATTGTCCATAGATTCACGAGGCTATCTCCATACCTTTACACATCCATCTGCTCAATACAATTTGAAATGACTCATCTGACCAGGTAACATGTTTCCAGTCTCAACAGTCCAATGCTGGTGTTGACAGGCCAAATTGAGGTGTAATGCTTTGTGTCGTACAGTAATCTAGGGTGCACGGTGGGCCTTCGGCTCCAAAAGCCCATATCAGTGATGTTTTGTTGAATGGTTTGCACGCTGATACTTTTTGTTGGCCCAGAATTCAAACCTGCAGCAATTTGTGCAAGGATTGCACATCCATCATGTTGAATGATTCTCTTCATTTATTGGTGGTCCCATTCTTGCAGTATCCTTCTCTGGCCACAGCAATGTCAGAAATTTTATATTTTAATGGATTCCTGATATTCACTGTACACTCATGAAATCGCCATACGGGAGTATCTCCACTTCATTGTTATCTCAGAAATGCTGTCCCATCGCTCATGCACTGGCTATAACGTCACATTCAGACTCAATTAAATCTTAATTACCTGCCATTGTTGAAGCAGTAACTGATGAAACAGCTGTGCCAGACACTTCTTGTTTTATATAGGTATTGCAGGCTGCAGTGTCATATCCTGCTTGTTGACATACCTCTATCTTTGAATACGCATGTGTATACCAGTTTCCATGGCATTTCAGTGCATTTAAATTGTAAATGGAAGAGGATTGGAACAAATGGGTGATGGATTAAGCCCAACATGAATTCATGACAAAGGGAGTTCTAAAATGATCTACAAACAAACAAGTGTGTCAGTCAGTAAAGCAGTTGCGATGTAGGGTGAGAGAAAATATCATCGTTAAATCTTTTAGTAGGTCGACATAAATAATGCTCATAATGGTAGTGAAGACCATCTTATATATAGAGGACAATGATGCTGAGGAAAGTTGAGATAATGAATGTCAGTGATCTTACAAGGTCATTTTGGTTTTATAAACTAAGAAATTTTTTGGCTGACTTTGCAGTCTAATAAAAAAATGGTAAAAACGTACTTTCCTTAAAAATTGCTTGAAAATTAGGGTGCACCTTACAGTCTGTAAAATATGGTAGTTGTTTTCTTCTAATACAATTTGATTTGATCTGATGAGCTCGCATCAATGTACTTAAGGATTGTTGCTGCTGTCCAGATGGTCACCACATTGCATATAGTGATCTGCAGAACAAAAC
Organism: Schistocerca serialis cubense; assembly: GCF_023864345.2. NCBI lineage: Eukaryota > Metazoa > Arthropoda > Insecta > Orthoptera > Acrididae > Schistocerca > Schistocerca serialis. Next base: position 47,419,580 of record NC_064648.1, read on the forward strand.
AGTATTTGTACTCTGCCACTGTTCTTTACTATCTCCTTCTTTCATCTCACCATGGGTCTTAATACAGTCCTATTACAGTAGCACTCAAAAATGTTTTATAGAAAGCATTAGTTACAATTACATAAACATAAGTGTGTAATACAAAAAACTGACATTGGGTAATTGAAGGATATGAAATTGTAATCTATTTATTACAAGTCTGCTTATCTATTTGCATGAGATATGAGACAATTGTTAGAGCATGTGTTACCATAAGTGCTGATGTGATAAGAAATACCACTCCATCCATGGTAAGAAGATCACAGCACTGCATTGATACCAATGGTCATCACTTCGAACACCTTCTGTAAATGGATGTTCAAGCCACCTTTTTGACCTTCATTGACCTTCAAAGACGTTAGTGTTAAACATCGTCGGATTCATCTCCATAGCTGCTATCAGAAAATAAGTATCAAACTGTAGCATCCCATTGAAAAAGCAAAGTTGACCTTTATATCTCTGAAGCAACAATCAACCAATTTCATACTGTGGCCCCTGTTGTACCATGCAACTTTTGTCCCACAAACCTCTCAACTCCTATCATACTTTCAGAGTTACTCTTGGTGGCAATAGTTAGTGACTCACCCTGTATACTCCACACCATCAGAAAAAAAATGTTAAATTTATTTTTGTCACTCCATAAAACCTTAAATCTGTCTTTGGCATTCCAAGTTCAGGGTTTCCTTGGAAAGTCTATCCTGTCCCTAGTTTTTGAATTTATGAGCTGGTTTATTTCATTTATCATGTAAATTGCCTGTTACTAAGTGACTTTTTATGGTAGACGTGTGTTGGCTCAGTCAATTATGTTGCTTCAGATCATCCCTGATTTGTTGAGGTGTTTCTCTTGGAGCTACAGCTGATTGCCTACAAATCATTCTGTCCTTAGCACAAACCATTTCAGATGAGAATAGCTCGAGGTTGTACCAAGACCTTATCATCTGAAATACGTAGAAATATGCCATTATCAGCCAACGTGCTACTTAGACTATATTACACTTCCAAATACGGCATGTTCTTTCGCTGCACTCATTGTATTACATATTCTTTTCATTTATTTTTCTTTGATATGTGCATATTATAAATTATATTCTCATCAACTAGGTAGTAACAAATTATATGGAACCACTTTAAGAGCAGTTCTAGATGCTTCAGTCTGGAACCTCACGACTCCTACAGTCGCAGGTTCAAATCCTGCCTTGGGCATGGATGTGTGTGATGTCCTTAGGTTGGTTAGGTTTAAGTAGTTCTAGGGGACTGATGACCTCAGATGTTAAGTTCCATAGTGCTCAGAGCCATTTGAACCATTTTAACAATTGTTAAGCATTGCATTCACTGTAACCTAAGAGAAAATTTTATATATTATTTTCTTCATATTATTTTTTAAAAAAGCATAGCAGCTGTATACCAATAAGATTGTAACAATGAGAAGTCTTTGCTGTTAGATTGAGAAGCGTCTGACCCACCTTAAATTTCTAGGTGGTGGGTTACTCTGTACTGTTAATGAAATAAAATAAATCAATAAATCAATGTCTTTCATCCTCGCTCTTCATCAAGGATGATCGGACGCAGCTTATTGGTTACTGTTACTTGCTGTTCATGCCATTGACTTTGCACACTTGTTAGTTGTTGCAATATGCCATACTCTGTAGCAGTGCTAGACTGTTACCTCCCAGTCTTGAAGACATGCCAAACAGTTTGTTTCACATCAAGCAAGTGTTCCATTTTGTAATACCATACCACCAAGGCAAGTTACATACTTTTGAGCTAAAAGAATATACACTTACATTGTTGTATGATTTTGCTCATTTACTAGATATGTAACAACAGCAGCATGAAGTGCTTGATGGAGTGACACTTAAATGCATTGCTCTTCTGTGACTGCATGCAAGCAGTACTGACAGCATAACAACGCAACTGAAAAATACTTCTGAGCACTGCTGTAGCCTAACAAAACACTCCAAATACTGTTATCTGCATATTTGCAGAGACTTTTTGACCTCCTTGCTGTAGTTCATTTGCAGTACATACAGCACCACTATGCTGTACTGCGAAGGTATTACAAATGAGAAACAAATTTTTTTGTTCTGCTCAGTTACAGGCCAGCTAAGGTTTAACATTTCTTTATGCCACTCCTTCATCTGTACACGTATTTCTCTCCACTCACCTGATGTCTAGTTTCTATCTTGTCTTTTTGGAACTATTTTGCTGTGGAGAATTTATCAACTCAATTCTGTTTCTTTATTTGGTTTGGTTTTCAATTTCTTGCTTATTTATACAAGTGTCTTGTAGGTCTTTGTGCACTTCTGTAAGCCAATGAGTTTTTTCAGTATGCTAAGACTCATTACCCTTCTTTGCCAAATTCTGGCCCCAGTTATTTTCCTACATATTTATGTATACTTGTCTATTGTTTCTGAATTTAAATGTTTGTACTGGTGTTCTGTTTCCTAATATCTTTTCTTTTTTCATAATTTTCACTATCATTTGTTAAATCTGAAATCAGTGTTTATGATACAGATGTGTATTCTGGCCAAATGACTGCCTTGCGAGTCAGAGGTTCTGCAATTTTGGAGAATGAATTTTTACTATGAACATCTTCTGTTTACTGTAATGCAAAGTCCGTCTTTCATAGTCTTCCTCTTGTGGCTCCATTTTCTCCACCATATGGCTATATGACTTATCATAGATCCTTAAATTTGTCTTCCCCTGATACTCTCATACTCAGTATTTGAGTGGGATTTTGCAGTATTGCTGTTCCCCCATTACTGCTTCTTATCAGAGGAGATTAGTAGTCATGCTTTTCCTACTGTTTTTCTTTCTCTCTGTTTTGTACCTTCTCTATGCTATCAGTATTGCTAAATTATCTACAAAAGTATAACAGACAATTTTGACATCCATTTTCTAACCAAGTAGTATTCAACTTGTGGTATTATGTTCTGACAAGTGCTCCATCTGTTCAATGTTCATTTTTCTATTATGGTCTGAAAGAAGAATGGAGTTAGTCCATTGCCTTGGCTAAAGTCTATTCTTATATCAAATGAGGCTGAAGTTCTTTTAAAAGGACTCATGTTGTATTCTGCATGTCAGATTTTTTAAGTATTTTGAATAAAAGCAGTCGTGCTTTATAGTCATAAGCCTTCTGAAATTTTACAAATGTATTCCAATAGTATTTTGCCACTTTAGTCCTTCGTCAATCTGCCCATCACAGGACCTTCCTGTCCTAAGCCATCCCTGATATATCTTGTATTTTAGAATTTCTGCTGTTGTTTTCTCCTTGAACTTTTCATGTAATTTCTTTGAATCTTCTGTGAACATGATTATCAGTTATTCTAGGCCAGGAACCACTTTTATTAATCAGTGGTAATGGTCAATTTCAACAGGTATCTATGTCTGACTATGAAATTTATCAAGTTCTTGGAATTGTGCTTTGTTATTGGCACATAAGCTATGTGATATTCTCAAATCATATTAGTGTTGATTGCATATCTTTTTATTGATTTAGTGATATATATATATATATATATATATATATATATGTGTGTGTGTGTGTGTGTGTGTGTGTGTGTGTGTGTGTGTGTGTGTGTGTGTGTGTGTGTGTGTGGTGGGGGGGGGATGCTTATCTGCCAACAATTTAGCTAACTGTCTTTTTCTTACCATTTGTCCTTTTTTCTTACATCCACAGTCAGGCAGACATTTATAAATGAAAACATTTTCTCCCTGGACTGTTATGGTATATATTTATTCAAAATTAATTTGGCGGCTGTACAATTCTCAAGTGGTAAGTCAGTGTATGTCTGAAACCTTTATAATTCCTTTTGAGGTAGTATTTTCCTTGTGTTAACCGTGTTTGCAAATTCCATAGTCATTACAAGACTGGAGTTTTCATAATCTGTATGTCCAGACAATGTTAATACTTAATGTACTAATTTCTGTCAGTCATATCATACTGCACATCTTTATATCCACTCCCCAATGACTAGGCATCATGACATGTAATAACTTCGACATAGTTCATAGTAAGCTGTCACCTGAGAATGGCATAAGTCAAAATTCCAGTTGTGAATACATTTAATTAATAGCAGTTTAGGCAGAAAGTGTTGTCATCTCCATTCTGTACCAATCTGAGGATAAAAATTTAATAAAAACTTACGTTTTCCTCTGGAACTTCAACAGATGCTTCTCAACATAGTTCTCAGGACTGTTTTGCTTTCTGCATTGTTCTTGTTAACATGATTTATTGTGCATCAATTATTGTGTACCTCTCATCTAAATATTGGATTACTGCAGGGAGTGAGTCTTTCTGGAGGTAATGGAAAAATTTGGTACTGATTGCAACATAGATTTGACGTTTATGAATGCAGAGCCTAGTTCTGGGATAGTTTCGCGAATTTCTTCCCTGTGTTCTATGTAAAAATCTACAGTTCTCTGAATGTGGTATTTCTTCATCTGTGAATGTGCTGTTTTGTAATACCAATTTTGTTATACATTTATAGTGTGTGAAAGTATTTTGAGTTTGCCAATATTTATTAATGTTTGTATTTTTAATGGTCCAGGTCTGTATGTAGTTGTGGGTGTGAACTTAAGGTTGGGTTTAGAAGTCGCTCCTCACCTCTGCAAGTTCATCTGGGCTGCCCAGAGCACAAAGGCCCAAATGTGTCATTTATGATAATCGATTCTTCTGTCAGTGAATGGCAGTTTTCATAATAAAAAAACGTGAACGAAAATTTTACACAAGACGGAAGTGCATGACAGGTTAAAAATGTGAAGTGTCTAGAAGGAAGTATGGCTACAACCAAATTACTAGCTTGTACTGAAGACAAATTGAGAAAATGGAAAGTGAATTCTGACTAATATTCTGGTTCATTAACTGCAACAGTTTATCATGTCTTCTTTAATGATATTTTCAAGCTTCACTTACAGCATTTGGTGGACTAATCACATGTTGGTAGGTGTTAATATAAATCTATTTATTTACTGTCCCATCAGTTGTAAATCACTGACCATTTCTTGAAATGTTTCAGGTGGAAGCCTCAACAAGATATGCATCTGATAGTGCAAGGTAAGTTTTCATAATTCACTGCAGAACTTTTTGAGAAATATTAATTTTTATTTATTGTGAGAGTACTTCAGAAATAAAATACACTACTTTAATTATTTAGAATTACCAATAAGCACCAACATTACAAGGCAGTATGGTCAGTAATGCTGTTCTGTGCAACAACCATTATGTGACTGTTCCTAAATAAATAGAGCACATGTCTAATATCTGTACAGGAAGACAAATGTTCAGGTGGTATATCAGCAGCTGTATTGTGCTTAATCTAGAACATCACTTGAAAATCACTGACATTCAACAAATTCATCTTGATAGCCACAAGCTAATGTCATACTGCAGTAGAACAAGAAAGGGTGAGTGGCTATAAATCAAAAAATTGGAGCTGATTCCCAGCCTTTCAGATGAATGAATATAGTGTTGGACAACTCTTTCAATGCTGTGCCACAGTGGTGCTCAGGAAACACACAAGCTTGTAGTGGTGACAGTTTATGGGCCATGATCAAGAAGAATTGTGAGTAGCTGGTGCCAGTTTCAGTAAGGTTGTGAAGACTTAACTGGTAAATCCTCATTCTCTTTGTTCCTCCATCATCCTGGTGTGTTCCTGAAGGCTGGCTCTTTCATTAGACACATTACAGGTGTCAAGGTAATGCATAATTCCTAGCTCTGGGTCAACAGTAGGGTTCACACATACCCTCTGATACAGGCCAGGCCCAGAGAGGGGTGACTGTTTTTTCCCAAATGCCAGTTGGTCCCTCTGTCAGGAGTTCGGGAGGTGTGAACAGTCATTTACGGTGTGTGAATCCCCCTCTGAGGGGGCACCCAATTGGAAGGAGCATGCCATTGCAGATGTTGGCAATCATGGGGATTTTTTGCAGTGGCTCAGTCAATGTCTTAGAGTGTGTCTACTAAACATAAACAGAATGAGGCTAAAGATTTCAAAGCCATACCAGCTGTACATCAGTTCCTCGTGGTATCACGTACCGGAGGTGGTCAGTCCTTTGCTACGGTTCATGCTTGCATTATTCTGAAAGGTGTTGTTGTAGTTGCAGGCCCTGTGAAATTCTTTTGTCATTTATGTAATACAACTTTGCTTCTGAAGACGTATTGTGGTTTTCAGGCCCTACAATTGCTTACAGAATCACTCCTCCAGAGTTATCCTGTTTGTGTTGAGGACCATCGTTCACTGAATTCTTCACATGGTGTTCTTTACATTCTGATGCTAGATGGCCTCACCGAGGGAGAAATCCACACTTCCCTCTAATCATAGCATCACTGTGCCCCATTGAGTAATGAAAAAGATGGATGCAAACTTAAAGCCCACATGCACTCTTTTTCTACCATTTGCTCAAGTAGTGTTTGCCTCAAAGATTAAGGCAGGCTATGAAGTCATCATGGTCCAACCATACATTACAAACAAAATGAGTTCAACATTATAATAAAACACATATCCTGTCAAAACATGGCCAAATGTGTTACTCTTGGCAGAGGTGCTCATTAGGGCAGCTGTTTGCCTCTTCTCTGCTGTATCAGTTGTAATCCCATGAATGTCCCATGTGTCTTAATGAGTGAGCCATCCAGGAGATCTGAGTGAGGGACATCAAACTCCACCTTGTCACTCACAGTTGTTTGGTAGTCAAGATCCTTGCATTTTACCATCTGGCATTTACAGTATCATTTTTGCTATGCCATGAATAATGGAGAATATGCCCACCCAGACTTGCAACTTCAAGTTCAGTATTGCAGTAGTGAAATCACTCAGGTCACAGTAGCATCTCCTTCTCCTCCTGCGGCTGCACAACAAGCCATCAAATCCTTGCCCCTGATGACGAAATCGCCTGCTACAGAACTATCAGGCTGGAAGGACAAAAGCAGTACTCCCGCAAATACTTTCTACAGCTAAAAACGTAGTCTTCATCTGCCAACTAGAAAGTTCTATGAAATCAAACAAAAATGAACGGTTTTCTCCTTCCCTGACTTAGAGATCCCCTTCAGTGCTGTTGGCACATATACCCTCACCCAGCTGACCTCCATTTTGCTGGTGCCCACTGCCTACTGATTTTCTGCCATGGAATTCAAAGGCTGACCCAAGGAGAATGACAAAATGTTTGTAGATCTCATGAACAGGATTCTCCAACCTCTGCCCCTGTAGCAGTGAATTTTTGAAGGCTGGTACTCAGCAACCGCAAGGTGACTAACCTTCATTTGTTCCCTCCTCCCCAATCCCCATTATGACTCTTCTCCAATAGAACATTTGTGGTACTTGATCCAACAAGGAGGAATTACAGCTGCTCTTGGAATTGCAGTGTTCGCTTGTTTTCTGCTTCCAAGAAAAAAATTGTCCTCACAACCCCTTTGACCTCTCATATTTCGTTCTGGGACTCTGTGACCTTTCCCCCGAGGACTGCGTTCCACCTCATGGAGCCATGCTGGTCATCCATCTCACTGAACACTCGTTGGGTAGCTGTTGCAGTCTGCTTTTTCCTCCTTCATTTCACCTTTTCTCTTTGTAACATCTACACCCCTCTGTTATTTGCTGTTACCAAGTCAGACTTACTCCAGCTCATTGGTCAGCTCCTTCACTCCTTTTTGCTACTTGGTGACTTCAGTTCCCACCATCTGCTTTGAGGCTCCCGAAGAACCTGTCCAAGAGGTTACCTCTTAGCTGACCTTCTGAATCATCCCTCTTAGCACTGGAGCACCCATGTTTCTTTCAGATTCCATTCACATTTATTACCATTTCGTCCTCTCGTTCTGCACTGTCCAGCTCACCTGTCATCTTGAATGGCCCACTCCCTCTGACACATACTCAAGTGATCACTTTCTGTGTGCTATCCATTTTCCGACTTCTACCCCACCTGAGTGCAAACCCAGTTGGCAGATTTCTGAGGCCGACTGGAGGCTTTACTCCTCCCTCACGACCTTCACATAGCTGTGATGACCAAGTAAGGAATCTTCTGAACGTTATCTTTCCATTGCAGACTGTTCCATACCATGCACTTCAAGTTTACTGTAGCATGTCCTGGTCCCTGGTGGACTGAGGTGTGCAGGAATGTGATTCGCTTGTGGAGATGTGCTCTCCACATTTTGAACCATCATCCATATACATCTGTTTATATGGTTTGGCTTTGTCGGACACATTTATCTGAGTATCATTGTCTTTGCTATCCCCATTAACCATATTATCGATTCTCCCACCAGCCATCTCACCTCCCTTTTTGTCAAGGATTTTACGATCTGTTGCAGTTCTACATCAACTTATCTCATTTCTCGGTGAAATGAGTTTCTTAAACCATCCTACATCTTGCGCCTTTTGTTCTTCCACTTGCTGAAACTAGAAAATTCCTGGGGCTCATGTCTGATACGAAACTTCCTTGGTCCTCCCATGTATTCTTACTTGGCTCTACATAGTACCTAGTTCCTCAGTGTCTTGCATCTCCTAAGTGGTACTTCCAGGTGAGTTGATGAGACTACCCTGCTCCATTTTCTTTATCCCATGTCCATTCATAACTAGACTATTGGTGTTTAGTTTATTCCTCTGCACCTCTGTCCATCATATGGTGTCTTAACACACTCCACTACCACGGAATACGTTTCGCCACTGGTGGCTTTTTCACTAGCCCAGTTGAGTGTCTGTGCAGAAGATGCTGAACTACTAGTCATACTGGCATGATGTCCTCCTCAGTGGATAGGCATGTTGTATCTCTCTCACGTGTGGCCACTCATCCTATTCCCTCATATTTGAAGACTCCCTTGCCTGCCAGTATGGGACATGCCATTCTTCTGTTACATCCCAGAGTTCACTTTTGGCTTTTGCTTTGGCAGCCTAACTTCACGGTACCTGCCACATTCGTGATGGTTGTGAACCCTTCACCTCCTTGGCTTCGTGTAGCAGCCCATGTTCATTGTGGACTTCATTTTCTTCACTTTTATAAGCAGTACCCACTGTAGGAAAAAATTGATAAGTAGTATGGACTAACCTGTCATCAAGGTACAAAATTCGTCGCAATATTATGCTCTATGCGAATTGTACTTACTGACAGTATGGCCACCAGTTGATAACTCAAAAATTTTATCAGTATTATACACCATCACTTGACCCTTTGAGAAATGTAGTAGCCATCCTATTGAATATTTGTGACTGAAGTCGGCAATGTGTTTCGTTTTTATCTCTGATTTAAACATATTAACGTTTACATGTACCTCAAATCCCTCAGCAAAACGTTTCAAGTGTACATATGAATTGACAATGTGGCAAGAGCCAGGAGGTATTGCCACAACTTGCCCATTCCCTAGACGCAATTTATTATTAATTCAGTGACGTTAGCTATGCTTTTGTGTGTTTCCAGACCAGTTGATTCTGTACATCACTACTCCATGCTCATCTATTGGAGGAAAGTAGTTTGCTTTCAATTTAGACCAATTAGCATTAGAGTGTACGTAATTACATTGCAGCCTCAAATGATGTGGAGACTTGCATATTGCTTGTTTTTATGCAATTTTCTGGAAAAATACCATGCAGAAATATCCTCAGAGGTACGAACTGAAGTTATGGTAGTGTCGAACATTGTACAACAGCTGGTTCCTATTGGTAAAATGACAACACAATCTTTTATGTGGCCTTAAATCACAAAGCACTACATACCCTGAACAACATCTAAATTGACAGTTCCACGTTTCTTGGGTTCCCACACTGTCTCAGGCCATGTATCCTACATAAACAAGCTGTAAAATATCGCGATTTTAAATTTTCTGACGAGTTTAAGCGGATCTATGTTTTTAATCCTTCTTTCCAGTACCACTGCTGTGGGCTGTTTCTTAAATGTACAACCAAAGTTATTTCCTGTATTGTAAATATAAGCCTTTACCCATAGCAAAGGCCTCCATGGTCATATTATGCCTTTTAGCTGCTTGTAATTACTTTTCGCATTTTTGGATGTTCTGTACTGCTTGAAATATATCAGGTCTCCTAGCTAATGAAACCGGTGGCTGACAGCCCAGCAAATGGAGGTATCATAAACAGAATTGGTCCACCAGATCTCTTTGGTATTGGTAGCAACCTATGCCTTTTAACACATCGTTTCCTTCTTTCTTTCTGCCTCTAGGCTCGTTTTGCCGCTGTCACGAATTTTTTAAACATCACATAGGTTTTTCTTCTTGTTTAGTATGCAGTGAGCTGCATTCAGTATTTGCTTGAAGGTTAGTCCAGTACCCAATTTAAGTTCGAGCAAACATTGCCTTATCAACCACATATGCAGACATAGGTTGTCCTACATGAATATCCATCTCTTGACATACCTGCACAACCTCATCAATGAATATTTGGTCTGCAATATGGTGATCTTTGTTTGTAGTGTAGGCGATCATGTGCTCTTTGCGTACATTGTCCAAAGCATCAAAGCCCTTATCACCATAAGCTAGGTGCTATTTCAATTTTGTTCCAACTCCGCAGAAACTGTATCCAGATATACAAACTTCTGATCGCAGATTCTTGAGAATACCACCTCCAACTTTGTTGATACGTTTCCTAGCACTCATATCACACTACTGCATGGTTTGAGCTTTGCTTTTCGTATTACATAGCAAAATGCAAGTGTTCACCCAGCTGTAGTGCTTTGATGAGAAACTAAGCCATTTCATCAATGCCCTGTTCCCTCAACATCTTATGACCTGCTGTATGAGGAACATATTGGGTTCGAAGCGTTCCCATAATTCGTTTGTAACATCAATAGGTTTGTTTTTAATTCTGTGGTGAATAATGTGACTATACTTGAAATGATTTGTGGCTGTATGTTCAGGCATTTGCACGTACGTTGAAGATTAAATTGCTTCTACATTCGGTTTCTAATTATCCAGTTCAACCATTTGGCAATAATAGTTTCCAAATGAGAGAATGTTGAATAGTGATTTATCCCACATCGTTCCAATTCTGCTTTGAAATGCCTATTGTAAAATTCACTTCCATCATATGCGTCAAGTCGGTTGGGCAGTCGATTTAGTCCTGTGTGCAACAATTATTCAGAATCCTCTGTGCCTGTGACCGTGTGTGCCTGTGACTGTGAGAATGTAGTTGAAACCATTATTTGATTGTAAGTAGTCCTGTGTATCTAAGAGATCAGCCTGCCATGCATAATCCATTCCTCGTATTATGAGATATATTCTGCATGCAGGTCTGTAAAGCTCGTGAACTACTCTCTTCGCAATTACTCGACGATGCGTATTTTTCTAAACTCAGGTAAGATCAATAACATTTTGTTCATGTAATCTGCAATCTCTTGCCTAACTGAAGCTGTAAACAGTCGTAATCGAGCTATGATTTCATTTAGTTACCATAATTTATATACTTCAGAGGCAGATTGTTTAGTCTTTCTTGCTGAACTTCGACTTTTACCTACGCTATGTGGAGCTGCTACTGCTGCTGTAGTTACAGTCCTGTATTTGTCGCTCTATGAGACATCCATTCATCCTTTCGGGGTTTTACATGCGTTGGTCATGCTTAATATTGCACCACGTGTTTTTATAGTTACATGGTATATTTTTAACATTCGCCATTTTCAAAATTATTAACTGTAACAGCCTAGGCAATCTTCCAAATTCCTTGTTAACAATTCTTACTGCCTTCGTGGTTAAACATATTGTGTGCTTACCTAAGAAATATGGTTTCGCCCTGATGACCCCATATGTTCTGTCTTAACTCAGCATGCCTCCTCCTCCTCCTCCTATTTCTGATTCTATCCATAGTACATGACAGCTCTTTCAGCCTGTCAGTTACTGGCTTAAATATTACTGAGAGATAATGGTCTTGTTGCAGTTGACCTTACTTTCACCAAAGTAACTTTGGTCAAATTTCCAGTTTTTAACATTATACTTTCTCATCAACATGTTGGTGTAAACTAAGCCATTGCTGGCCATTGTGGCCGAGCGGTTCTAGGTGTTTCAGTCTGGAATTGTGCGACCACTACAGTCGCAGGTTCGAATCCTGCCTTCGCCATGAATGTTTGTGATATCCTTAGGTTGGTTGGGTGTAAGTAGTTCTATGTTTTAGGGCACTGATGACCTCAGATGTTGAGTCCCATAGGGCTCAGAACCATTTGAACCATTTTTGAATTACGCCATTTTTGAGACAGTTTACAACTTATGTTTACTTTGAGACAATTGGTGGTGACGGGCATGAAGTGCCTTAGCTATCACATCGATATTTCACACATACATTAGTTTTATACTGACTCCTTTAATTTTCTCGTTGACACACAGTTCATATTTCTGTATATGAACATTCAACACCTCAAATTCATAACACCTCTCTTAACAAGACCTTCAGTTCCATTAATTTAGTGTTGATTGCCTCCATTTTTTTGTCAAATGCACGTGCTTTGCGTCCTCTTAATGAATGTGCAACACATCTGCAAATTTGTACATAGTGTACAATATACTGACACATGTGCATTTTGGTGCATTGCCTTTTTGAAGAATCTAGTTAAAGTTCTGTTTCTATTGACTCTCATTCAATTTACTAGTTTTATCTGTAACCAGCAAGCTATGCTGAGAGTTAATCCAGCAATCCTTACATATAACGAATTCATTGAGCAACATTTCTGTTCCTAGATGTGCTTCGAAAATATGCTTTAATTCAGATTGCCTGCTCGAAAGTTACAAGGTTGTTGCATTCCAGACCAACAGCCTTTGGATGCTTAAGTATGTCTCACTGAAATAAAATATATTGACTTGCATGTGGCGAGCAAAGCAGAAATATCTGCACATATCCTGATTTCCCACAGAGATGTTGCCAAATAAGAATGTGCTGTTTTGTTTTACTTTTTCAGGTGGTGAATATCACTGCCTGTTAGTCCCTCAATTCCGTGCAAAATCTCCTGCAGTAGCTGATATTTTAACTGAAACAGTATTTTTGAAAAATATGTACATGCTCTAAGTGGACTCCCACAGGATATGTCAACAGTGTAAAAATTTGATTATTTTCCACATCATGAAGCCCCAATAACCAAAGCATTTCTAATATCAGGAAGTAATGATCCATTCGTCTCGTTCTTCTGGTTTATACCTTCATCATTGCAGGACCAGTCATTTAAAGACCCTTGGGGTGAGACTGTTTCTTTCGTCCACTTGGTCATGGTGGTAACTGTTTATTTACATTGAAATGGAGGGGTTTTATAAAGTATTAGTTACAGCTGGGCATATAAACAAACTTAAATATGATCATAATTCAGTGCCCACATCTGGTAATGTTGAATAATACATTGACACTTACCTCAGTGCACAGAATGCATCATGGAGTAGAGCTATGGTAGTTTCTAATGAGTGGAGAGTTTGGCAAGCTATCGACAGTAAATTACTGCACAGTGTGTTGTAGAATTGGAGAATATGTGACTGCCATCTTTGCCAACACTCTAGCTCATCCTGTAGTGCATTTCATTAAATGTTAAAAATCAGCTCCTGTAGATCTGTGCTCCCTCTGTTAAATATTTTAACTGTACCGACTGAATCCCCTACAGAGATGGTATGATCACTTTGTAACATCAGGGAACATCAGGGGAGAGCAAACTTTTCTGTGGAACAAGGCTGAAATCTGCGTTGACACACTGCATGCTCAATGTCATTAATCCAAGGAGAATATCGTTGTTGTTGTTATTGTTGTTGTCTTCAGCCCAGAGAGTGGTTTGATGCTGCTCTGCATGCTACTCTATTCTGTGCAAGCTTCATCATTTCCAAGTTACTACTGCAACCTACATCCTTCTGAATCTGCTTAGTGTACTCATCTTTTGGTCTCCCTCTACGATTTTTTCCCTCCATACTGCCCTCCAGTACTAAATTGGTGATCCCTTGATGCTTCAGAATATGTCCTACCAACCGATCCCTTCTCTTAGACAAGTTGTGCCACAAATTTCTCTTCTCCCCAATTCTATTCAGTACCTCCTCATTAGTTATATGATCTACCCATTTAATCTTCAACCTTCTCCTGTAGCATTCTACGTATGTAATCTTCGACCTCCTGTAGCACCACAATTCGAAAGCTTCTATTCTTTTCTTGTCCTAACTATTTATCATCCACGTTTCACAACCATACATAGGTACACTCCATACAAATACCCCAATAAAAAAATATTTTAACAAGATTGCGATCAAGACTGTTTTAAATTTTAATTTCAACCCTCAGAATCGCCTGATTTAATTAGACTACATTCCATTATCCTCGTTTTGCTTTTGTTGTTCGTCTTATAGCCTCCTTTTAAGACACCGTGTGTTCCGTTCAACTGCTCTTCCAGGTTCTTTGCTGTCTCTGACAAAATTACAGTCACCTCAAAGTTTTTATTTCTTCACCATAGATTTTAATTCCTATTTCAAATTTTTCTTTAGTTTCCTTTACTGCTTGCTGTCTCACTCCATTCCCAACCACTGCTTCCCTTTCACGCCCCTCGACTCTTAAAACTGCAATCTGGTTTCTGTACTAATTGTAAATGGCCTTTTGCTCCCTGTATTTGACCCCTGCCACCTTCTGAATTTGAAAGAAAGTATTCCAGTCAACATTGTCAAAAGCTTTCTCTAAGTCTACAAATGCCTTTCCTTAATGTGTCTTCGAAGATAAGTCGTAGGGTCAGTATTGCGTCACGTGTTCCAACATATTAATGGAATCCAAATTCATTTTCCCTGAGGTCGGCATCCACCAGTTTTTCTGTTGGTCTGTAAGGAATTCGTGTTCGTATTTTGCAGCTGTGACTTATTAAACTGACGGTTTGGTAATTTTCACACATGTCATCAACACTTGCTTTCTTTGAGATTGGAACTATAATATTCTTAGAGTGGTTTGAGGGTATTTCATCTGTCTCATACATCTTGCTCACCAGATGGTACAGTTTTGTCAGGGCTGGCTCTCCCAAGGCTATCAGTAGTTCTAATGGAATTTTGTCTACTCCTGGGGCCTTGTTCCGACTTAAATCTGTCAGTGCTCAATCAAACTCTTAACACAGTATCATATCTCCCATTTCATCTTCATCTGCATCCACTTCCATTTCCATAATATTGTCAAGTACATCGCCCTTATATAGACCCTCTGTATATTCCTTCCACCTTTCTGCTTTCCCTTCTTTGCTTAGAACTCGGTTTCCATCTGAGCTCTTGATATTCATACAAGTGGTTCTCTTTTCTCCAAAGGTCTCTTTAATTTTCCTGTAGGCAGTATCTATCTTACCCCTAGTGATATATGCGTCTACGTTGTTATATTTGTATTTTAGCCATCCCTGCTTAGCCATTTTGCACTTCCTGTCGATTTCATTTTTGTGACATTTGTATTCCTTCTTGCCTGCATCATTTACAACATTTTTATATTTTCTCCTTTCATCAGTTAAATTTAATATCTCTTCTGTTACCCAAAGATTTCTACTAGCCCTCACCTCTTTACCTACTTGATCCTCTGCTACCTTCACTATTCCATCTCTCAAATCTACCCATTCTTCTTCTACTGTATTTCTTTCCCCCATTCCTGTCAATTGTTCCCTTATGCTCTCCCTGAAACTCTGTACAACCTCTGGTTTAGTCAGTTTATCCAGGTCCCATCTCCTTAAATTCCCACCTTTTTGCAGCTTCTTCAGTTTTAATCTACAGTTCATAACCAATAGATTTTGGTCAGAGTCCACATCTGCCCCTGGAAATGTCTTACAATTTAAAATCTAGTTCCAAAATCTCTGTCTTACCATTACATGATCAATCGGAAAGCTTCCAGAGTCTCCAGGCCTCTTCCAAGTATACAACCTTCTTTCATGACTCTTAAACCACGTGTTAGCTATGATTAAGTTATGCTCTGTGCAAAATTCTACCAGGTGGCTTTCTCTTTCATTCCTTTTCCCCATTCCGTATTCACCTACTACATTTCCTTCTCTTCGTTTTCCTATTATCGAGTTCCAGTCCTCCACGCCTATTTAATTTTCGTCTCCCTTCACTATCTGAATAATTTTTTTTATCTCATCATACATTCCTTCAATCTCTTCATCTGCGGAGCTAGTTAGCATGTAAACTTGTACTACTGTGGAAGGTGTGGGTTTCGTGTCTATTTTGGCTACAACATCGTGTTCACTATGCTGTTTGTAGTAACTTACCCACGATGCTATTTTTTATTCGTTATTAAACCTACTCCTGCATTACCCCTATTTGATTTTGTATTTATAACCCTTTATTCACGTGACCCAAAACCTTGTTCCTCATGCCACGGAACTTCACTAGTTCCCACTATACCTAGCTTTAACCTATCCATTTCCCTTTTTAAATTACCTAACATACCTGCACAACATTTCACACTCCAATATGTGGAATGCCAGTCTTGTTTCTCCTGATAACAATGTCCTCCTGAATAGTCCCCTCCCAGAGATCCGAATGGGCACTATTTTACCTCCGAAATATTTTACTCAAGTCGACGCCATCATCATTTAACCATACAGTAAAGCTGCATGCCCTCAGGAAAAATTACAACTGTAGTTTCCCCTTGCTTTCAGCCATTCACAGTGCCAGCATAGCAATGCCATTTTGGTTAATGTTACAAGGCCTGATCAGTCAATCATTCAGACTGCAATTACTGAAAAGGCTGCTGCCCCTCTTCAGGAACCACACGTTTGTCTGACCTCTCAACAGATAACCCTCTGTTGTGGTTGCACCTATGGTATGGCTATCTGTACCGCTGAGGCACACAAGCCTCCCCACCAACGGCAAGGTCCATGGTTCATTGGGGGGAGGGGGGGAATATTACTTTGTCATCACTAAATTGATGGTTTTCAAGTAATACCACTTATTAGAACTCCCTTTTCGATATTACACTGACACTAACATGCGTACACCCACTGGTATTCAAACAGTAGGTTTGGTTGAACAGCATTATGTTGACACCAGATGCCTGCTGCTACAACGACTTCACCTTTCCCGCAAGAAAAGCACATAGTGTTAGTTAGAAGCTTATTTGCTCATTTTATCTGTTCATCAGGGTCAGCATTAATACTTAAACTGGCTCACAACAGGGACTTCTGATGCATGACTTGACATCCTTATCATTTGTTGTTTGTCACAAGAGAGCAAATTATTTATCAATTGATGTAAGTATATTTTCGTGACATCTACTATCATTATAGTTATAATTGTAATATTGTTGTTGTTATTTAGCTTCAAACCCTGTATTTTGTGCACATTTGTGTATTTATCAGGCACATTTATACGCTTTAGTAACTGTGTAGTGCGTAGAACCACTGTCTGCATTGAATCATTCATTTTGTGTTACTTGCAGCACTTAGATCGCCCAATCCAGTGGTAGCTCTCATAGTAGCAGCAGTAGCACATCAGAGTACTGTGGGCTGACACATGTTTCCATAAGAAGCGATTTATATTAAATTTTGTCAATGCTCCTTACCTTTAACTCCTATTTTTCGCATATGTCTGTGTATCTACTATACCAATTCAGGTATGTACAGATATAGTAATTGCTGTGTTCAGATGTGAATCAAGTTGGTGATTCTTCGCTCACAGCTCCAGGCAGTGTTGTACACCAATTGGTCCACTGCTGCAGTCATATTGGGTACTGTCCACACTGAGATTGACCTCTCACTTGTGGTTGAGTGGAAAGTCATTCAAGCGTGTGGGAGGCAGTGGAAGAATTTCCATGTTGCTGATCGAAGAGCCTGCTCTGTTCATCTGATGAACAGATTTGGGAGCTGTCTATGGCTGATGGAATCCATGAGCCAGATGAAGTCGTGTGCCATGTTCCAAAGGAAGCCTCTCAGTGTGCAAGACTGAGCATTCGCAGAGGGTAGTATTACTGGTACTTGGAATCTCCGATGTTAGGTGTGTAATGGCGCCATTTAGAGATAAGACTGCATAGGAGGGGAAGGAATCCAATGTGCATTCCGTATGCATACTGGTTGGAGTCTTTACAGATTAGAAATGGGTGCTTCTGAATGCCATGAAAACCATGGCATAGCCAGCTGTAAGTGGTGACTCACGTTGGTGGTAACAATACAGATTGCGTTCCATGAGTAATGAGACCAATGTCTTTCTAACACAATGGTACACCACAGTGTGTTGTAACCTGCTGGGCTAAGTGGATGGGGGTGTTAGTTTCAAAACGCTCTTTGTCTCATTCGGTTGCAAGCTGCCGGAGAGTCAGGACGTGCGTTTCTGTCAACCCCGTTTTGAGTTTATGTAACTCGCCACAATGGATCATTCTGTACAGGAATGGTACGCTATCAAATTTTACGTTAAACTTAGGAAGTCCGCCACCAAAATGTTTCCATTAGTTCAGCATGACTTTGGGGATGATTGCTTGTCCAAATCGCAACTT
Source organism: Schistocerca serialis cubense (assembly GCF_023864345.2). Lineage (NCBI taxonomy): Eukaryota > Metazoa > Arthropoda > Insecta > Orthoptera > Acrididae > Schistocerca > Schistocerca serialis. The sequence goes on from NC_064648.1 coordinate 47,437,999, forward strand.
TTCCGATGGCACAAGTCGTTTATGGAGGCCGAGAGGAGATCACCGACGAGCCTCGCAGTGAATGGCCATCAACCGCATGAGTCGACGAAAATGTGACGCTTGTGCGCGATTGTTTGAACTCTGACAGACAGCTGAGCCTTCAATTGATAGCACAAACTTTAAACATGTCAAAAACAACCTTTTTCCGCATTGTGATCGAAGATATGAACATGAGAAAGATGTGTGCCAAACTTGTCCCAAAAGTGTTGACCGAAGAATACAAGCACGCTGCCAAGAAATGTTGGAAATGTGTGAAAATGATCCTCATTTTTTAAAATCAGTTATCACTGCTAAAGAGTTGTGGATTTTTGAGTACGTCCCTGAGATAAAAAGGCAGAGTTCAGAGTGGCACACCCCATCGTCGCCCCGTCCCAAGAAGGCATGCATGAGCAAGTCCAGGATCAAAACCATGCACATTGCCTTCTTGGACGTCAGGGGCATTGTCCACCACGAATTCCTACCTACTGGGACTACAGTGAACTCAGCTTTCTACTTGGAAGTGCTCAAAAGACTGAAAAGGAGGGTCTCGTGCTGCCGAAGCGACAGCAAGAATAAGTGGAAAGTTCACCACGACAACACACAGTCACAGTGCCTTCATTGTAAAAGATTTCCTTGCCAGGACCAAGACCCCATTGGTACCTCAGCCTCCCTACAGTCCTGACCTGGCTCCTGCTGACTTTTTTTGTTTCCTTGGTTAAAAGGAGTCATGAAAGGAAAACACTGGGACACGATTGAAAGCATCCAGGCCCATGTTACATCAGCTCTAAAGAAATTCCAGGATGCCTTCTAGGCATGGAAACACCGCCTCCAGAAGTGTATTGACGCAAGAGGGTGCTATTTTGAAAATTTTTTATTTGTACGAATATATTAAATAAATGATTTTTTTATGAATTTGGTCGCATTTCTTATGAAACGCAACTTACATGTGTCACATTGCAATGAAATAGGTTCTGTCTGGTTTCAGCGCCTAGCTAATAAAGACTGCCATTCTTGCCTGAGAGATGAAGATGGAGCTCACCATCATGGGCTAAACTGAACGAGGTTATTTCGTACAGAGTGGAGTGAAGGTCTGAATCAGAGTCCCAGACAGTTCTGCAACTGGGTAGGTTGCAGAGTCCTCAACCTGCGCCAAAAGGTGGTGGATTTACAGATTCTGCTAAATGGGTCAGGAGTAAACTACGCAAAGAAAGCAGTTCCACGAGTATAGGGGATGTGTAGAGGAGACTGCGCTTTTCTAGGTGAGAGGGTCTCAGGTAAGTGCAGAAAGGGCTTCAGTTTCAAAGGCTGAAGTAGAACACCCAAGGAGGGTAGATACAACCACAATAAGTATTGTAGTTGTAAATTGTGGTAGCTGCATTATAAAAGGAACAGAGCTCAAAGCGGTAACAAAAAGCACTGAATCTCAAATCCTTGTAGGTATTGAAATAAGTTCAGCTGAAATTTTTCAAGAGACCTAACCATGTTCACAAAGAATGGATGAAATTCAGTTGGTGTAATGTTCATTGCTGTTCGAAGTAGTTTACCTTGTAATGAAACTTAAGTAGATATTCCTGTGAGGTAGTACAGATAGCAATCAATTAAAAGTTCCAGGCTGAGAGGCTATAGTCTATCTGTAATTCGTTGCTAACTGCGGGCAACATCTTTGGAGGTGAGTCAACGATGGCTGCCAGGCCATGGATTTCCCGTTTATATAGAGGGCACCAACGTAAGTCACGTGGGGCCGACTGTAAGTCTGTCTCTGACTAACGTCATTATTCTCGATTTAATGTAATAGATCGTCACATCGTTGGTGCAAAGTTGACTGCCATATCCTGCCTAACTTTAAGCCGTCCCCTTTTGTGCTGAAATCATTGTGGTGTTCCTGAATCTCTATAGCTTCCCTATACATATGTGCATAATAATCGATGTCCTGGCTAGCACGTTTTTCTCATTAAATTTTATTTCATGGTCGACATCTTTAAAAACATGTTCTGCTACAACTGATCTGTCGGTATATTCCAGTCGACACTGCCTTTTGTGTTCGGTTTAGCGGGTATTAACACTTCTTATCGTTGTTCCAATATAAACCTTCACACAGCCACACGGAATTGTATACACCTCAGGAGTTGCTAAGAGGTGTAGTGCATCTTTCGCCGATCTTAAACACTAAAACTTGGTCACTAAAATTCTTCCGGATTTGAGGCCGCATTGTCAACTATAAAATTCCGACGTTTCGGCGACTGTTGCAAGACACCTTCGTCAGACACCCTGAGGAAGGCGTCTTGCAACAGCCGCTGAAACGTCAGAATTTTATAGTTGACAATGCGGCCTTAACCCCAGAAGAATTTTTTGACTGTGACAAGGGCTGTGAAAGCCTACGTTTACACTCACTAATCGTTTTCGTGGGTCTAAAGATTGTTATAACTTGAAACTTTGCCAGAACTTTCCCAATACTGTCCGTAATATTGCAAATGAATGGAAGAAAAACTCTTCCAGCTGACAGTTGTTCTTGCTGAATGTTGTCACACGCTTTTCTTTTGGGATGAAGTGCTTGATCTATCTCGTTGTCAGCGTATCCATTTTTCTTAACAACCGTTCGCAAATGATTTAGATCATCTTGCAAGTAAACTGGCTGACAGATATTATTAGTTGTGTCCACCAGTGTTTTAATGATGCCTCTCTTCTGCCTGGGATGATGGTTCGAATCCTTATGGAGGTAATGGTCGGTGTGTGTGTGTGTGTGTGTGTGTGTGTGTGTGTGTGTGTGTTTCTCTTTTATACACTTTATGCCCTAGACTGCAATCTGCCCATTAAATTACTGATACATCCAAAAAATTTAGTTGTCCATTTCTCTCTTCCTCCGTAGTAAATTGTATATTTGGATTAATACTATCCAAATACACCGTGAATACATACAACTAGTTCTAAGTTCTAGGGGACTAATGACCTCAGCAGTTGAGTCCCATAGTGCTCAGAGCCATTTGAACCATTTTGAATTCTAATCAAGAATAACTGTCTGTAACTTCAGGCGTTGGTATCCTAAATGCAGTGGAGCAGCTTAAGAAAGGCAATGCCTCTGGTCCAAATTGTACACCATTCAGGTTCCTTTTAGAATATGCTGATGCAATAGATCGATACTTAAGTCATATACAACTCTTCATCTGCAGAAAGATCGGTACGTGAAGACAGGAAAGTTGCGCAAATTACTCCAGGAAATGGGAGTAATCCGATGATACGCAGACCCGTTCCAGTAACATCGCTTTGCAGTAGGATACTGGAAAACATAATCTGTTTGAACATTATGAATTACCTGGAAGATGTCATTTGTTGACAAATAGGCAACACATATTCGGAAAACATAATTCTTGTGAAATACAACAAGCTCTTTATTCTCGCAAAGTAATAACTCATATGGACAGATGACATTAGATTGATTCCATTTTTTTTTTTTTTTTTTTTTTTTCAGAAGGCTTTTGACTCAATTCCTCACAAGTGAGTTCCAATTACATTGTGTGCCCCTGGAGTATCATCCTAGTAGTGTGCACTGATTCGTGATTTTGTGCCAGAAAGGTCACAGTTCGTAATAACTGATAGAAAGTAATTGAAGTAATATCTGACGTTTCCCAAGTGTGTGTTATAGGCCCTGTCTTGTCCCTGATGTACATATACGATGTAGGAGACAATCTGAGCAGCCCTCTTAGATTAGGCGGTCATTTACGTTATTGTAAAGTCATCAGATGATCAAAACGAATTGTGAAGTGAGAAAGATATCTGTAAGATGTGAAAAATAGCAATTAACATTAATTAATGAAAAGTATGAAGTCAATCACATGAGTACTGAAAGGAATGTGCTAAATTTCGTTCACACGACAAATAATACAAACCTAAAGGCTGTGAGCTCAACTAAATACATAGGAATTACAATACGAATATGCAGCCCCCGCCCACACCCGCCCGCTTCTCCCCCCCTGCCCCCACCCGCTTCTCCCCCCCTGCCCCCGCCCGCTTCTCCCCCCTGCCCCCGCCCGCTCCCCCCCTGCCCCCGCCCGCTTCCCCCCCTTCCCCCCCTTCCCCCCCTGCCCCCGCCCACTTCCCCCCCTGCCCCCGCCCGCTTCCCCCCAACCCAGCCCCCGCCCGCCCGCCCCCCTGCCCAGCCCCCGCCCGCCCGCCCCCCTGCCCAGCCCCCGCCCGCCCGCCCCCCTGCCCAGCCCCCGCCCGCCCGCCCCCCTGCCCAGCCCCCGCCCGCCCGCCCCCCTGCCCAGCCCCCGCCCGCCCGCCCCCCTGCCCAGCCCCCGCCCGCCCGCCCCCCTGCCCAGCCCCCGCCCGCCCGCCCCCCTGCCCAGCCCCCGCCCGCCCGCCCCCCTGCCCAGCCCCCGCCCGCCCGCCCCCCTGCCCAGCCCCCGCCCGCCCGCCCCCCCTGCCCAGCCCCCGCCCCCCCTGCCCAGCCCCCGCCCGCCCGCCCCCCCTGCCCAGCCCCCGCCCGCCCGCCCCCCTGACCAGCCCCCGCCCGCCCGCCCCCCTGCCCAGCCCCCGCCCGCCCGCCCCCCCTGCCCAGCCCCCGCCCGACCGCCCCCCCTGCCCAGCCCCCGCCCGGCCGCGCGCTCCCGCCTCCCCCCCCCACAGCCCCCGCCCGGCCGCGCGCTCCCGCCTCCCCCCCCACAGCCCCCGCCCGACCGCGCGCTCCCGCCTCCCCCCCCACAGCCCCCGCCCGACCGCGCGCGCCCGCAGTGCTGCCCCCCGCCCCACGACGCGCGCGCCCGCAGTGCTGCCCCCCGCCCCACGACGCGCGCGCCCGCAGTGCTGCCCCCCCGCCCCACGACGCGCGCGCCCGCAGTGCTGCCCCCCGCCCCACGACGCGCGCGCCCGCAGTGCTGCCCCCCGCCCCACGACGCGCGCGCCCGCAGTGCTGCCCCCCGCCCCACGACGCGCGCGCCCGCAGTGCTGCCCCCCCGCCCCACGACGCGCGCGCCCGCAGTGCTGCCCCCCGCCCCACGACGCGCGCGCCCGCAGTGCTGCCCCCCCGCCCCACGACGCGCGCGCCCGCAGTGCTGCCCCCCCACCCCCACCACGCGCGCGCCCGCAGCCGCCTCCCCCCCCCCCCCCCCCCCCCCCGCGCGCGTGGTCATCCTGACAATGCCGTTCAATTCGGGCAAATGTAATCCCATGAAAGCAGGCACCAAGCCTGCATTTGTAAGATTTGTTGCAGTTCCTATTTGTAGCAGGTCATACTCAATACTATAGGTCTGATTCATGTCAATACTAGTTCCTGTTCCACCCATTATGACATCCGGATGCTGCCTTGTTAAGCCCTTGCACCATGATCCTACATCATCTCTCACTTCACTAAGATGTGTACAGGACTTGGAAAAAACTTGTCACATGTAAGTTGTGAAAGGAAACAAGATTGCTTCCTTGCATAAAGTTTCTGCTTTTCTACATCAAGGAGCAACAAGTAGTGATTGTGAGGGTTATGCCAGTTTTCACAGCTTTCATCTTCCCTCCATTTTTTGAATGCCAACAAGCACTCTTGGGCATATTTTGCTTGGTGCATGTCTCTAAGCTCATACTTCTGCCACAGTGTCATTTCCACAACCGGTGCCTTCGAAATAGACACACAAGGTCATACGGTAATGCTGTGGTTAATTCATGCTGCTGTTACCATGGCTTTGCAGACAAGTTGACACTCACTATCCATCTTTTACTTGTGCTCACTGGACAGTGGCATATGTTTGCTAAGAGAGCAGTGATTTCCATTTATTAATATTGCCGTTTTTATTTCTGATTTAAGATGATTTGATTCCAAAACACACAGAGCCAGCAAAGAGTATTTTACATAAGGTAAACGAATTTCTTCATGACCTTAAAGACAGAGCAAAAAGAGACTGAATCTTATCAGCTCCGCAGACTTCAACAACATAAGTATCTGGTGTTTGACCATGAACTTTACTGAGAATATTTACATAAGTGCAGTGGATGGAAACCTGTGTACGGAAACGGATTTGGAAGATCTCTAGAAAGATATTCTTCATTGTATTATATTGAAATTTCATGACCATGGCGAGTAACCTACAAGACAAAATGAAGGTGATGTTTTAAATTGTAAGATACCTTTCACAGGGGGCTAATTATTGAGAGGAAGAGTTCTGAAACCTTTGGCATACACATTCAGCAAATGCAAAGATGAAAGATGGTCTCTGATGGAGGATCTGATACTGTATTAAATGTTGCTACTTCTGAAATAAATTCACAGCATCAGGAAAAGAAATAACCGTTTCTGTATTATTTATTTTGATCAGATGTGGCTCAAACAAAATAGTGCAGTAAACAAAATGACAAGCTTCAAAAAGAAATGATGGGTTGAAAGTACTGTATGGCAGAGGAAACACACTTACTGTCTGTCATGCAGAGTGATCTGAACACGCCCAAAAATCAATGACTATCACGAAGAACTCAACAGTGACGTATTTGAATCCTTGTGTTTACCTTTATTGAGACAATTCAATGAGGGCGCTCTGATTGGTGACAATGCCAGTTAAATTTACAGAATAAAGGGGAAATTTTCTAATTCAAGAACAAAGTAGGAGGAAATTGCACATTAGCTGGAAGGGAAGAGTAATTCTATTTAATGCTGATATACCAAGGTGCCGATATTGGAGGTGATTAGGTGTCATTGCCATATTTATAATCGATATGAACTTAACAGCTTAGCACCAGAAATGAAGCACAAGATTGTGAGACTGCCTCTTAGTGCAGAGAAGATGGATGAGGTACCATTGAGGGGAAGGGGTGGGGGAAGAAAAGCAGTGGAGAAAAGGTGTCGAGCAGAGGGGCAAGAGGGATGGGAGTGGGCAAGTAGAGGGGACTTCATACGTTAAAATTAAAGACAGTATGAAAAATTCATAAACTAAAAAACATATTGCTTAGAGCAACATGCAGATGCATGTGCCTGTGAGCTTAAACTAAATGGAACCTTTATAATTCTAGCTGTGTATAGGTCCCCTGTCAGATATTTCCAACGATTTCTGAAATACTTTGAATCTTTATTGTGCCATCTGCCAGTCAGACAAGCAAATTATAGTTTGCGGAGTTTCCAATGTAGATATTCTGAAGAAATCAGATAGAACTACATTGGAGTATTTCTTGGTTCTTTCAATTTGATGTCAGTTATAGATTTTGCTGCATACAGGAAAGCAGCACTAAGAAAGATACTTTACAGACTGAATATAAATTTAGTCAAATACTTACCCCTTTTGAGAATGATCCTTATGATCAGGATGCACATCTAGGTATACTATATAACATAGTTCCATACAAGTAATGCAAAATAGTCCTCCAAAATAGTGCATTCAATTTAACAATTGTACAGCTAGAAACAGAATGGGATGAAATCTACAGGGAAGCTGATGCTAATTTCAAATTTAATGTGAAAATAATTTCCTAAAGGAAACAACAAATCGTAATTGTAAGAAACAATCTAAAAAGCTGTGACTTATTAAACAGATAATATGTTGTAAACAGAAAATCGAAATTTATTTTACAGCCAGGAGTAATTATCGAGTAAGAGCCAAATATTACAAAAAACTGTTGCACTGTATTAGGAAAAGTTATTAAAAAGCCAAGAAGTGTGTGCACCATGTCTCGGATTAGCACCTCTGATGATAAAATGAAAAAAATTTGGGATATTGCTAGAAAGGAAACACGACAGTAGAAATCACAGAAAGATTTTATTCCTATCAAACTCAATGAAAAGTTTAACAAAAATCAGAAGTAATTGTATAATAATTTTTTTTAATGTTGTAGGGAAATTAGGATATAGCTGTTCATTAGGAAATACAAGGTTGTACATGGAAGAAGGAATACCTATGCAATTTGATAAAATTGAAATTCAAACCACCTCTCTAACTGAAATTAGGAAAATAATTAATTCACTCAATGTAGAAGCACACATGGAATTGATGGCACTTCCAACAGAGTACTAAAAGCCTGTTGTGAGCAGGACATGCACAAACGGTTTAAATCATATTTAAGTGGAAGAATGTAGAAGGTTGATTTTAACAGTAGAGATAGTGTGCTAAAGTTTGCAGTCCTTGTAATATTAGTAATATTTGCCCTACAAACATTAGTATACGCTCAATGGTAAACGCCTGATGGCCTGAAGCTATCAAACAATTGTAATGTAAAAGAAATTAACCGTCAAATAGCAGTGGCAGAATCTATTATTCTTTATCTTTGCCACTCTCACCCGGCGGTCATAAATCTCTAAGTACACTTATCGATTAATGATATAAAAAAAGAATTCTGTTTCAAGACAAATGAAGCCTTGAGCGATTCACCTTTTACTGTTGTTATTCCATGAAAGGCAGACTTGCTGTGTTCTGCAAAAATTTTAAAATTTGTGTAAAATACTCCGTAAATGTCCTAATTGTCTTTTCAATCAGAGAACATGTAGTTTTATGTAATTAATTGCTAACGGGGTCCATCGAGAGGACATTAGTATGAAGTATTGCCTGTTATGTACAAAGCTTTTGTTAATACGCACCAGCCATTGTAACTTAATATTAAAAGGTAGGTAACATTAAAAACGTGTGCTTATATAGCCAAATTATCCATAAGTATCTGCATCTCCTCATTACTTTAATGTCAATCATTTTGTATCAGTTTATCTCCAGAACCTACGATCATGCTGATGGACCCAACACTGCATTGAGGCAGGGAGGAACACTACCATTCTCCTTTCATTTCTGAATCTTTTTTTTTTTTTATTGTGTAGTATTGCTTTTCTTTTAAGGTCAGTAAATCTTTTGGTCTATTAGTGTCGATCCAGGTATGGCTGCATTGTGGTCATGTGAATGAGCGGAAATGGTAATGTTGCTTTGATAACACTACATCCTCTGAGGAGGTATGAAGAATGGTGTCCCACAGTGTTCACGTTTGTTCCTCATATTTTTCTTAATATATGTTAATGACCTGGCACTCTACAGTCATGAAGATGCAAAGCTATTTCTTTTTCTGATGATGCAGTAATCACACCAAAGATATATGAATTAGCTGAGGAAACTGTGAATTATGTCTTTCAGGAAATTAATTGGTTGTCTGCAGATGGTTTTGAGAAAACACAGTGTACACAGTTCTGTGCAGTAAATGGCAGAATACCATTGATAAGTATAGATTTAGAACAGGAATCTGTTGCTAAGCGGAGTATTTGAAATTTCTGGGTGTGTGCATTGATAAAAAATTAATTTGAAGAAGCACATCATGAGCTTATGAAACATATCAGTTCAGCATCTTACGCCATTAGGGTTATTGCAAACTTTGGTGACAAACATATCAGTAAATTAACTTATAATGCGTATTTCCATTCACTGCTTTCATATACCATGAAGTTTTAGGGTCACATCATTTAGAGAAAAAGTATTCATTGCACAAAAGCCTGTAATCAGAATAATAGTCGGGAAGCACTGAAGATCACATTGCAGACACTTATTTAAGGAACTAGGGAGGTTCACAATACAAGAATCACAGTTCAAAGATAGTAGCAAAGAGCAGTGGCTAAATCTGACTTTGGCACAGAAAGAGATGAACTGCGCTGCCAGAAAAATCTTTGTTCGTCTATCAGGTAGCATTAACAGTCAGACAGATAACCAGCCAGCTTCTAAAAACAAATCAAAGGTATTTATGAATGAGGACATCGTCTACTCAGTAGATAAATTTTTAAATTGAAATAGTAATTGGAAAAAAAAGAATACATTATGTAAAGAAACCTAATGTTAAACTCACAAGTTCCACATTGCAGAGTGACATATTCAGGATCTGTGGAACATGTATTAATGTATTGTAGTATCATCAAACCTGGCTAGGACTGTACATAACTCTATAGTTATCATAATTTGTATCTTACCAGCTGTAAACAACATCATGTTGAAAGTTTGGTCAGCATGTGGTTTACCTGTGTCAAAGATCCAAGAAAGTACTGATTGATTTTCTGCCGGGGTTCAAAAGGTATCACTCTATTATGTACACTATGATTGCCAGAATGCACTGACCACCTGTGTGCTAATGTTACGTTTGAGCAGTGCGTGATAAATTAAGTTTGTAATGGTCTTATTAGTCTTATTAGTCTTATTAGTTGTGTTCAGAGGACCCTCAAGTAGATAGTCAGCACTTGCCATCTGTAGATCATGAAAGTTTGTCTTCTGAGCAATATCTAAAAGGGATTCACTAGACCTCTATGCTGTGTAACTTGTCCTATCTGACAGCCGGTGTATAAGAAATGTACCTACATGGGTACCAGACAGGCATATATTTTTTGAAGACAGAGTACAGAAATCAGTAGGATATGATATTACACATTAAACTGCCGACTTGGAAAATTGGATGAAAAGCCATTTCATTGTTTTATTCTTAAACTACAATTTTTAATTCATTGAAACAATGTGTAACATCGTGAGCAGTTAATACTACTAACTGATAAAGTGATTATCTGCAAACATTTTGATCAATCACAAAATAAATATATTTAATCAGACATTTAGAGTAAATGGTTCTAAAGTGTGTGTACATGGATGATATACACTCTCCAGTAAACAAACCTCACCAAAAGCGGAAAGCTTCAATCAGTGGTCCCTCAAATTTTCTCTTGACCAAAAATTGTTTCCATGAACGAATGAGAGAGTGAAGGAGTGATACTGTGCGTTAAGGATGACGAACATTAACAGTTATTTCAACTTCCTATGCCTTATGGCAAAGGAAGTGATAACCTCACTTTCAACTTGGGCAGAAAGCCACACCAACATATGTAATTGAATTACTTAGTCAAAACACAGGTAGCAGTGAGGGATATGTAGCCCAGGACCCAGTCTGTAACTTAGCAAACATACAAGGTGATAATTATTGAACTATATCAAAAAATCGTAAATTAGTTACAAACTACAGCGTTCACACACTTTATTCAACATGTAAACTTCACCACAGATATTGAGATTTAGGTTATGACATGTTCGATATGCGTGCCATCATTGCCGATGATGTGGCTCAGCCAAATAGCAAAATTCTGCTATACCCACTGAAGTGTCAGAACATCATTGTCGTCGATGACCACCTGAATGTCGCTTTTCAGCTCAGCAGTGGTTTGGGATTACTGTTGTACACCTTGTCTTTAATATAGCCACACAAAAAGGACTCGGATCTGTTCAGATCCGGATAAGGGATTTTTCAGAATTGTAGGAATTTTTTAATTTTGTTTTTCAGTTAAATTTTTGTAATTTTGATTGCTAAGAACTGATACACTAATTAAAAAATTAGTTTAGCTCGCCACTGCAGAATAATACAGCAGCAATAAAACGCAAAAGAGGGAATATCACCAAAATAAATCTTTCGTTGCAAAGAAAATGAGCCATTCACATAAACAGAATAAATGCACACACAGGCATCTGCCGACAGCGCTGTTAAAGATTCTACAATATTTTCTAACAATGAACTTTCAATATATCTCATTCCTGGGCACATTTTGATGAGTGAAGTCACAACTGATTACATTTCTACATGACGTGGTGAAATATCTCGAATGTTGGTTTCAGAGGCATTACTTTTGAAGTAAATTTCCTTTTATGTAAGATGATCATGCATGTCAGAATGTGTGATGATTTTCTTAAATCATGGAGCATTATATTCACATTCAAGACTTAACGCTGACCACCAGCAAATGTGAAAAAATTTAGGGGCCCAGAGGACAAGCCATTTATGCCTTATATTTTAAATTTTGGTGACACACTTGCATTTGCTATATGTTGAAAAGGTAATACAAAAAATGACGAAGTTTCGAGTTTAGTCTTTCATAATTATTATAGTTTGTTCATTGATGACAGATTATGCAATAATGCTGGCAAAAAATATAGTTGCCTTTCAAAAACAAGAGTGAAGTTCTTGAGTGATTTCATATGTAACTGGCTTTACTATGGGAGAAGTCGAAGTGCTCTACAGAACACATATCCAGCCACGTAACCCACGTAGTGTCTGGTGCACATCAGTGAAATTTATAATCGTACTTGTCAGAAATATAAAGCTGCTAAAATTGAAACTGGTGCCCTCAGAAAAACAGCAAAAACTGTTAGGAAGTAAATATTATATATGAAAACTTAACTTTCCTTGTAGTTGACTGATTCATAGTAATTTAAACAATTAACTTCTTTCGCTTGTGTGTTTGCACAGCTTAACATTCATTTTGTTATTGGCTGACATCACATTTCCTATGCTCTGAATATCTGCTGTCATCGGCTGGCGAGATCATGTGACAAGCTATGCTTGGCCCACAAAAGCACGTCACAATCTTTCAGTGATTTAAAAGCTACTGTGATGTAATTGTTGGAATTCGTGTTCATACTTTCGTCATACGAAAATATGTAGTGGACATGTTGCCACACATCAAAGATCTTTCATAAATGCTTTGATTTTTGCTAGGTTGAGATTCCTAAACTGCCAGAAAGTTCTATACAATCTTATAAACCCATAACCATTCAAGGGATTGATGAGGTTTACAGCTCCTAGGGTAACGATATCTTTCAAGATGGAAAAATGTACTTCCACCCACTAAAACGTTTTTCACCCTGGAAAGCGCGTTTCTAACTGGTAAATCTTGGAATTTTTCTTTTCTGGACATACACACAGTTAAAACGGTTTAAGGCTTCCATATGAAATGAAATGCCTATTGAGAAGAGACGCCTTGCATGGGTGGTACAGTTGTTTTATCAGAACAGCAGCACTGCATTGCAAGAATATCATTGACATAAATGGCCGAGAAGAGCTCCATGTCAATAAATATGGTGAAGAATACAAGCAAGAAATTTGAAGAAATAGGTGAATTGAGTGGTGCAGCAGATTCCCATAGCGGTCATTCAAGTTGCTTTTAGCTGACCATGCAACAGATGCCTCAAATTCTGCATAAGTGTTAGAGTTGTCACAGGATCTCTCTCTCTCTCTCTCTCTCTCTCTCTCTCTCTCTCTCTCTCACTCACACTCACACACACTGCCTCTTACCGTGCCTCCCCCAGTCAACAGTTCAAAAGATTTTGTGGCACATTTCACACTAGTATCTCTATAAGGCTCAGAATTTGCTGCTAAAGAAGCCCCAGGATAGGCCACAACGCTGTGACTTTGTCTTTATTTTTGGCATGCCTGAAAAAGAGTGACTTTTGGCTGGGGAATATTCTTTGGAAGTACAAGGCATATTTTACTCTGTATGGGGCCATGAGTGCACAGAACTATTACATATGGGGTTGTCCTCCCAAATCTTGTGCAGGAACATCCACTGCACTCAGCTTATGTGACAGTGTGGTGTGATTTCACAAGCCCCTTCATTCTGAGTCACCATTCCTTGTAGGTGACAGGTCAAGCACCTCTTAGGTGTACAGAGACATCTGAACTTTATAAGGACCTTGTTATGTAACGTGATTCAAGCATTTCAAGACCACAAGTGTCTGCACCATTATTTTGATGTGAGATGGGGTGGCATGATATGTCAGTTGTCGAGTGAACTATTGGTTTCATGAAATCTTTGGTATCACCCGCATTATATCTAGGCAGTTTAAAATATGTGGCCTTAGAGATCCCCCGACCTAAGTTCATGCAACATGTGCATGTTGGGATATTGCATAAACTAACAATTACTTGTAGTTACTTTCTGATGTGAAGTAAAGCATGTGTCTTGAAAGTACCCAACTGAGTGAAACTTTTGTCACAGATATCGCATTTGTGAGGTCCCCTTCCCATTGATTGGGAAGATTTATTGGGGATGTATCCAGACATTCCTGATCAGAAAGATATCATATGATGACAATCAATCTGATTACATTGGATATGCTGTAGGCAACTGTTAACCATGTCATGTCATGGATACAGCATGTTGCAGAGTCAGTAGACCATTTTGAACACGTAACTTCTGATCACATCCTAATAAATGTACCAGAACCACCATTATCATCGCTCTGATCGTTTCTCCTCTTTTCCTACATTACGATGTTACAGCATCCTACAAAGTATAGAGCGCACACTGCAGCACCCAAACATCAGACAATTTTCCCCTCAATAAATTCATAATAAAGTTGCTATGACGTCTTGCAGAGATACCACACCCATTCTATGATTGCTACTCAGCAGAGGTTTTTATCAACAGCTTGTGTTTATTGTTGTTACTACAGTGTAATAGTTATTGTGTCTTCTGTTAGTGTCTTTTACAATATGCAGTGTGTGCCACGTCTCTCTAATCATTAAAATCTGCCTGAATGGACATGCTATTCTCCATGAGTTCTGTCTGCAGCTCATGGTCTAGTAGCTAGCATTGCTGCTTCTGGATCATGGGGTCCCGGGTTCGATTCGTGGCCAGGTTGGGGACTTTCTCTGCCTGGTGACTGGGTGTTTGTGTTATCATCATTATCATCATCATCATCATCATTGTCATCATCATCCGTGACATTGGCTACAATGGACTGTGTAAAAAAATAGACTGTAAAATTGGTGATACAAATTCACAACAGGGCCTTGGTGGTGGCAGTGGTGGTGGTGTTGGTGGTGGTGGTGGTGATAACAGAGGACATAGTCATATCACCATGATTACTTCTATGGGAGGGGAAACGATTTCAAATGGAGAAATGCACAACCCAAGCAATGTTTGTGCTAGACAATATAACATTGCTTTGCAGATTTCTGCCCTGTTACTCAGTGGTATTGTGATGGGTAGAAATCGAGACACTGAACAACAAATCAGGTGTACTTTTCCCTTGAGGAATTTTAGATGGGATTCAACAGTGTGGGAACAATCTTGATAATATAAAAATGTTCAAAAGAACGTACCTTCTTTGCATGATATTGATGTTTCTGAGATAAAAGCTTTTTATAGGCTTGCTTGCATTAACAGCAGTCTCCAACCCTGACATCAAATGCATTGATAATATTTCCTTAGTAGATGGAAGCAGATGTTATATTTTCATGGCAATGTATCAAACGACCCACGAGGGTAGCCAAGAGCACTAATATGCTGCTTCCTGGATTCGGGTAGGTACAGCGACCCTGGATCGAATCCACACAGCGGATTAACGATGAAGGGCCGGTGTGCCAGCCAGCCTGGAAGGGGTTTTTAGGCGGTTTTCCTCATCCTAATAGGTGAATACCGGGCTGGTCCCCACGTTTCACCTCAGTTACACAACTGGCAAACATTTGCAGACATTCGCACTTTCCCATGAATTACACTGGATGCAGACAGTTGGGGTGTATAAAATCCGGCGGTTGGATAGAGGGTACCGGTATGGATATATAGAATGTAAGAAATGGTATTTGTTCATGATGACAGCTCTTTGGTTTGAGAATCGAGAGAACAAAGGAAGGAATAAAGTAGAGGTAACAGCTTTAGTGCCAAAATTTCGAACAAATGTGGTGTGAGCCATCAGCACTGTTACTGTCCAGGCTGTAGTATGTGTGTTGATAAAATACATGTGCACTTCCATTATCACTGCATGAACAGTTTATGAATGTGCCTGCCACAAAAAATGTTGTGCAGTAAATATTAAGGATATGACACAAGTACCCAGTACCTACACAATGGTTGCATGGAGGTCTCTAAAACAATTGATAAATAATTAACATCAAACTTTATTTATTGTTGAATTTTTCCACAAATTCTCTTCCTTATCCTGGTTTCTTTATGGTTCAGTGGCATAGCATAAAATTTTAATTGTAAGTTTTATATCTAGTACTTTGAGAAAAAGAAAGCTATTTGTCTGAAACCTTACTTGCATATTTTTTGATTTCTTTCTTAATTATTAACATTCAGTTGCTTTTCTTCCATATGTATGAAAATACATGTTGTAACTAATTGAGTTTTAAGAAAGTTACAATATCTAGTTATACAGTTGTCAACTTCTAGAATCTGACACACACCATGATACCAGTTACGTTAAAAAAATCGTGTGATTCTAATTAAGAGTTTAAAAACACTCGAAATTTACCAGATATCATGCCACGCAAAACTATATCCCCAACAAAACGCAAAAAAGTCAAAAGTTGCAGAGCAAAATATAACACTGGGTAAGCATGCCTTCAGTAGTTCATACTCTTTCATGTCCAACATGATGCACATACTGGGGACCTGAAAGGCATCACAGTTCTGTTCTGTGGGAAAGGGTTTAACTGCAGGTGGAATAATGGGACCCAGATACTCAGCTCATGCATCAGCTGTTACCACTGCCACACAATATGCGGTGTCAGCTAGCAGTGTCGTATGGGTGATGAAGTGGCCATTTATATGTGTGCCCTTCAGTCAATGGTGTTCTGCAATGCCAGATGAGCAGATGTTAGGAAGATGTAAAAATTTTCAAAAAGGCTCAGTGCAAATATACTGGAAAATTTACAACTATTTCCATCTTTTCAGACAGTATTTCCATTTGTGCAAGGCTTCTTACAAGTTGCAGTGCCGAAAACACAGTCTTAGATTAAAACCATCTGCAAGTGTGTCATTCACTTTCATTCATCAGTATGCAGATTGTTCCCTTGATTGATGTGACATTGATTCTTGTTCATGAACCATCATTATTCACCTGATTAACATCCGTTCTAGATACCTAACAAAATGTTGAAGCTTGCACTAGTTCTTTAGTCATTGGGAATCAAACAAAAAAAATCTGTTAATTAGGTGAAATAAATTTATCATTTCCAAAGGTGAAAGTGTTTGCAAAACAGAAAAAGATAATGGGAGAAGAACATTTAAAAATTCTCTCTCTTAATCAAATCTTAAATGCCTTGAATGTAAGAATTTTTTTGATACATTTAATAAATTGGTGTAAACTGTTAACTTGTAGTACAGTATTTTGAAAAGATAGTAACACATGAAAGTGAATTATATTAACTCTCACTTAAAATTTCAAATGAAATCAGCAGTGACTCAGATTCATCATTATTGAATTTCCTGTGGTTAATTTCGTTTTAAACCACTTTTACCTCATCAGTTCTTTCCTTCTGGAGGAATATAGTAATTTTAAATCATTAACAGTTACTAAATATGCAATTTCTTATGCACTTTTATGACTTGTGGCCTATAGTACTGCATTTATCGACACTCAAATATTGTTTCTTTGTTGTATATATATCAACATTTAACATTCTTGTCTTCATTCTTCAGATTGACTCAGACTACTGGTGGGAGCTGTGGCATATCATGTGAAGAAATTTATCACCATGGGCTGGTCCAGGATGATTCGGTGATAGACAAGGAGAAGTCAACACATGAGTTTGGTACAGAAAATGTAACTATTGACAAGGAATGCTCAGTTGCCACCCAATATTACTGTAGTAAGAGAGAAAAGGAATTACTTCTATATAGCTGTGATTTCTGCCAACAGAACTTTCCTTCAAAATACAGACTCATAATGCATGTGTTTATGCACATTGATGGCATGCAGCCACCTTTGTATGTTTGTAAGTGGTGTGGTGAGGTATTTCACAGTAAGGTTAGTTTGAAAACACATTTGAGAATGAGAGAGAATTATCATGTCTTAACTGCTGGCCACCATGAAAAATATGACTATAGTGATGAGCATCAAAGCAGTATCTTCTTGGATAGTGATCCAGAAGTTTCTTTTACAGAACACATTGAACAGTCTTCATATAAGGAAACTTGGAAAATTTCAAAGAAGGCCTCTAATGACATGTGTAACAGACACATGACAAATGATGCAGAGAAAACAAGTGCTTATGGAATTTTATCTACAGCTGTTAATCTCAGTGCCCAGGCTGATCTATATATTGCAAACAGAACCAACAAATGTGGTATTTGTGCCAAATGGTTTGCAAGGTCAGGCGATCTGAAGAGACACTTATTAATTCACACTGGAATAAAACCTCACAAATGTGAAATTTGTGGGAAATCTTTTACTTTGTTAGGCAGTCTCAAGAAGCATTCATTAAATCACACTGGAAATAAACCTCACAAATGTGAGATTTGTGGAAAATTTTTTGCTAGATCAAATTGTCTCAAGACTCATGAATTAATTCACACTGGAAATAAATTTCACAAATGTGAGATTTGTGGAAAATGTTTTTCTAGATCAGGTTATCTCAAGACTCATGTATTAATTCACACTGGAAAGATACCCTACAAATGTGAGATTTGTGGGAAATGTTTTGCTACATCAGGTTATCTCAAGACTCATGTATTAATTCACACTGGAAAGAAACCTCATAAATGTGAGATTTGTGCAAAATGTTTTACTACATCAGGTTATCTCAAGACTCATGTACTATTTCACACTGGACAGAAACCCTACAAATGTGAGATTTGTGGGAAATATTTTGCTAGGTCAGGTTCTCTTAAGACACATGTATTAATTCACACTGGAAAGAAACCCTACAAATGTGAGATTTGTGGGAAATGTTTTGCTAGATCAGGTCATCTCAAGACTCATGTATTAATTCACACTGGAAATAAATCTCACAAATGTGAGATTTGTGGAAAATGTTTCGCTACATCAGGTTGTCTCAAGACTCATGTATTAATTCACACTGGAAATAAGTCTCACAAATGTGAGATTTGTGGAAAATGTTTTTCTAGATCAGGTTATCTCAAGACTCATGTATTAATTCACACTGGACAGAAACCCTACAAATGTGAGATTTGTGGGAAATGTTTTGCTACATCAGGTTCTCTTAAGACACATGTATTAATTCACACTGGAAAGAAACCCTACAAATGTAAGATTTGTGGGAAATGTTTTGCTACATCAGGTTATCTCACAAATCACATACCAGTTCACACTGGAAAGAAACCTCACAAATGTGTGATTTGTGGGAAATCCTTCGCTAGGTCAGGCACTCTCAAGAGGCATATAACAATTCACACTGGAAAGAAACTTCACATCTAGAAAAGACCTCAGAAATGTGATATTTGTGGCAAATCATTTACTACATCAGGTGATGTCAAGACACATGCATTACTCCACATGGGAAGGGGACCTCACAAATGTGATATCTGTGACAAAAGCTTCACTCAGTTGGGTACTTTCAAGACACATGCATTACTTCACATCAGAAAGTAACTACAAGTAATTGTTAGTTTATGCAAATAGATATTCCTGGTTAGTGCCCTAAAGGCCTATAAAATAATGAATGTAGTAGGGGGACAATAAATTGTAATGCCTGTGAAATAACATTAAAGTGTTGTAGAATTGTGAAAAAAGTGCAATAATCTGTACTATATTGAGGTAAGAGATAATGTGAAATATAAAAATCGCTATCTGCAGCTTGAGATGTTAAGAAATTGTATTACTAAATACTCCAGAAACATTAATCAAATGTGTTTTTGTCATTAACACTGTCAATAGTTATAATTACCACGCAATATTCAGTATAAGGCCAAGGAAATGTGATGACTTGCTGCTTATTATTCCAAACATAGTCATTATGTAGTACTTGTAACTCTGCATTTGAGAAAGTGACAGCAAAAATATATTCATGGCACTTCCTTCACTCAGGTTCATAAACTCAACACAGGAGATCCATGATTATGGCAATTATTTTACTCAGGTATTTTTCCTCAAGAGATATGCTGTATATGTCATTAACCCATTAGCACCGGAATTAATTATTTCGTGATTTTTCTTTAAATTGCGTTATTATGTCTGTAAAAGGCATAAATTACACAACAGAGTTTTTTGACGAAAGTCATTACCGTCATTAGCAAGATATTTGATGTTGCCATATGGCAACAATTGGTGCTTTCACTACCTAATTTTATATGGATTACAACTTCAACTAAAATAAGTAGGTTATTGAAATTTCTTATTACATATACAAGTTTTGTGCAAATTTATTATTCAGTCTTCATCATATAATTGATACTTTATAGCACAGTACAATTAAGAATCAAACATCAAACTCTGAACTCAGCGTTATTTTACATGAAATGGAATAAAACAGTCAATACACAATTCCACATTACACTTTGAACACATTGTTCTCACAATAGGTTTACAGTCCGTGTTTGCACACCTTTTCTTCTTCTTCCCTTCTTTGTGCTGGACGAGGTGGTCAGTCTTATCAAACCTAATTGAATCTGATATGCAGCTGTCGGAACATGCCCTTGATGCAGATGGTCTCCCGGCTCCTTTTGGTAAAGCTTGGTGTCTTTGCAAGTACACTGTTGCTATGTCTGTCTTCAAATCAAGCTGAGAAATGGTTTGGATTCTTGCTTATTTATACAAAATCCAACTGTTTTGTATGGCGACATCTAACATCCATGTAAAGAGACACCAGTACCATTTCTTGCTTCTTATTGCAATGCGATAGCATGCTAGATTCTGATCCATCTGATCAGTACCTCCCATATACGTATTATATTTGGCTACCAGTTTTGGTCTGGGACTCATATATTTCGCTTTTTTAGTTGTGAGAATCTCTTGACTTGGCCAACTTCTTGTGCACCACATAAAGAAGAGATCATTGTGACAACTGAGTTGTCCAGCCACCGCACATACAATAATCCATCACTCTTCTCTATTGCTGTCTCAAAATATCCCCAATCGTTCTTGGAAAATAATTTTTTGTTTTCCAGTATACATTCCTTAGGAAGTCTGTTTTCTCTGATGGTACCAATGGCAGAGTATCCACAGTACTTGATAAATGAAAATAGAGATGCCCCTGTAAATAGATTGTTCATGTAGAAGTTGTAGCAAATTTTTCTGTTCACTTCAGGAATTTCATCCAATAAAACAGGTAAGGGACTTGCCGACTTGCAAACAACTGCTCATAGACTGCTTTTCCCTTAGGAACTTTTCCCTGATACGGTTCATAATTCACCAAATATCCATCTTTAGTATTTAGGCTCCATATTTTATAGCTGAATCTAATTGGCTTACCACGAATGAACTGTTTGCATCCATGGTGGCCGTAGTACTTCACCATATAATTCGTTATATGACAGGTGTTCTTCAGGTACAAAATTCTCAATGCAGCACTTCTTCAACATCTCCATAACTGGACGAATTTTCCATGCCTTGTCATTTCCATGGATCTTAGTGTTATCTGCACAGTGCAGAAACCTGCATATTTGTAGAAATCTGTCTCTTCTCATAGACTGAGACACAGCCAAGTTTTTCATGTCATCTTTTGAGTCCCAATAATTTCTTTTAGAAGGTAACTTATTGTAGCCACTGAGATACAAAACGGAGATGAAACACGATATTTTGTCTGCTGTAATTTTTGGGTCCTGACAATTGAGAAATAGTGCATAAAGCTTTGTTTCTTTCGCTAATTGCTCAATAAATTCCTGGCCAATGGAAAGTTCTAATATGTCATGATCGACATGTTTCCATAGCTTGAGTAGTCAGGTTTTGGAAATGTAGAGGTAATTTGACTCTCAAAGTCAGCTCCTTTCTCCCACTGCCTCCCACACGTATCTTTTACAGAAACCCAGATCACGATATTGTCCGATAATAAGGTAGATCTTGCCTCAGATACAGATGGCTCTGGTATATTTGGACGTTGTGTAGCTGTTTCAGGTACAATTGGATCTTGTGCAGTACGCATTAATGGTGCTGGCGGATTACAGTGCTCATAATCAACACCAATCCTTTCGTTATTTGGTATTCTTATTTCGGCATTAGCTCGTAGTTGACGAGAGGACAGGTTGTCTAATGATCTGTAAAAATAAGAAATGAAATAGTAAATAATAATAAAGTCGGCATCAGTATACAAACAATTACAAACGAATGATAGGCACACTCACCCGCCAACATGTTCATCTCCCGAATCTTCATCTGTGTCTACATTCGGATCTGGGGGCTTAAGAAACACATCACCTTCAATATCGTCATTATAAAGAATCTCCAGCGCCTCAGCAAGCGAGAAACCTCTTGTAAAACAAAACAAAAAATTCGTCCTTTTACTGAGTACAAGTGCCTAGCATTGCCATATGGCAACACCGACGTTCAAACGGACTAAATGAACGTAATTTATTTCACAGCAAGCAGTAACTTCCAAAAAATATATATTTGAGTATTTAAAGCACAACCATACTAAAAACCCAAATTATATATCGTAACTTACTGTGTAAAACATACTTACTCGAACTTATACTCCATATTTCTTCGTCGCACAGCAAACAATGACTTCCAACACTGCTTGCGCCGCAGAATTTAAATGTATTGTTAAAACTGTTGCATTGTAGTTATCTATACAGTCTTGTGGAACGGAATCCAGTGCTGCCAACACTCTCGCTTCATTGTTGTCGTGGAATCAACGATTTTAAAAAAGTGTTACAAACATTGCATTATGGCAACGCACGGCACTGATGGGTAAATAGTGTGTACATTTATGTTCTGTTAGTACTAATCCTACATTAGTAAACGTATCAAAAGATATAGCAACCTGCTTAATAGCATGTTTGTCCACCTGTGGAACACAATAAATGACAATTCTATATGATATGGATTTGACATGTCTTTTACACATTTCTGGATGTATGTTGCACCAGTTGTATTCCACACGTTCAGATCAGCTAAATGGAGTAGTCGAGACATCAGTGTTAGTTACCATGCTACTCAGACCACTGTGGAGTCGTTCTGCACATGTGACATGGACAGTTACCCTGCTGAAAGATGCCTTCACCATGGGAGAGCACATCAGGCATGAACGAATCTATCAGTTGCAACATAGGTCACATAGTCTGCAACTGCCATGATGCTTTCGATTACTACCAGATGTCCCAAAGGAGCCCAAGTGACTGTCGCACGCACAATTGGCCCTCCATCTGGTATCATTCACCTAAATGATAGCATATCTGGATGTGACAACTGATCTAGTGTAACAGGAAATGTCACCCATCCTGACAGTTGACATTTGCATTGACCTTCATTCCAGCATCAATGATCCCTTGCCCACTGCAGTTGCCATTGAACGTTTTGGTGGATCGGTATGGAAACATACAGTGACTGTATGTTGTGGAGCCCCATGTTAAAAAATGTACATTGAATTGTGTGTCTCAAAAACATGTATGGCTGCTGCATCATTGTTTTCTGTCATTAGATACGCCACACATTGCCACATGTCCAGCTTTACAGAGCAGGCAAGCCTCTGGCCGCCATGATTTGTGATGAAGTATAGATGTATTACACCTTTTCATAAGGTTATGGATTTATCATCTTTCAGACACTTTCCACAGATGTTCACAAAAGTAGCATAGATCCAGCCAACCAGCTTCACCACTTTTGAGGCGCTAGTTCCCAACTGCAATGCCACTGTAACTTGCCCTTTGCTAAAGTCACTTACAGCATTGGATTCATATGCTCACAACCTATCTAATTGGTGGAACAATTTCTTGTTAATCTCTCGTGTGTTTATATACCTGTAATCTGCTTATTGCATCATGTGTGTAACAACATGTGGCATTCAGTCTCCTGATGGGCAGTGTTCATGACATTTTTGTTCATCAGTTCATCTTCACGTCAATGGGTCAGATGCGAAAATGTGTAATCTAACAAATTCATTGTGCCTGGTTGCCTTTACACCAGTGCACAACTGCTATATTTTGTGTGAAATTTTTTTGTTTCACAAAGCTTTGTACATGATTCAGAGATAATGTAGATAAGTGTTATGCACCAAACTTCTTAATTATTTGTTCTGCGTTTAATACTGTGTAAGTTCTCTAAAAGTGAAATAGATAAACAAACATTAGATGTTACAATTCGATTCCATATATTTTTATACACAAGAAAAACACTTGGGAGACATCAGAACGTCTGTACTAAATATTTCTTGTGTTATATTCAAAGATGTTTCCATTGTGGATATTTTTCCTAATTTGTATAAATAAATGACGTTTTTGGAAATCTGTATTTATGCTTCATTTTTAATTTCA
Organism: Schistocerca serialis cubense; assembly: GCF_023864345.2. Lineage (NCBI taxonomy): Eukaryota > Metazoa > Arthropoda > Insecta > Orthoptera > Acrididae > Schistocerca > Schistocerca serialis. The sequence continues at coordinate 47,461,910 of NC_064648.1, forward strand.
GAACGATGGTTTTTATTTTTGATTTCCTATCTATTTGTTATTGGTGAAAGTGGTTTAGTATGTCCCATCATATGTGTAGGAACTGGAGATAGTTGTGATTAAGGGATTGGCACTGTTCTGTTTTGCTACACTTTAGCTATGGCACTTTGTAGTGATGTGATTACATTTTATTCCATCTTTAACATGATAGGACATCCACAATTGCTGTATACATTATTCATAATAGGCAACATCCACATACATTCGTATTAAATATTATTTTCCAATAAAACGGAAGAAAAACAGGGTGTCTGGCCAATAGGCTTATATTCAGTTGAATCTGAAAATATACTACTAAGTGTGGCGACTATACAAATTGTGAATCTCTAAGTAAAACAGTAAAATTTGTAGTAACATGTTAAAAAAGGTACACAATATGTATTGTATGTGTCAGCTAAAGATGGGTCATTTAGCGTTTCTCTGGTACACGAGATGTAAGCAGAAAATAAACATATTCAGTGTTTGTGTGGAAAACCACCCAGCGAACTGAGTCTACATAAACACAGTAGATACCCATAAATTAAAGAGTGTAACAGCACCTAATAAAATCATAACCTAAGCTAATCATGACAGAATGAACTGTTGTACAAGAATTGTCAAGTACAACTCAATTGTAGGATGTGGATCCAGGAGTACGTGGTAATCGAGCATATTGTTTAAAAAAACAACAATGTAGAGAGCTTTGAAACAATTGACTTGTGTTTACATCAGAACTTTACCTCTAAGGCCACTAACAGACTGAGGAGCATAGCGCTGGAGAATGGGATGGAAGGGCACCTCTGATGAGACTGAAAGCTGGTTGCTAAGAGTGAGCCAAATTGATCCCAGCAATGCTTTATGGCCCCATGTGACCATTAACAGTTGTCTAATTGGTTGCTGGATGGTTTTCTAGAAGCTATTCCTCACTAGCGATGCTTCTCAGAAGTGTCACCCCATCAGCATTCTCACTGCCAGGATGGTATGAACGTGAACAAGGCATATACAGTGGTAATTGGTACAGAACCATCCCTTGCCTAGCCACAGCTCTGCAGTGAAACATATTTCATAAAGTGTTTCAGACTTAGTCTGTCAGTCTACCATGGACATTTCACTCCCCCTCCATAGCATCAGGCTAATTATTTCAAAATCACAAAAGTAGTAGTTTAATGTTTGAAAATGCTCCTTTGGACAGGTGGCTCTTGCTAAGCGATGCAAGGTTTTAATAGGGGAAACAAATAATTCCCAAAATGTAGTACAAAAAGTGGACAGGAATAGAAAACTCAAGAGAATTTAAGAAGTTAAAGATGATAGTACAATAATTTATAGTTTGAATTGGCCAATTTTGGTTATTGTAGAAATATATGCAGCCAACTGAGATAATGAACTGGTACAGTGGTGTGGTAGTGCAGAGGCAGCAAGTGCTCCGACCATGTACTGAGCCAGCTGGGAGAGGATGATGGCTGTCAAGATGCATCAGCTGGGCAGTGGCTAGGCTACTGCAGTGGTGATGCCTATGGGTGGTGATGGAGTATTCTGGCCAGGAGTGACAGCATTGGGGCCACCAAGTGTTGTTACCAGTTGTGAAGGTCTAGCCTTGCAGATCACGAAAGACTGTAAAACTGCATCAAAGGGTGCATCAGCAAAGGCTGGCTGGGTATTTCAATCCAAAGAGAGGTTTAGCTCAATAATATTGATAAGATTCGTTACCTTTCCTATAATCTTTGCGGATTGTAGCATAAAAGTTAAAATTACAAGGTTATTGAAGGATACACATTACAAACTGATTATATATGCATAATGAACTAATCTCATTAAGACAACTGCAACACAATCATTGTTTTATTAAATCTTATTTCATGTACTTAATTATTGATTGTTAAACCCTACGCCATTGGTTTGGTCCTTAACTAAGTGAAATGTAATGCTCTCCCATGTTACAAAATACGCAAAATGATAAAATTATACAATGGAAACAAACTAATACATATTAGCATCTCATCTCCTAATGCTTAGTCATAAACGACAGTCGTGACTGAATTGCGCCAGGATCCAAAATCCACTGAAGTATAAAATTACCCAACAGGTGCTGCTTGTGCACCACTGATTTTGGTGATCTGAATATTTCAAATTATCCTTGATCATATATGGCCCATATAACCATTCTGAGTACAACTACAGTGACTGGAAGAGAGATGACACTTGGCAACCACTCTATGTAGGTATTCCAGCTTACTCCATTCAGTGATGTGAGCAGTGCCATGGTCAATGGTAACTTGCAATTTTCCCAAGCTAACATTCATCAGTGGTTTGCAGAAGGCGAGTCTTTGATTTTTTTGGTAGTGTAGGCAGGCTGTTGGTTGGGTGCCAGCACAAAAGCTGTTTCAGGAATATCAGCAGAAAAAGTTCAAAGCTGTTGTGTGTGTAAGTTAAATGAGCAGATAACCTAATGGTGGGTGTGATACATCATAATAAGAACGTTGAATAAAAGTCTACCAATAGAGAAACTCGGTAAGTCTGAAGTGTAAATGCATGGTCACAGCAGAGAACTGCTACTACAGTTGACTGTGCTACCACATAAAGTAATATGTTCCCAATGGGCATAAATAAAGATTTGTGCACTGCAACAATAGTGTGAGAGCAAGGGAACTCCTTAGTTTCCTCTTAAAACAGTGCAATTTCACAATTCATGATACTAGTGAGCTACCCAAGCACGACTCACGCCCCATCCTCACAGCTTTAATTCCGCCAGTACCTCGTCTCCTACCTTCCAAACTTTTCAGAAGCTCTCCTGCGAACCTTGCAGAACTAGCACTTCTGGAAGAAAGGATGTTGCGGAGACAGCCTGGGGGATCTTTCTAGAATGAAATTTTCGCTCTACAGCGGAGTGTGCGCTGATATGAAACTTCCTGGCAGATTAAAACTGTGTGCCGGACCGAGACTCGGGCTTGGGTAGCTCAGTTGGTAGAGCACTTCCCCGTGAAAGGCAAAGGTCCCGAGTTCGAGTCTCGGTCCGGCACACAGTTTTAATCTGCCAGGAAGTTTTACAACAAGGTTGATCCCTGCGTGGAGTAGATCATTTGCATGTGTACTGATGTATGAAAAAGTTTATTAGTTATGGTTTACAGGAAGATTTCAGCTGGCACTAAGTTAGGGCTAAGTCTCTGTTGCAGTCTTGGCTGAATGGTAGTGTGCAGGGTGTTAACATGCAACTGTTGCATGTGTGTTATACAACAAGATCTCTAAGGCTTTGGTTACTTCCAAAGTTGCAGCCAGTTTACACATTCCCTGTGTACAGTCATTACGTCACCCTGGTAATATTGCATTATTAGCACAGTGGCTATATTATGGATTTGTCAGTTGGTAGCCAAAAGGTTGTCTTCCGTGTGATTGTGCTGCACATGTCAGCATACGAGCATTTCATGATACTGCGTAACAAAGAATGAAGCTCGCTGGGGAACTTTATAACAGCGATCAGCATCAGTCTGATCAGGGGTACCAAATTTGTTTTCAGCACAGCTGCACTTCCATTAAAGCAAACTCGCATAACATTGTGAAGTGGTACTGTGACTGGTTGTTCACAGGATGAACAGTGTCTGTAATGCAGTTAATGAGAATTAAATCAGTGTGAAAAGACAGACATGGCAGTACGCACTGTCGGGTCGTTTCTGCTTGCATATTGCAAGAGTTACCACTTATGTAGAGGCAATTTCAACATGGTACCAAGGTTTTATGGCTTCACAGTCAAGATGATTGATCAACAGTATTTATAGTGTGTTCACAGGTGCTAGTTGTCTCGAAACTTTGCACATGTTTAAAAGTTTATTATTGTTTCGAAAAAATAGTGATGATTTATGTTGAGTATGGCTGAATGTTGAGCGGACTGAATTCATAGCCAGTTGTTTTTGGCATGCTCTTAGAAAGAACAGATGACGTTATAGCCTGGCATATTGCAGGATTAGGTCAGCAGTTCGCTAACGTGTATGATTTACTGTAGTTGTGCTAATTCTTCACTTTGTTGGGAAACCAAATGTGAGTTTATTTCCCATTTTTCTGACAATCTAATGAGAATGAAACTGAATTTTGGAAGTGTCCGTTATGTAAACTGGCATGATTATGGAGATGTTAGATTTAGGACAAGCATGTCAAAATGGGAGCCAGTAGACCTACCCAGTAGTGATAACTTCCTTGGTGAGCTATGGGAAAGAATAGAGGGCTTAGCTGTTAGGAAAATGGCCAAATCAGCATCAATTATCTGTAACGAAGTTAAAGTTGAGAGTATAGGTTACATTTATAATTATAATGTATTAAAATATAACAGAAGGTGCCGTAAGGATGGGAGGTGAACAAGGAAGGAAACCATGATCAGCTGTCCAAGCTTATGATGTCTCAAGCAAACTTCCATGTTGTGCACCACACAGGGTAGCCTATATAATGAACTGAAAACAGGCGTTCACAATAGTCAGTTTTTGAAAATGATTGTAGTCTTGTGACTGTTGAGGGACCTAACTGGCCCATGCCAGTCCTAATTAAATTAGGTGATAAAAATAGATGGCAGAACATGACAGTATGAAGTGAAAAACAGAAATACATTAACAGGAAAAGAGGTGACATTGTGCACTAGAATTACTGCAACTGACATTTAATCATAAAGGGAAGCAAAAGGAAGGGCAGTACCTTGTTGCTAGATGAATCAGACGTTTTTTCGTCATCTCATCAGCCTATCAAGGTGTAATGAACTTACGAGCCGTAGGAATCGAAGTGAGTGTGCTGCTGCCATACAAGATTTGTGTCATGAAGCCATAGAATTTTGATCTACTGATATAAAAGTATGGCAAAGCTAAAGGTGGTAAAGGAATGTGAAATGTGCATAAATGCTTATAGCTACATGAGGTAAATAATTGAGTTAAAAGAGGCAAAGAATTTAATTTTTTTTTCAGTGATGCATTGCTGACAAGTACTACATTGACTTTGTAGGTGTGTAAGGAGCTGTGGTGTGTCCAACTGTATAAATATTTATATGTACTACATGTGATTGTATAATGTGGTACATATCAGCGGGAATGAAAGGGTCAAAAAGTAACCTGTGTCAGTAATGTATGCATATCCAGATACACTGCTCTTTTGGTTAGTTATAGATGGGGAACCACAGAGCAGTTGAACAGATTGCACGAACCATTCTAAAGCTTTCTGTAAACGGAATGGTGGTCATCAGATGAGTTTGCATTCATCTCATCAAAATAGCAGAGCCTAACTGGCAGGTGAAACACATCACTGGAGGGACAAGTACACAACATTGTGGGTTAGTGAGTATTTAATTAGTGTATGAGTGTAAGTGATAACATTGGTGGTGGCCACATAGGGAAAAGACTTCATTATTCATATTTCTTCTTGAAGGAGTGAACAAGGCTAAAATTCGTGTGGTGTCAGGTGCATCAGCTAGAAACTGCTCGATAAATGTGATTCTGTGCTGCTGAATGCCATATTTAATTCAATGGAGTGTGTAGATAATGTCTGAGATCCCCTTTTGCACGATGGCGACGAGTAATGTAGGACAAGTGTTCATAAGCATCAAATGGAGGCTCCAGTATTATTATAAAAATGTACTAAACAGATAGATATCCAAGGGCAGATCAGTGTTCAAACTGGAAAGTGTCAGTGGTTAGTGAAACATTACGAATAAAAATAACACCATAGTGTAGGAATTAGAGATACTTACCTACTCAGGGAACACTCTGTAGGTGTCTTAAGACGAAAGTTATGTTTCATAGGTATTTGTGTTGTGTGTGAGTGGAGCCACTACGACCATAATTGAGGTACTGTAGTTCTCAGTGTGCAAGTGGGGCACTCATGTTTTTGTGTGACAGCAAGATGAATGATGGTAGAAACGACCATAGTACAATCATAGGTAAGTGGTGTGACCAGACCAGAGTCTCTGTGATGGCTAACCACACCGTGTTAGGAGGATGTCCCTGGAGGAACCAGAAGACCAAGCAACATCCTCCTGTCTCATTTGCATGGGGTAGATGTTGAATGACGCTAACTGCCTATCTAGCGAGTCTCATTGGTTCCTTTCACACATAAATTGTTGAGCAGTTAATGATATGGAATAAACAAGAGGTCTGTGCATTGAACAAGGCATATCACATTGCTCACACTATATCATTGTTTAATGGTCTTACATCCTTATGTTAAATGTAAATTGTTGTAAAGAAAGAGAGTGTAAGAGATAGCAGTACTATTATGTTTCAGATTAGGATGCACACAGGAACCAGTTCTAAACTTGCTGAAATCACCTTTGTCGAATTGAAACATACCATATGAATATCTTAAAAGAATAATCAAGGTTCCAGATCATTCTCTTATGGTGTGGTAAGTCCAAAATTAACAGGGCATACATATAATTTGCGGAACACATGAATGGAGTGACGATATTCCCATTGCCAAGATATATGAGCCAAGATGATGTGAATAAATCACAGGTAGGTGGAGGCCAAGATAGAGTGCTTAGCGATTTTCCTGTCACTGGTCAAACACTTACTTTTTGACAACTGATGTGTCAGATCATTCCTATAGAAAATAACACTGCCTCCTTGCTTAACTGATCAACTGAGAGACGGCACATACCATGCAGTAAGTCTCTGGAGAATAGCTAAAGCGGACACTGCAACAAAGCAGCACTGATAATTCTGTTGTATTGGCTGGAATAGTGAAACAGAACTGGTACTATGGTACTATGAGAGTGACATGGTCAAGATGAGCTCAGACTAGTCCCTTCTTAGCGGAAGAAGAAGAGCAGAACAGATTCAGGAACATGGTGGTAGGGACAGGAATAACAGGGAAGAGTTAAGAAACTAACTGCAATGATATATGATTACAGGATTTCTCCAGCAGTACAGGATGACTGTTCGTCGTGCATTAGCAGTAGTGTAAGAAACCACGTCATTGAGAAGTTGTCCCTATTCCTCTTTGTTTACTGAATATGAGAACCAATGACACTACATGCATTTTTTAGCAGATAGCCAGATTAAAAGAGGCTAGCATAATCTTCATTATCACATTCAGCACCATAGGATTGTCTAACGACAAAATGGTACAACTATGGATCCATGCATATATGTATTCATAACCGTGGGGTTGTATCAAAATTATGCCACTTGGACATTAACCATATGTAATACAGGTAACTACCACGAGGTCTTGTGGGAACAACTCGTTTTAATGATGCCTACACATTTGAATAGTGGCAGTAGAAGCGCAACTACAATTAAGATATAGTACTATATTACTTGGCCAGAGCACACAATGTAGTTAATGATGCCAAAAGTGGATGGAGAGATAACATGCGTCACTGTAGTGAATGTAGTAAGTAAGGTTTCCCAGGAGAATATTAAATCACAATCACTGGGTAACCCATAAAAGAAAGAAACAAAATAATTATTGTATAAGAATATGCACACTGACTGAAAGAGTATTTCAAGTGAAATACTGTGTTGAAGCTTAAAGGAAGGTAATCTATCACATAATAGTGTAACAAACCAGCTTACTGGTTTTGGCTAGTTTCAGGGGAGAGTGACTGTCATGTCATCATTTCTATCACACATGAAATACAGTAAACAAAATACAGAAAAAGTAACACAAAGCATAAAAAGAGGTACTCATGAAAATATTTAAAGTGAAATGTAAATTACCATCTATGAATGGCGTGCTTTCAGAGTAACTGTCGCAGTGACAAGAGCAGTTAGCCCATCACTGTGTAATTACAACAATCAATGCATCTACCCTTGTTTGCAGAACCGTAAGTAAATCTTATTCATCCATATGACAGTGAAGGTGCTACTGTTGTTAGAAAATTGTTTGTCTCTTAACTTCATATAGAACTGGGCATAATTAAATATTACCTTTCGCAAACCATTGCTGGGAGACTACATTTGACACCTTCTGTGTTCGTAGTTCCTTTCAAGTATCATTGTTTGGTAATGGAGTTAAGTCATTTTTGATACAGCAGTAGTATATAATTCAACTTATCTATGCTTTCTTTCTCCTGAGGTACCATTTATACCCTATATTTTTGTCATGCTGGATCTATGGTCTCGACATGTAGGAGTGTCTTCTGACAATGGACTTACCTGTGATGTTCAGGATTTCACATCTGAAATCTATTGTATATTAGGTGGAGAATCGAGGAAAGTGTACTTTTTAAAGGCGTATTACATTTCCTATAATGGCATATGGCAAAATTCGTAACCATAAATCGCTTGTTTCACCAGATCAATCCACGTGAGGTACAACACATTCCACCACAAATTACGAAGACCAGGGCTTATTTTTGCTGTGTTATCCTTTACATACAAAGAATATAGGTCATCTGACGTACAAAGGTGCTGCCAAACAGTAACATATGCTACACTATGTGCATGCGTTAGCCTGACTGCTAGTAAAATGTTGCAGTGTGAGTTATTATTTGTTTACAAAAGGGCTAACACAACTTCCAGATAATATTGTTTTATACATTATAACTTCCCACTAGTGTATACTACGAGAGTTTTGGGTAATTTCAAATAACTGTGGTTTGCCGATTTTAGGCGAGTGTGTCAAGTACATGATCTCTGTAGGTTACTCATTGCATTAATTGGTCTTTAGTGTTAACGCCAAACACTTCATGTAGAGGTCCTCTGATTGTTGCAAATTTGGTTCTAAACTGTTTTATAAATGAATGCACTTATCTCTTGTCTCTTCATGTATTTAATTAAGAAGTTTACTTGCCTATTTTGGACAAGAGAACTATGAATTCTAAAGTAAATTTTGATAGTAACGTGGAAATAGCATGACATCTGATAATAATTGAAATTTCGTGTATGTGTTTTTCGTACGAAACTCGGCAAAAGAAAAATATGTATTCCTATAAAGAAACCATTTTACTAATAGCAGCTACTGGAAAGACACTTCGTTACATAATGTCTCCAATTATCTATTTCACTTCAACGCCGCTTATGAACTGGTTCAGTAAAACATTCTTCTACCTCAAAACTGTAATTCTCATCTTATAAGAATGTAGTACTGATTAAACCTCGTTTGCAATAGTGTAAATTCGTTCGTAAAAAGTTCACTTCACATGACGTAAAATCTTTAGTGCATATAACGGAAAACAGTTATTTCATGTATCACCACAGTGCGTTTCTCACTTAAAGGAACGTCTAAGGCCTTACTGAGTAACATAGTAACCTCCTGATGATGTTGCATAGTAGCCCCCCACATTCTCTTTTACTGGTACATTATTATTACTAAATAACTGATCTCTCTAAACTCTTGTCCACTGTATAAGCAATTACTTCTGGTCACACTTTAATCATTTACATTATCACTGCTCTCGTTACTTTGCTGTTAATATGCAGTAACTTATAAAACAGCAAGGCACACTCCAGTTTTAGAAAGCAATTCTTGCAACTTCTTGCATAAAAAACTGCAAATGGAAGATGGCAATCTAACCTCAACTGGAGACTGGTTCTACAGTCTAGCACAATTCGTTTGCACCAGTCAGTCAAAATGACTGACTGAACAAAAGAAATATTACTCACAACCACATCAATAAGCTACATTTCTTCCCATAGTGAAATCACTCCTACACTGAATAAAATACTACATGAAACTTGTTCAAACAAACAATACCTCAATCCCATGACCTCAAGGCATAAGGGTGCTTATTTCCCAAGGCATACTGAGGATATGCTGACAGCAACTTGTCCTTTTCTTCCTGCATTTCTGCATGATAGTACATGTGCCTTCTCATAAATTATTTTGAGCTGGACTAAGTGACACTGTAGAGGGTGGCAGAGCTTGACCATGGTATAGCTGTAACCAGTCAGAATATACTACCACTGTATGGTCAGACAATGAATATCTGCACTAACAGAAATCACTCATATGATGGAATAAGGGGTTTCATATTGAGGCATGAATTTCTTAGTCCTCCATTTCTTAATCATGGGGTTACGAATCAAAAGTTATTCTCCAGGTTTATACTGAGAAAGCACAGCTCCTTTGTTACTTCGTTCATCATGTTTCTGGGTAGCTTATATTTATTTTACTTTATCTCCTTACAGATAGCCTTGAGGTGACAAATTTTGCCAGATCCACGACAGATGGGAGTTTATCATGTTCAAATGTGGAGCTCATAGGCCGTCCATATACTTCCTCATAGTATGTATACCTAGTTGATTCATGTATATGACCATTTTAGGCAGACGTTACATAGGCGACCTACCTGTCCCAGTCACTGTGTGGTTTATGTAGTAAGACAAAATCCGAACTGTTGTTTGATGAACACATTGGAGGTGGCTGTTAGCTTTTGGGTGAAAAGGTGTGTTTCTCTATTTTTGGTTCTTAGAAATTTGTCCGCTTGTAAAAACAGGGTGTACAAGAAATTAGTCCTTTGTTCACTCAAAATATCATCAGGACTTCCGAATGATTAAACTTAACTATTGACAAAGGCTCTTGTTACTGTTCCTGTAGTCATATCTGCACATTTTTACTAGAATTAGTTATCTAGGAAAAGATCAGTGATAGATAGGATATATTTATTATTTTATGTCGTCTGTGACAACGGTCTGACAATGTCTGAGGTAACATTCTGAAACGGGTTTGTAACGTCTGTAGCGACTAGAAGTGCTTGCAAGGCAATTTAAGTTCATAGTGGGACTGATCTCTGACCACAAGACAAGTAGTTTTGTATGTGCTTCTGAACATCAGTCTGTCTATCTTCCCATCAATACCGTGTGTCTATTCTGGCATTCATGGGTTTATGTCCATTATGACATGCCTGCAAACTGTCATGATACTGAGATAGTATACATGCTTGCAACTCTCTCTGCAATTATGACTCTGTTGCTCAGGGGGATTTATATGGCATAGAATATAATCAACTGGACAAAATGTGGAAGAGAATTGTACCAGTGACACTGTACATCTCTCAATTCTTTTATTAAAACATTGTCAGTCTGAATCATTTTGACCATATGGCTCAGTGCATCAGCGTTCAGGTGTGAACAGCTTTGTTTGTGGCATACGTCATAATCCTATTTTGACGGTTTTAATGCCCAACGAGTCAAATGACTACTGGGGCCCTTTAAACTGAACCTCTACAAAAGACCAGTATTATCAGGTACTACAGCGAATTTTCTTCTGTACAGACAACATCCGAAATAGTTGACTCCAACTTTAAGTTCTAGCAATTATACATGACAACGAACAGCACTAACAGCATATTCGAGGTGTCTATTCAAAGGATATAAGGCTTCTCAGAATCAGTATATTAATAATGAGAACCTGTCAAATCATATTTAAGTTTCCTCATAGCCAATTCAAATCCTTCTGTCCACTCAAACACTGCACCTTACTTTAACAACTTATTTAATCGTTTGGATGTTATTGTGTAAACCTTTACCAAAGACGATAATAATTAGTGAGGCCAAGAAACATTGAATCTCCTTAACGTTAGTGGGCCTGGAAGAGTCTCAACTGCTTTGGTTAGCTGTGGATCTGTCTTAACCTCACCTGAACTGGTATAATATGTCCCAGGTACTTAGCCTTTGACTGTGCAGGAAAAAACTTTAAATTCAAATGTGTACGTTGTTAACCTTGATAAAACGTACCTTAATCTCACCAAATGTTCCTCAGTACTCCTTGAAAATATGATATTATCTAAATACACTAAGGCTAGGCGCAAATTGAGACACGTATAGCGCGTGTGGCGCGACGCAGCGCAGCGCGCGTTTTTGTAACATCACAGGTTCAAATGGGACCGCCCAAATTGCGACGCGACGCGACTGGGACGCGACTCGCGCCTGCGCCAGGTCGCGCGGCGTTGTGGTTGAGGCACAGTTTCTCGCGCCGCGCGTCGCGCTTGCATCGCTAGCACCGTGGGAAATTTGAGGTGGGAAGCGGAAAAGTAGCCCGGCCATATGCTCACATCGGAACGGCGCATATGAGCTGTGGTAATATTGCCCATTCGATAAATTTTGCCTTACTGTGTACTGAATTTTATTGCCTTTGGGTAGTGTTTCGTTTTTCGCCATTTAAACGCTCCAGCTTTCTTCGTTACCACGTTATACTTTTCTGTTATTTATATGTGCACAGTTTTGTTTTGTTTTTCTTCTGTCAAGAAAAATGTGTACTTCAGTAACTGATGAGCCATTGGCCGTTGGAATTGCACCATATGCCTCCACGATGTTTTCAGATCGCAAGAAGGGACAGAGGGTAGTGAATAAGGAAGCAAGGAATTTATAAAATCATGTGATTAAGAATCAAGGCAGCAAAGTAAAGCAAGGTTATCTTCTCGCTGCCTAGTAAGCTAGCGTATCTGTACGATCTGTTACAAAAATTTTGAAAGGGATAATCTCCACAGGTGTGATCCCTTTGTGCTTCTGGTAAAAGGCGTCCAAGATCTGAAGTATAGAAGTTTCACTGTGATTACTCTGATATGGATGTAATAATGTAATACGACACACTGTACTACATGGTTCAAATGGCCCTGAGCACTATGGAACTTAACATCATAGGTCATCAGTCCTCTAGAACTTAGAACTACTTAAATCTAACTAACCTAAGGACATCACACACATCCATGCCCGAGGCGGGATTCGAACCTGCAACCGTGGCAGTCCCGCGGTTCCAGACTGCAGTGCCTAGAACCGCACGGACACCGCGGCCGGCTGTACTACATGCATGTCAACAACATATTTCCACTGCAAACTAGAAACAGTCGAAAAGCAGTCACAAATAACAATGTTTTAATTGGTTCGCCGTGATGAGAAAAAGCATGTCAATTGTTGCATGGACATTATCAGCAGTAATAAACTAATTATACAACAAGAGGCTACACAAATAAAGAAAATGGGCGCTATTATTACGAAAGTAGGAATATCCTAAAAGAGTGTTATGATTAGATATATTTAATTTGTTGAAATGTGCTGCTGACAAAGACAGATCTACTGTCATGACAATGTTTTTCGAACTCCATCTCACAAGGCACACATGGCTAGCTTGTGCATTCCTGTCGCGGGCATTATCCTTCGCTGCTGACAATACACTGACCATTGTGTTGTGCGACAGAGCAATTGTTTATTTTTCTCAATAACAACTATTTTATTCGCGATCACGCATTGTCAGTTTGGCAAGCCGTAGGTGAGTAAACAGTATCTGGCATGTGCCTATCATTCCGCTTGAAGGAACGCTCGTCATTACTTTAATACTGCCCAGATCAAGAGAAGGAATAACATCCTTTGCTATGTTTCCATTCCAGTCGCTCAGTGTTAAAAATACGATGGGTTACGAGGATTCCACCAAAATTCCAACAGAATTGCCAATCTGTTTTTGTGTGAGTTGTTAACCTTTTCTTATTCGAAGAAGCATAACCATTTATGAGGAAAGGCCACATTTCTCTTGGTGACTGGTTTAATTGTATTTCCTTTGTCACAATGTAATTTGCCAAACTCATCTCACAGCAGCTATTGAGACAGAATTCCGAAACGGAGGGCCTCATTAAACAAGTAATTGGCAATCACAGAGCTCAATAGCTTACGAAAAACCTCATAGTATCGGTTTGCAGTAACATAAAAGAAGAAATTTCATGTTTATTTTCATACTAGAAAGCTCTTGTTTCGCTAGCTGTCGATAACTCTTAAAAATTACAGTCACTGGAGTGAAATAAATAAAAAAAGAAGTATAAGTAGTGATATATCGCCATAGATAAGAAAGTTCCGTGTGTTTAATAATTGGCAAAACACTCTCCTCCTTGTGTGCTATCATTCGCTAAACTTTCGTTTCGATGTCTCGAGCGGTTTAGGAAATAAGATAGATGTTGCGAGTATTTCATTCTCGCTGGCGTGAGATCGGAAGTGAGCGCGCTACATGGGATCCATTTTCTCGAGATCGGAGGCAGATAGAGATCTTCTCCCAAGTTTAAACAAAAATTCAGCATGTTAGCTAAATTTCATACGCAGCAACATATGGTGTAATACGCACCAAACGGAAAATCATAGCGACCCCTAATTTTCGTTACAAACTTTTTGAGTTTTGCGTAATGCCTTACTAAAATGTGTACATTACAGTAAGAATGGTCATTAGCGAGGTGATGGGCACTTCGTCTCGAAGCTGACATATAACGCTACAAGTAAGGCAAAAATATATTTTCGGAGAATAGTTTCCGTAAAATCGTTTGAGAAAGATAAGAGGTTGCGCTCGCTTCGGTTCAATCAGCGCAGAGCGTCGCCAGTCGGCGCGTGCGAAGTACGGTGTACGCGTCGCACGCAATATGCGCTGCACCCGCGCGACCAGTGCGGCACGTGCGTGTCGCGCTGTACTGTCGTGTCACGTCACACGTGCTATACGCTTCTGAATTTGCGCCTAGCCTAAAGACGTTGTACGCTTCAGTCATCTTAGCAACAAGTCAACGAATCTTTGGAAAGTGACAGGCGCATTTCTAAGGCTGAAAGGCATGTGTTAAAACTAATACGAACGTCATGGAACCACAAATGCGATTTTTCGGTATTCTGATGCAATCGGAATTTGGTGGTAATTAGAATACTTGTAAAAGGTAGTAAAATACCTACAGTTTCCCAGTCTGTCTAATGTTTCGTCGATATGGGGTAGAGGGTAGGTATCAGTGGTAGTTACCTTGTTTATTGCTTTTACGTTAATGCATAGGTGATAGGCTTTCTCTCTGCTGATTGCCTTTTTGGGTACCACAACTATAGGGACCAAGCAAGGGTTCGCAGAGGATTGATCTATCCCTGCATCCAGCTGTTGTTGTGTAACATTCTGAACAATGGATTGTAGATAAAATAGGAATCTGTCCGGTTCCTAAGCTGTCCCTTTTCTAAGCTATTGGCCTCATCTCTTAAGTTCGAATTTCTTGTTGAACAACGTCAGTGACTGACATATACTGCTGTTCCTCGAACAACCAAGCATATTCCTCCAATATCGAGTACAAAAGATTACACTTACACTGGCAAATGTACTAACTTCTCATAGGCCTGATTTTCAAGTAAGGTCGCTACTGTGCTACTGTGCAAATTGTCCTTCTGTCAACTGCTTGCTCTTACACTTTAACTTATTTTCACACTGAAATTCTTCCTCTACAACTTCCTGACCACTAATAAGTATTGTTTCACGTGTAATCTCTATATCTCCTTACCAGTGTCTCTATTTTATTTACACCTCTTCTCACATGAATCAACGACCTGTAAAGAACGTTGTTTAGGCCGATTGTATCAACGTTAAAGTCCAATCTAGGCAGCATTTGGATTGTGAACACTGGCCTGTGCCACTGCTGATTGTTACCAGTTTTGTAAGTTTCATATGCCCATGTATGTGGTTCTGTTGGAGGTTGTGGAAGAGGCCTCATCCCACAAATTCCTAGCTATTGAGGGTAGCGAGTTCCACCGAAATAGTTGCCTCACTGAATCGAACAATATGCGCACCATAATCTACCACCACCCGGTGCCAGTGTAGGAAATCCTTCTCTAGAATGACACTGAAATCCCTTCCGCGTCTTCCCAAACTTGCCTTACAAAACCATAATTCTTATCATGCGTCTGCAGGTTTTACGAAACATATTCCTGCAGGCAGTATTACTTCTTCTCTTAATCCTTTAATGCTACAGCGCAACGACTTAAGTGCACTCTTATCTTTATTAGAAACAAATAATGCTCTAATTTGAGTCCCTGTATCTACTGACCACTGACTTTTTGGCAGCTCTTCCTCTGATATTGGCCTCTAAAGTTATGTTAGTCACGTCATTTACACTTCTGTCTTGGACTGGATACATTACCCACGTTACGTGGAGGATGGGTGGTGGGGCCTCATCGACCATTTCCCCAATGTGTACTCACATTTTGTCGATTATCATGTGGAGAATTGCGCTATTGAAGATTCTGTCTCTCATCTTTTGGGCAGGCAGTACTTGCATTTCAGCGTTTGAAATTCGTGTCATTTACAAAAACGATGCACAGCTTTCTGCTTTGCGACAGAGTAGAGACGAACCTTGCAACAACCTTGCAAAAAAGTGTCAGTCTTACTGCCTCATGCAGTGAAGTAAGTGAGGCCACATTTACTTCACTAGATATCTGCAGATTTATTCCACATATGAAGACGTCAATTGTTCTGGCTGTAGCTACCTCAATTAACACGTCGTTACGTGTGGTATCCCACCCTAACGCATATGTGCCACCTGAGACAGCTCGTATTTGATCAGCAAAATCTTCATTCATCTTGTGCTTTAAAGTGGATAAATGATCTGTAGTAGCTGATTTCTCATTTGTCGGGATAGTGCTCTGCTAAATCGTAAGCCAGGGCTTCAGAGAAAGGTAATTAAGAAGATTACCAAGGACTGTCCTCAAAGTTCCGTAAGTGGCCCACTGGTTTGGGATCTTAGTATTGAACTCTGTTACACCTGAGGCAGATGCTGTTGAAGGCGTTGTCGCATACGCAGGTGACATCCTAGTAAGTGTGTCTGCAGACTCCAGGGCGAGACTTAGTTCAATGGCGAGCGATGTGCTTGCTCAGATGCAGCGTCGGTGCAAGAGCAACAAATTGACTATAGTTGTTCATAAAACCACATACATACTTCTGAAGGGAAGGCTTTCTCTTAGTAGGAATACTTCCCTGAGGCTTGACGGTATACCTGCAAAATGCAGTACTGCTAGTACATATTTACGGTTTCTTCAAGTCGAGGAAAGAAACTGTCAAGAACACTAAAAATCTGTTACTAAAAAAATGGCTCTGAGCACTATGGGACTCAACATCTGAGGTCATCAGTCCCCTAGAACTTAGGACTACTTAAACCTAACTAACCTAAGGACATCACACACATCCATGCCCGAGGGAGGATTCAAACCTGCGACCGTAGCGGTCGCGCGGTTCCAGACTGAAGCGCCTAGAACCGCTCGGCCACACCGGCCCGCTCTGTTACTCAGAAAGCGGCCAAAATTATGCATAATATTGCCTGTGCTGACTATAAATTACCATTTCATGTGGTGTGGTTATAACACGGAGCTAACTTCGACACCATTATGGACTTAATCGTATTGACATATTGTCTTCGACTAGGGAGCAACAAAACCGTACTGCTACGAATTCAGTGGAGCATACTTCTGCAGCTCACTGTGCCTTTCGCACTACGCCTGTAGAGGGTTTGTTGGTGATAATCGGGATATGTCTGATGGATATCGTGGTATGTTACAGGGCAGTGCTGTTTTGGTGAGGGTGTGAGCAATATGATCAAGTGTATGAGATCAGAGGAATGCATATTACTGATAAAAGACATTCATGAGCCTGGAAGTTAGATGAATAGCAGTCTTATTCGAACGCTAGGAGCACTACAAGGAGTGTTTAACGCATATTGTCAAGCACCAGGAACAGATTCAAACTGAACGACGAGGTATGGTGCACGAGGTCGGCGGCACTATCCATATCCCAAACATCTGCACCATGTCGGATGTGGTAACACACGAATCTGTGAATGTGGAGAGGAAGGTTATGGTGATCATGTAGTTCTCAGATGTCTCCTTTTTCAGGTAAAGAGAGACTGCAGATGATTAGACTGCAATCTGCAAACAGTTGCAAGTGACCAAAATTTTAGGTCCGAAGTCAGTGTGATAGCACATCAGATATCCAAAAGGCAACTGCTTAACGTTCAGTCTACAAGATCAAGTGGAAGCTCTGAGTATCAAAATAATGTCAAAAGTTTACAAAAAGCATTTTCTCAGTTGCAGATAATAATATGCACATACATAATTTGTCGTCGGTCATTTGCTGCTCTATGCACACAAATGGAGGATGCCACATTTATTTACACTGACGGCTCCAAGACCACCTTTGGTGATGGGAGTGCCAATATTACTGACGACACCCCTATTAGGTTTCGCCTTCCTGACCAGTGTTCGGTTTTTTATTGTAGAACTTTACGCTGTTCTCAAGGCTGTCCAATAAATCCGTCTCCATCAGTGGATGCTGTATATTATATGCTGAGATTCGCTCTGCTCTCTTCTCAACCTGCAAGCTCTTTATCGCATCCGCCCTTTGTCCACCGGATTCAGGACTGCCTCCACATGCTCCACCTGGGGGGCATTTCTGTGGCATTCCTCTGGATCCAAGGGCATGTTGGTATACACAGAAACGAAGCAGCCAATATAGCGGCTGCTGTCTGTCTTCCTCGGCCCACTGTTCGCATGGTTCCCTTTGACGATCTACAGAGCGTTTTCCGTCGCCGTGTTGTTCTTTTATGGCACACATATTGGTCTGCACTTCTGTATAATAAATTACGGGACATAAAACTTCTTCTCAGCGCTTGGACCTCTTACTCCCGGCCTCGTCGTCGGGAGGAGGTAGTTTTTACTAGACTCCGGATTGGGCACTGTCGTTTTAGCCATCGACATCTTTTAAGTGCCGATCCTCCCGCGGTTTTGTCCCCACTGCTCTCAGTCGTAGACGACGAGACACCTTTGTCTTCAGTGCCCCTATTTTAATTCGATACGCGCCCGCTTACAGCTATCGCGTAATATATATTGCCTTTTAGCGGATGATGCACGCTCAGCCGATCGCGTCCGTGAGTTTATAGGTGTTAGTGAGATGACATCGGTTATTTAAAGCTCTTTTCGAGGAAAACCACACCTCTTCAATAGCACTTTTTTAGGATTTCCTTCCGTTTTTAGTTTCCCTTCTTCTTGAGTTTCGCTCCCATTACTGATGATTTAAGTACCTATTTTTACTCTTCACTAAGCAAGAGAATGGGCGCTTATGACCCTAGCTGTTTGGCGCCCTAAAACCATAATACCAAAAAAAAGCAGACCTGCGAGTCGTCTCGTACAGGTTCGTAGCAGGCATCTCAATCAGGTGCATAACGTCCTGCTCTCCTGCGGCTTGGTTCATATATTCGGCCGCAAAGCAAGCGGGAGCGTGGAAAATCCGTATGAATGTTTTGCGTAATATGAAGCATCTTTATCTGAGTCGGAGCCTCATTTCCCCACGTGGCTGATGCACAGTCCATCACTGGAAGTATGAGGAGCCTGCAAATGTGGAGACCATAGTCAGTGGACTACACAGAGTTCTGGTTGAGTAGTGAGTAGAGGGCTCCTAACCACTACAGTGTCCTGGTGTTGACGTCACTGATGGGCCACTGTCAGGTTAGTTTAGTGCGCAATAAGACCCCCAAGTATCTTGCAGTGGATGTACGTCATACTGGGGTAGCGAAAAACAGGACTGGTTGTACCTCTGGTTTCCGGCGTTTTGAGTGTATCAATCTTTGAATTTTGGCGCTGTTAAATCCTATTCACCATCGAGCCGTCCATGCTTCAAGGATTGTACAAGCTTCCTGCAATCCACTGGTGGACCACGTGCGGCCGTCTGTTCGTGGTGTAGGAGACAGTGTCGTCGGTGTGTACAGCTGCAGAGGCACGAGGAGTTACCGGCAGCTTTGACGCGTGTACAGAGTACAACACAGGGCCCATGACGGAACCACGTGGCGCTCCTGCAGGCATGACATAACATTATCCATTCATTCATCTGAATTTTTGCATTTAAAATTGCCGTAATATAACTGTGATACGCAAAGACTATTTGGTAAGTATGATATATGTGATGTTAGAGTGCTTTTCAAATGTATCTTTGAAACTTGCGTGAAGAAAAATGTGAAATGTTTAATTTATTAAATACTATTTTGTCATGGAGTAATGAAATGAAAATGTTTGTGTGTGTAATTTTATATGGTTGTGCAAGTTGTCATTTGTGTAAACTAACACACGTTTAGGGACGATGTGTAGGTTGGGTGTTATGTAAAAGATGGAGTGCTTTTGCACTGTACTACCAGCCTGGGTTTTGACGCACCACCTGTAGCGCCAGCGGGAACGAGAGGACGCAGTCTGCAGGCGGCAGTGGAGGAGCAGGCGATGCCTTGCTGGAAGTTGTTGCCTAGTTGTCTCGGGTGACGACTCCTGTGTTATTACAGCTTCGGTACAACTTTCAAATAACTTCCGGGAATGCAGCCAGGTAACACTTTCAGCGACCGCCGATATTTCGGCGGGAGAACACCCCGCCATTTTCCAAGGCAAACTGCAACGGACAGGCGGCGTACATGCAAATTTAAAACTTCGGTTCTCGGACTGAAGCAGGAAAGATAACACACACACTGAACACTAGTGCCACCAAAGATGACCAAAGTCATAGCTATCGATAGTGAGACTATGAACTCGCAGGTGAGGTAGCATTGACTCTGTCCCTCTGTTTTTTGACAAGGGAGAGAGCCGGATTCCAAACAGAGTTTAAACAGAAACCTCCATCCCTGTTAACGACGTTGCTTGCAAATTTAATCTCAACTACCTCCCTAACAACACTGTCCCAATAGCTGGACGTGCATGCCAAAATCTCGGTGTACCCAAGCAATGTTCAGCAATAGCAGATCTATTTGGCTGCTGTAATTGTATGTGCCATTTATGCTCAGTACATCGGTCCTCCACGGTCCTGATAGTTTGACCAATATATGCCATGCCGCAGCTACAAGGAATACGACCGATCTTGTTGGATGTGTTTCCTACGTAAGGCAAAAAGGCAGTAGTTACATTTCATCAAAATGGTTATAGTGATAGATTGAACGTGCGTTGCGCTATCGACCAACTGTACATCGGGTGATTGATAATAATTCTGAGTCAACACCCAAGTCTACTGCCTTTTTGCCTTACATGGGAAAGACGTCCAACAAGATCAGTCGTATTTTACAGAAATACGAATGTTTTTCGACCTCCATCTAAAATTAGAGCACTTTTGAGTTCCGTTAAGGATGATCTTGGACTGCGTAAGGCGGGTTTATATGGTAATCCTTGTAGCTGCGGCATGGCATATATTGGTCAAACTATCAGGACCGTGGAGGACCGATGTACTGAGCATAAACGGCACACACGATTACAACAGCAAATAGATCTGCTATTGCTGAACATTGCTTGGATACTGGTCACCCGCCGGCCGAAGTGGCCGTGCGGTTAAAGGCGCTGCAGTCTGGAACCGCAAGACCGCTACGGTCGCAGGTTCGAATCCTGCCTCGGGCATGGATGTTTGTGATGCCCTTAGGTTAGTTAGGTTTAACTAGTTCTAAGTTCTAGGGGACTAATGACCTCAGCAGTTGAGTCCCATAGTGCTCAGAGCCATTTGAACCATACTGGTCACCCCATGTTATACAATAACACCGAGATACTGGCGTGCACGTCCAGCTATTGGGACAGTGTTATTAGGGAGGCAGTTGAGATTAAATTAGCGAGCAACCTCGTTAACAGGGATGGAGGTTTCTGTTTAAACTCTGTTTGGAATCCGGCTCTCTCCCTTGTCAAAAAACAGAGCGACAGAGTCAATGCTACCTCACCTGCGAGTTCATAGTCTCACTATCGATAGCTATGACTTTGGTCACCTTTGGTGGCACTAGTGTTCAGTGTGTGTGTTATCTTTTCTGCTTCAGTCCGAGAACCGAGGTTTTAGATTTGCATGTACGCCGCCTGTCCGTTGCAGTTTGTCTTGGAAAATGGCGGGGAGTTCTCCCGCCGAAATATCGGCGGTCGCTGAAAGTGTTACCTGGCTGAATTGCCGGAAGTTATTTGAAAGTTGTATACGCCAGGAGAAACTCAGGTCTCACCGCTGCGGTACAAGTTGTTGGGCTGGGTAATGTGTGTTAAAACGACGCCAAGAAAAATTAATTAGCCCATACTATAAGAAACTTGTACGCCGTATCATGGTCAGTGTAGCCACCATTACTATTGGCTACGGACGACGATGTACACGAGATCGAGCGGTGAGGACTTGAAAGTGGGCATCCAGGAGTGCCGTTAAATAATGGTACAAAAAAGTAGATAAAATAAGGAGAATACATACGGTATACAAGTGGCGCTCCTAGGGAGGAAGTTACCACGTGTAGGCCAGTCTAGGAGGACGAACAACAAAATAAGTGGCCAATGGAAGAGGAGGCGATTTTTGTTACCTTGTGTTAATGGCCAGTCACGGAACGCAGAGCCAGAGACCCTGCCGTACGAGATAGATGTCTGTTCTGCTCGAGGTCTGGATCACAGAAGAGAGAAGCTATTGTGTTCTGCACTGCAGAGCCCTCCAGAGTCCACACACGTGACCTGTACCCCACGTACGCCATTGGCTAAAACCAGTGGCTATTAGTTTCAGCAGAGAGCTCAAGGCGTGTCTTGTCAGCTGCTTTAACTGGACAGAACGGCATTGGTTATGAAAGGCAGGGAACTTGTGTCACCTAGGCACAGCGGAAGTTGCTCTGGAGGAAAACTTGTAAAGATTTGACTGGTTCCTTTGAAATAAAAATTTTTAAACCAGCTCCCGAAATTATTCTTTGACTGGCTGCCACCCTGTATACCGCCTCATCCAACGGCTTCAGCCAATAAGTTAAGAACAGTATGATTAGAATTGTAGAAGCGTGAACCATAGAAATTAACATTTTTTGATTAATTATTGTGTTAAAACATAATATTTGGAGCACCCTGTCCGTTATTACTAATGATTCACCTATATAGGATCTTTCCTAGTGTCTGATTATTCTGAGTAAAGCTGTTACAAGAACATTTGAAGTGATTTATTCAGTATCTACAAGAACTAATTTTGACCTTTGAAAAAATGTCTGAAAACAACTGTTGTGGCTAATTTTGAAAAGTGAAAGTGAGTAAATAAGTTTTGAGTAAATTACAGACATGAAATACAAAGTATTATGCATTACAAAGTGTTATGAAAACAAAATTGCTTATGTGGCTGAATAACACTGAAGTAGGGTTGCGAATAAATATTGAATGACAATATCGAGTGATCACACCCTTCTTACATTTGGCTTTTGGCAAAGATATAAACAAAGCGTTTTAATAAATTTAAATGTGTGTATTATGCAATTAGAATATTCAACTATTTAATTTGTTGGTTATAAAAAAATACATGTGTCGCCCTCCGCCAGCCAACATTTTCAATTTTTTTAGCAAATAGTAATGATTAATAATTTGTGACCTTTCTAGATTGAAGCAATATAAGTATGTATGTGGATGTAGTAGCTAAACAATTTCTGTGTCTTTCTCACAACCATACCCTCAATGTTATATTTATTTGTGAAGTTATATTAGGCAACAGAAGGACGGTAGACCACTGTATTTTCTTGTTTTTCTGAAACTTAACCATTCCTTTACCTAGATAGGATGACGACCGTAAATCTGTTAGACAAACCACTTAATGAACTTGATGCAGAAAGATTCTAGATTCAGTATTAACCCATTTTTACTGCGTTTCTTTCTAACAGCTAGAAAACTCTTAGGAAAAGGAACTAATAGTCTGATTACCATATCTATTAGTCATTGATCACGGTCAAATCATGCGAAAGGCGTAACATTATACTATACGCTCAATTCCCTATATAATAGTGTTACACATGCCTTTTCCATTTGAAGAACTATTTCTTCTCTTGCAGTACATTTTTTTCTGCCTTCTACACACTCTAGGGATTGATCGATCAGAGGATGTGGAACAAAAAGGTGTAATGAACCTACGTTCAGAAAAGCACGGTTTCCATGCTGCAGACCATTTATTCAATCATACATTGTAATGGAGACTGCGGTCTAATACGCAGTATACCATGGAGCCAAAGTTACGGTATGTGGTGGCCATCGGTTCCATGTGCCTCGACACGTTCGTGTACACGCCGTAGCGTGTTCTGTCTCACATGTTCACATCGTTCAAGCTACATCCGAACAGTGTCAAAGGCAGCATGAATACGCTGCTCCAGTGTCTCCACATCTGGAATGGGCTCTGCATACACGATACTTTTGAGATGGCCCCACAACTAGAAATCGCACAGGTTGAGATCCAATGAATGAGCAGGCCATGCAACTGGATGCTCTCGCTGATTCATCGACCAGGGAAGACACGATTGAGATGCGTCTCGATGTTAACGACGAAGTGGGCTGGACCATCATCATGTAGCAGCGACATAACCCTTCGAATCATCAACGGCACTTTTTCCAACAAGTAAGGCAAAGTCACCCACAACAAACGCCGATAGTTCCGGTCGGTCAGGCGACGTGGAGGGAAGACTGGCCCCAAAATACGTTCGCCAATTATTCCTACCCACACATTCCGGCTGCACCAATGCTGATGATTCCCTGCCGCCATACCGTGGAGTTCTGCATACTGTCCCACAGATTACTGTTATGAAAGTTGAAGATACTACTCTGGACAAGGTGACCTCATCTGTAAATGGGATGGATGACACAAATCCCGGAATCGTGGTCGCCTGGTGAGGAAGCCAGTGACAAAACTGCTCCTGATGTCGAAAATTTTTCGCTAGTAAGCCCAGCACAAGGTGTAAGTGATATGGGTCGTAATAGTTGTCGTGGAGAAAAATTGCCTTGAGAAAATAGCAAGTGTAGTCAAAAATGAGACTAATGCATTTCTCATGGCACTTTTTTACTTCACAATGTCCATATGCTAAATGGATGTAATCAATTACCTCCACTTCGAATTGTGATGGCCAACAAATTTGTCATTCTTCACTACTATTTCCTTTTCTAATATACATTACATCTTTAAAGATTTTGTAAAATTTTTGTATCTATTGACAATCAACACCCTCAACTTCGACCTTCACTGACTTCCACACTTAGTCTTCATTTTGAAACCGTCTGATATTTTTACATATAGTAGCAGAGCCGTGCTTCGACTCGCATTTGTGCCATTGACAGGTTGGCGTCGTGTATTGGGATTGTGACCTCTCGTTTTCTTAGTGTATTCACTGGCGCCACTACGTTTGCTCGCTTTGTCTTTCCATGAGTGGCAGCAGCAGCGCTCATCGATAGCGAGTTCTCTGGTACTATCTTTGGAGCGACCTTTAGTATTTCCTGGTCGTTGTGTGTCGGAGTTCAGTTGGGACGGAGCAGCAGTTTGGTGCGCACAGCCAGTACTCGCCCGAGCACTAGCGACATACGTCCACTGCCCGACGGAATGGTGTGGTGGCGAGAGTGCACGACCACTTCGAGGTCCGGATTCAGCAAGTTGAATGGATCGTTATATTCGAGTAGTGCAACCTTCACGTGTGTGTGTGTCAGTCTGCCGAAGTGACCTCGTGGAATAAGCTGTCAGTAGACGATTCACACTGGGACCTTTCCCTTGCCTGACTTCAGCGGCGACGACCGTTGGTTGGTCGTTCTGTCGGTCGCCTTAGCGGACGACGTGTATTTGGGCTGCCGACCGCTTCTGGCTTCTCTGTGTTTGCCTCGACTTGTGATTCGTCTTTGTGGCTCTGCAGTGACTAGTTTTAGTATTGTTTGAGTTGTTTGTGGAATTGTTTCAGCGGTTCCGTGTGTATCTTGTGTGGTTTTGAATGGGCGGTTATTTTAACTCTGCCTGCGTACTGAGTAGCTGGCTTGGGACGAAGCAGCGAGGAGGTCCGCACAGTGCGAGGGGCGCCGGCACCTCTGGCGGCGTGCAGCCACTGTCGGATCGAGGGTCTGTAGTCGCGAGGGTGACGACCTCGTTGTCCACCGAAGCTGAGTGAACTTTATCCAGTAGTGAAACCTCCACTGTTTGAGATCTCGCTGTTGTTTGCGTGTTGCTGCTCCCAGGGTCGGTGAGACAAACTGCAGCAAGTGGAGTGTGTCAAGTTGACGGAAGCTATTAGCCGTCTTCTACTGCTTGTTATTAGTTTTGAATTTGGGTTATTATTGGTCAAGCGCTACCAGCGGTATTTTACTGCCTAGTGGCCGCTAACGCCCCAGTTACCTGCCCTGGAGGTTTGCGTATTTTGCGGCAGTGTACTTTTCCTCGTCTTGCCGATACTGTCCGGCATGGCGTGTAATTTGACAGCTTCTTCGATTGGGGTGTGGATAATTGTTTCTCTTGTCTACCTTGGTTGTAGAGGTTCATTCTGCTGTTTCTGAAGAAGCAGTGCTGTTGGTCACTTCGCCCTGGCCTGAATTATTCCATCGTTGTACTGGTTATCTGACGTTAGGTGGATTTGGTAAGAGGGTTGATCGGCGTTTAAACCGTCTCTAGTTTGAGTTACCATCCTGTTAGTTGAGCATTACTCTTGGCTGCCTGTCTCACCGCTTACACAGCTGTAGCGACTTTCCTCAGGTCGATCCTTGGAGCAATGTCTGTGGATCACTGCATTCTTATTTGGTCAGATTGTGTTAAGGGTGGGTAGGACGTCAAACGAGCCGACTTGGAGCAGGAGTGACATCACAGGATATTTTAATTTCCAGTGTCTATACTTTTACAAATAAATACATAAAACTTTGTCAGCATCACCAGGAAGGACTCAGGATTCACACTTATTGCAGTGGAAGTTCGAAAACATAAAAAAATAATTTTTTTTACGTGTGAAAATTCATCCTTTTTTTAACTTACTAATAGCTGCATTTGTTGCTATAGGAACACTTTTCTTCATAAGTTAGATAGATTCTTCGATGAATTTTGCACAGCATACATACCATACGTACAGGTGTATGAAACTCTAGAATTTATTTAATTTATGAAAAAACGAATGATCTGTTGTATTTTAAACTTCGTGTTTAGAAAAAACACAAATTTTGTAGTTAATTACCTCACTTTTTTCCACAGTTTTTAATAGATTTAGAAAATTTTAGAGTTTCATACACCTTTAAGTATAGTTTGTATGCTGTGCAAAATTCATCGAACCATCTCTCTTACTTATGAAGAAAAGTGTACCTATAGCAACAAATGATACCATTAGTAAGTGAAAAAAATGATGAAATTTGACATGTAAAAAAAATTACTTCGTTATGTTTTCGAACTTCCACTGCTATGAGTGTGAATTCTGAATCCTTCCTGGTCATGCTGATAAAGTTTTATGAATTTATTTGTAAAAGTATAGACAGTGGAAATTAAAATGTCCTGTGGTGCATCTCCTCCAAGTCGGCGCGTTTGACGTCCTACCCCCTTAATTGTTCAAAAATTTATTTTAATATTTTCAGCGTGTAATTCTCTTCCTGACTTGTAATTCAGGCCATTAGCCATTAATTATTTGTGGTATCGCTTCTGGCCTTCAGCCGACAAATAACTTAGAATTTTTTCTTAATAAGGCCTTCGGCCCAGTCAATTTTTTTAAAATGATTGTTTTAAAAACGTGTTTTAGTATCTTCAACGTGTAATTTCTGCCTCACTTGTAATTCAAGTCTTCAGCAGTTCATTGTTTGTAGTATTGCTTGTGGCCTTCAGCTGACAAATTATTTTGAATTCTTTCATAATAACGCCTTCAGCCGTCATCAGTCAATAACTGAAAGATTGTTTGAAAATTGGTTTTAACATTTTCAACGTGTACTTCCCTTCCTGACTTGTAATTCAGACCTTCAGCCATTAATTGATTGTGGTCAGCCTTCAGCTGACAAAAAAATCTTGAATTCTTCCTTGATAAGGCCTTCAGCTATCAATGTAGTTTGTGTTACAGTCAATTCCTATAAATTGATTGTTGAAAATTATTTCCTTAAATAAAGTGTATGTTTTGCTGTGCAACCATCGGTAGTCGATTACGGATCCGTCCACAGTTGTAACCTTATCCTGCCTCTCCCTGAGTACCAGATTACAGTAGCTGTTCTCTTCCTACCAGCTTGTCGTGTCCCGAGAGGGAGTGACATTGACACGAATTGGATTCAGGGGACTTACCTCAATCGATCTTCTCGAAGAGTAGAAGCAGGGGTCGGCCGAGGTGGCCGAGCGGTTCTAGGCGCTGCAGTCAGGAACTGCAAGACCGCTACGGTCGCAGGTTCGAATCCTGCCTCGGGCATGGATGTGTGTGATGTCGTTAAGTTAGTTAGGTTTATGTAGTTCTAAGTTCTAGGGGACTGATGACCTCAGATGTTATGTCCCATAGTGCTCAGAGCCATTTGAACCAGCCAGTAGAAGCAGGCGCGGGCAGATTCTGCAACTCCGACAGCTAGAAGCAGCAAGCTAATGCTAAGGTGCAGGATATGAAACTCGTTGAGGAGTGATTACTGCTGCAGGGTAGAATTGGTAAGAGCCCTTAAAGTTTGAACACTGACAATCCCTACTGGCACTGTCTTGCACTACTTTCTGTCAGTAGAATCTCTTACTCTGGAATCTATCTCCCTGGTTGTTGCGGTGCCGAGGCTAGCGAATCGTACTAAGTCCCCACTTCTGGCGTAGAACGACACGGAGCTTGCGTTGTTATGCTCGGCAGATCTCGACTGCCTATAGGGTCCTCCTGACCCTCTATTTATATTACCTTCGTGCGTCACGGAGAGCTTCTAGAATATTCTATACTTCCTCCCTGGAGGCTGACCATGTACTTGGTATATTTCCATCATCATGTGATGTGAGAAAGCTACTTTGATCCCTGTTACGCATTCGGCTGCAGCGTCCAGCAGGTCACATAAGGTTTTTTGTCGCCTGGCGCCGCTTCGACGGCGCTGGCTCGTATCATCGACAAACACTGTCGCAGTGCTTCCGTACTGGAGTGTACGCTTAGCTGCCTCTCCCGCTGAATAAGTCGTAATACATTTAATTTGTACCCGTGGCTCATTGAGATTCGCAACAAGCTAGGTGTTTCAGATATAATAACTGAAATATTCTTTCGTCATTGTTTTCCAGATTAGTTTTGCCTTTGCCTTCAGGTAGTCTCGAAAGTGAATCTGCAACCTTTCACGAAAAGTATCTCATAGTCATATTGCTGTAGATATAAAGCCCAACGAGATAACCTCTGGTTCAGTAGTCTTCAATCCTTCAAAAATGTTGCTTGCTAAAGCAAGGCATTTACCATTCATATTCGACTTCCTGAAAGGTCTCTACTCTTGCCCCACAGTGTTGCTACTATTCTCACTCATATGGGATGGTAATGATCAGGCTAGTGCAAAATATTGTTTGTAAGCAATTCGCTTTTCATTTCTTCGAAATCTCTTTGGCATTCAGAGGTACAAACTAATGCACTGTTCTTTCGTAACAAGTTGTTTAAAACTTGAGTGTTAAAAGTTTGCCTCTTTACGAATTTTCTATAGAATCTCCACAAACGTAAAAAAGCTTTCAACTGTTTCCTGTTCTTTGGAGGAGGACACCATTCAATAGCTTTTAGTGTCTCAGGGGCCTTCTCTATTCCCTCTGTTGTAATAACATGTTTTAAAAATTTAATTTGTTTTCTCACCAGTTCACATTTCTTAATTATCAGCGTCATTCCTCCATTCTGCAATGCAATGAATACCTGTTCGAGTTGTCCACAATATCCTTTGCATTTTTGTGTTGGTATTAATAAGTCGTCTACATAAATTGTGAACCTGCTGCTTAATTCTGTTCCTAACATCCAGTTTAACGCACGTATGAGCACAGAAACTGATGTATTTAAGTAAAACGGTACTACCTTGTGGTGATAACATTTTCCGCTGAAAAGGAAAGCTGTATGCTTTCTCGACTCAGCATCAGAACTGACTGCCAGAAATGGGCCGTCATGTTCAGGCATTATAAGTATTTAATATCGTAATATCTTTGTAACATTGCGTCCAATGATTCAAAACGATCTATTTCTCTCTTAATTGTCTTATTCAAAGTTCTGGTACCAATTACCACTCTTAGACCATCATCTTTTTTACCTACAGTAATCAGTGGATTATTATATTCTTTGTTGCTACGCTCTGACTTTCCATCCAAGCATCCTGTCAATTTCGGCTTGAACGGCCTGCTTTTTCGCTGTCGTTACCGGATATGCGTAAACAAAAAGTTGTTTATGTGGCAGTGTTTTCACATGATATTCAAAATTTTTCACTCCGTCAGGAGTATTTGAAAACATGACATAATTTTGTTCTTGTATATGTAGCAACTCATTTTTCTGCATTGAATCTAAATATGGGACGTCAGTGACAACTTTCCGAAATTCTTCGAACATCTGGTCTAAACTGTTGATGCTTTGTGTGTGGTAACCTTCAAATAATTCTGATAATACTTCATTGTCTGTATCTATATCCATCATCATAGAGTGAAGTTCTCGTTCGATGCTTTCGTTAGCTTTTTCAAAGTATATACTTAGGGCACCTTCTCCATTCGTAATGTTAACGATTTCATTTGCATAGGTAACTACTTCTTGTTGCTTCTGCAGCCAATCTATGCTCATTATTACTTCGATGCTAAGCTCTGAGATCACCGGGAAAACGTGTGTAAAAACACGACCTTGTATTACAAATTCTATTAAACCCTTCATATTTATTGGCTTACTTTTTCTTCCACTCACGCCCCTAAATTTCATTCTTTACACAGATATTACGACTGGTTTATCTTTTATGTACTAGTAAAAGGACTGAGATGAAGGACTAAATTGACAGCCAGAGTCCAGTAACGCTCTAATTTAGTATCCATAAACCTCTATCAGAATTAAGGGTTTGTTTAGTTACTTTTACCTCCATAGCCCTTTCTCAGCTAATCTAACATTGTATATTTCCATGAAATGGCGTTCATTACTTTAAATTCAGTGTCAGGTGGGTCTTATTTCTTTCTTATCGCAAATTCTTTCACAATCTTCAGTTGTTGTTTGTTACTAATCATTTCGCACAGTGGTTCCTTCTTCTTTGGCTCCGTTACGTCTTTCGTTCCCTGTATTGGCATTATTCCTTCTTCGAATGGCTCGTCTTCTACTGTTTTTCTTTCTTCTGGAACAAGTTCTTCTTCATGTTTCATATCTCGTTTCGGCAACGTATCGCATGAAATGTACTCATTTTCTGGCATTATTGTTTGTGTAAGACAGAGGCTTTCAGTAAGCTTCTTTTCTTTCCATTCTGAATCATTTGATCGAATGATATCTTCCTTGTAAGCTGAAATCCTCAATATCACTGTCTGGTTCTGATATGAAAGCCCTTCTTAATTTATTGGAAAATTCTAGGTCATTGCCAGCCTCATAGCTCATGCACTTTTGAATTCATTCGATAGTAACGAGTTCCTCTTGCTGATCTTCATTAGCAGTCAAATTATTTACTATACGTTTTAGTTTGTCTTCATCCAAACTGTCTTCTACATCTTCCCTGATACCATTAGCTTGCACTTCATATACGTTGTAATCTTTGTGAATTTCTATCAGTCGCGCAAAGTATCTATCATTTAAGTCAGGCTTGCAAATGACAGAAACAATTTTCGCAGATTCGTTGTCACGTAATGACTCTTCTCCGACGTCTAAATTTTTATCGTCCATTTCACGTACATTCACGACTTCTTCGTTTACCCTAACGTCAGCCAGGCGCGTCCTTTGCGCGGTGCTCTTGGATTCATTTGCATTGGCAGCTTTCGAACTCTGCGCAGCTTTTTCTCCTTCACTTCGTTGCTATCCCTAGCCAAATTCACGGTCGTAGTAACGCAATCTTCCTTTTCATTTACTGCAAGTTGTCTGTCCATTTTCTCATAACTTGTTATAGCAAGTGCATCACCGCCTACTCGCTCACCCAAAGCATCAGCTGAAAGCGGTATCGGTCCAGTGACCGGCTTTGTGACGTCACTCCCGGTCTACAGTGCTATACAAGCAAGATGCTCCTCAGCGTACGAAACGAGCCTGTCCCTAGCCGACTGCGATTCGCTCTCCATACCATCTGTCGTGGTGGGCCTACTGCCCAATGTCGCGTCCCTACAGTATAGCTGTGTATCAGACTTCTCTGTCCGTGTTGAGAATTCTTTCTGTGTTTAGACCAACTGTGTCTTGTTCTCGTGTCTATCCGCCCCCTAATGTTCGCAGTTATTAGTTTACCTCCTCTCTGTTGGAATAATTTCTCGGGCTATTACCTCTACCGCGATTGTTAGAGGAAAATCTTCATCTACCTCTTCCTCTCTGAATATCTATCAACATCTACATGGATACTCTGCAAATGACATTCAAGTGTCTGAGAGAGGGTTCATCGAACCACCTTTACAATAATTCTCTATTATTCCAATCCCGTAAAGCGCGTGGGAAAAGCGAATGCCTATATCTTTCCGTGCGAGCTCTGAATTCCCTTATTTTATTATGGTGATCGTTTCTCCCTATGTAGGTCGGCGACAACAAAATATTTTCGCATTCGGTGGAGAAAATAGGTGATTGAAATTTCGTGATAATATGCAGCTGCAACGAAAAATGCGTTTATTTCAATAATGCCCAACCCAGATCCTGTCTCATGTCAGACACACACTCTCCCCTATTTTGCGATAGTACAAAACGTGCTGCCGTTCTTTGAACTTTCTCGTTTTACTCCATCAGTCCTATATGGTTAGAATTCCACACTGCGCAGCAGTATTCTAAAAGAAGACGGACAAGCATAGTGTAGGCAGTTTCTTTAGTAGATCTGTTACATTTTCTAAGTGACCTGCCTATAAAACGCACTCTCTAGTTAGTCTTCCCTACAACATTTTCCATGTGTTCTTTCCAATTTAATTTGTTCATAATTGTAATTCCTGGGTATTTAGTTGAATTTATGGCCTTTAGGTTTGACTGATTTACAGTAGTAACAGTATTAGCCTGATATAGATTATCATTCTGCTCCCCACTGATGTTATTTCGACTGTTCCTAGTGTTGCCATTCTGATGGAAATTGTGATTTTCTCGCCAGTCGTCGTTGTTAATTACTTTCTCGAATAATGAAGAAAAGGTATGTACCTGCTGAAATCTTCTCACAATTTCTTTCAGAGTTCCCACATTAATTCGGAACCACTGCTATGGTTCCTGTACCATAACTAGCAAAATTCTTTCATGGTAGTTCGCCTTTACCTTCTAACACTCTAATCATTATAAATTCATGACAAAGACTGTTTTGTATTTGCTCGGATCAATATTCGTAAAAAGCTTTTGTCTAAATTCACTGAAGGTCGTTGCTTTAGTGCTTACGTTAACACCCCATCGTTTAGCATCTCCTGCTAAACCATTAATCACGTTTGCTTTTTCCTGATCTGTAAGGTTTTTAGGAAATAACCTTTCGCAGTTCTTTATAAAGTCCACATGGGATAATCCACTGTTTTTTCGATAAGGGTACCTTGTTATATGGTGTTCTGTCTACAACGCAAGTACTATTACATTTGATCTTTCTTTCTGTATCACTAACTTTCTCCTGCATACTGGAAGTATTGCTACAACACTTCTCTTTGCAATGTTCTACGTTTTTCTCTAGAATTTTCTCAGCCTCTTGAACAGTTATTCTCATTTACCTTCATCATTACTTTCTTTATTGGCAAACCTTTTCCTCAATCTTCGATTCCACCATAGGTTCTACCTGCTCTTGTATTTTCTCTATTTCAGTTTCAAGCCTCTCATTAATGTCAACAATTTCTATCTGAACTCTACTAACAGTTTCATTTAATTTTTTTACATCTTTCTTTATACTACTGAGTTCCTCAGTTAGGAAATCTATTTTGTTGTTTACTTTTTATAACTGATGGTTATTATTTTCCATTTGTTCTCTCAGTTTTTTGGTAACTTTGGCCTGTTCCTGACTAATTTCGGTTTGTTTGTCCAGTTTTTAGTTCATAATCTTAGTGTTTTTAGACTGTGTTTGCATGTGCTCATTTAGAATTTTAGTATTTTTGTTTTAGGCTGTTAGTTGTATATTCATACTGTGTCGCAATGCATACAAATCTATCGATAGTTTCCTATTTTGCTCAGTGCGATTTTCTGCTACTTTGTCTTCGTCCTCTGACCCTACTTTTTCCTTCTTAATTTGTGATGTGCTTAACAGCGGAAGAGTTTCATCACTATGGTCCACATTCTCTAACTATTTTGCTAATAGTAAAACTGATTACTCTGTCTTTTGATCATTATCACTGTTTACAGGTGTGTCTTCTCTTTTGTCCTACTGTTCTACTTCCCTATAATGTATATACGTTTATTTGTCCATTTACAATAATTGTCTAAACCACTTATGTTACTATTTTTTACTGCTCTATAACAGATTCGTGCCACTGAAACTTTTGTCCTTTCTCCAAAAAATCCTATCTGTGATATGTAAAACAATACTAGCCTACCTCTGAACGCTTTAGTATTGTAAAAGGACTTTCACCAGGCGCCAAGTATAACACTACCAAGTGCTGTTACATTAATACTATACCGATAATGCTACGCCTGTGAAAGGATTTTTACTCTCATGGTCGCCACATATAGCACAATACAGGGTGAATTTTTCTTTCAAGTACAGACTCTGCGGATTGATCGATGAGAGGATACGGAACAAAAAAGATCTAATTACCTTATGTGCAGAAATGCAGGGTTTTCGGCTAGAGACTATTTATTCAACCATACTGTGTTACAGAAACTGCAGTCTAATACGTGCTGTACTGTGCAGCCAGGTTTTCTCCTAGAGGGTGCTACTGTTCTTCATACCTCACGCCCTAGCAGTTGATGATGTTGTGTCTGATGCGCTTTTCTTGCTTGCTCACCTTGTAGTGGATGTGTACACAATGGTTCCGTATTCGAATGGAGAGCTTGGCGACATGGTGTTTACTTACGGAAAGGCAAATGGCAATGGGCAATGGGCAGCAAGGTTGTATCAGGAGACCTATCCCCACTGACGGCAACCATAGCTAAACTGTTTGCAACCGTGTTTCGCCATTTGTCTTAGACATGATCGTTTCAGGAAGAAAGAAATCATGAAGGTTGTATCTGAAATGTTTGCATACCAGACTTGGAAGAAAATATGACTAATACTGAGGAAGACGATCGCCATGTCACTTCCTGGCGGTTGGCCCGCCAGTACAAGGTAAGCCAGATGACGGTGTGGAACATTCTCCCTGACAATTCTTACTGCCCTTATCTTTTACAGCGTGTGCAGGGCATACTAGCGACAGACTGTTCACATCCAGAGCAGTTTTGTCACTCGTGTCTTCACCAGGCAACCACGATTCCGGGATTTGTGTCATCCATCCTATTCACAGGTGGAGGCCATCTTTACGTGGAGTGGTGTCTTCAATAGTCATCTGTGGGATGTATTCAGAACTGCCTGTTATGGTGATGGTGACTCATCAACAGCGGTGCAGCCAGAATGTGTGGGCCAGGATAGCTAGCGAACATATTTTTGGACCAGTCTTCCTTCCACTAACAGGCCCGAACTATCGGCGTTTCTTGCGGGTGACTTTTCCTCCCCTGCTGGAAGAAGTGACAATGATGATTCGAAGGGTTACGTTGCTGCTACATGGTGGTACTGCAGCCCACTTCGCCGTAAATGTCCGGACGCATCTCAGTCGTGTCTTACGTGGTCGGTGGATCAGATGAGGGGGTCCAGTTGCATGACCTACTCATCCACTGGATCTTAACCTGTGCGATTTCTAGTTTTGGGGCCATCTGAAAAGTATCGTGTATGCAGAGCCCATTCAAGATGTAGAGACGCAGGAGCAGCATATTCGTGCTGCCTTTGGCACTGTTCAGATGCAGCCTGGCCGATGTGGAGGAGTGAGACAGAACATGCTACGGCACTTACACTCATGTGTTGAGGCAAATGGAAACCATTTTCTACAGACACTGTAGCTGTGGCTGCATGGTACAGTGTGCATTAGACGGCAGCCTCTATAACAATGTATGATTGAATAAATGGTCTCTTGTATGGAAACAATGCATTTCTGGACATAAGTTCATTACACATTTTTTGTTCTGTATCTCCTCATCGATCAATCCCTAGAGTTTGTACACAGTGCAAAAAAAAATCACCCTGTACTTCAACTGAACAAATAGTCCTGCTAATGGAAAAGACATGTGTAACACTATTATATGGGGAATTGTGTATACAGTATAATGTTTTCCCTTTCACAGGATTTGACAGTGATGTGTGACTAATGGGTACAGGAATCAGACTATTAGTAACTTTTCCTAATAGTTTTCTAGCTGTAAGAAAGAAATGCAGAAAAAATAGAGTAATACTAAATTCAGGATCTTTCTGTACCAAGTTCATTAAGAGGTTTGTTTAATGGATTTACGATCGCCAGCTTATCTAGACAAAGAAATGGTTAAGTTTCAGAAAAGCAGAAGAAATAAAATGGTCTACTTTCCTGCTGTTCCATAATTTAACTTTACAAATAAGTATGAGGATACGCATCTGAGAAAGACACACCAATCTCTTAGCTACTACACCACATACATACATATATAGTTTCAATCTAGAAAGGCCGCGAAGTTTCAATTATTGTTATGTGTTAAAATAAAAAAATAGCCAGGGAGGACTTCCATGGCTCTGTGTAACCGACAAATTAAATACTTAAATATGCTAATAGCATATTACATTTATAATTATTAAGCCTCTTTCTTTACAGCTATCTCTTAACAAATGATCTGTCAAAAGCCAAAGAAAGGGAGAGTGTGCTCACTCTCTATTGTCATTCAGTAACTGTATGCAAACCTACTTCAGTGTTACTCAGCTTCATAAGCAATTTCCTTTTCATAACTTTTTGTACTTTACTGTATTTCATTTCTGTATTTTACTCAAAACTTATTTACTCATTCACTTTAAAAAATTACTCATAACAATTATTTTCAGACTTAGGTTCAAAAATGAAACTTAGTGGCTGTAGACACTGAATGAAGCACTTCAGGTACTTTTATAGCGGGTTTACTCGGAATAATGAAACATCAGGAAAGAACCCTATATTGGAGAATGACTAAGAATAAATAACAGGTGAAAAAAATTTAATTTTTTAACACAATAATTATGCGGAAAAAGTCAATTTTGAATTAATAGTTCACGCTTCTGCTATTCCAATTATACTGTTCGTAACCTGTTGGCTGTAGCCATTGGGTTTGTCAGTGTACAGGGTGGCAGCCAGTCGAAGAATATTTTAGGAAGTTCGATCAAAAAATTTTATTTCAAAGGAACCAGTCATATCTTTACAAGTCGTCTCCCAGAACAAGTTCCTCTGTGCCTACGTGACCCAAGTTGCCTGCCTTTCATAATAGAGGTCATTCTGTCCAATTAAAGTGAAACGATCTTGTTCTATCGTTCCATATTTTTCTCATTAAATTTCCGGTGCAAGAGAATTAATAGCGAGAGGGTTTTTCTCTGCAGAGATAAATCAGTTGGTAACAAGTAGGAGAAAATAGACCACGCGTCGTTTGTTTATTTATTTGTTTATTTTATTTAGCGAGTGCGACGTTTCCCTGCATCCTTTCCCTTGCGCGACCTGGGCTGTATGAGTGGGAAATTATGTGAAGTAGCAGAAAGATTTAGTCAGAGTTGGTAGCATCGCATGAGTTGAGTGGTTCTGTGGTAGAATAGTACTAACCAACACTCAAGCGCAAACAAGTTTGACGAAGACAAAATGTCACGGAGGTCGCGAAGGCACGCGTATTGGCTCTGTCAGGTTGGCGAACCACCCCCTCCACGCCCGCTTTTGAACGTGGAACGGTCAGGTGATGTGGCCTGCAGTACAGTGGTTCCGGTGTAGCGGTGCTGTGCGGGCATTCAAGACCTACCTCTCCGTTTTATGATGGTATTATCAAAGGTATTAGGACGTTTCAAATCTGTTCGTTACTAAGGTCCAGATGTTGGAATCAAGTGTGAGATTATCGTGAAACCCCCATAAGGGAGTTTGTTTTTTGTAACTTGATTAAATTTCATTAAGAACTTTGCGTTTCTGCCTTGGTCAGATGCGCACCATGGGCCTTAAGCTCACAGTCGTATTATTGCTCTGAGCGTAATGGAAGTTAATTCATTTAATGTACGTTAATGTGGTGTTTCTTTCACAGCGATATTT
Source organism: Schistocerca serialis cubense (assembly GCF_023864345.2). NCBI lineage: Eukaryota > Metazoa > Arthropoda > Insecta > Orthoptera > Acrididae > Schistocerca > Schistocerca serialis. The sequence goes on from NC_064648.1 coordinate 47,499,650, forward strand.
TGGGGGATCCTTCTGATTTCTGATATGTTTTATTTGTGTACTTAGTTTCCCGCCATGTGGTCGATTGGAGCAACCGCCACATTAGTAAAGTGTATGTTCGTTGCAAAAATGTACAGTAGCGTCACTGCAGTTTCGTGTAGCTCAATTACGAAACGGTAAATTTGTGCGGACAAAAAGAACTCTGAATCATGAAATGCGTCCATATTCACTTTGGCGCGAAACTGTGTCAATGGTCGATAACAGGAAGGCGGGCCATATCAATGATACAAGGTACAAGTAAATAATTATACGGTAGTGCGAGAGTGGAAGATACGACAAAAAAAATCTTGTGAGAATTTTTGCAGTTCTGTTGGCTACCCCAAACTTGGCCACGTGTGTGAACTACTACCAAGGTGATGATTAGTAAATGTTACTTGTGCCCTCCTTAACTATTTGATTTGCTTATAATGAAGTGTATTACAGAAAATACTCGGGTTAAACTCTTGTGAGCCACGCTCTCTTTCTTCTGGCGCATTGCCAGAGGGGGTCACGGTGCTCAGCGTGCGATCGCTGGCAGCTTTCGGAGAGAGAGGACGTACCAGCGTACGGGCAGTTGGTGGTAGGCGACCCGCGCGGACGGCTGCATATCGCGAGTGGGACTGTATCGTATAGAGAGCTGTTTTGAGGTGGGAAGCCACGCCTCGTCTCAGTTTGTGTTGCGACTCATCCAGAAGGGCGGTGAGGCGATGTGATTGGAGGCATGACATTCTGCCGTTTGTGTTATCCAGTTCCCAGCTTCTTGTGGTAAGACTGCTCTTTCCTTATGTATGTACCCCCCACCCCCCTTAAAGAGGACGTGGTGGTTTAAACTGTGGTCGTAGGCCTGTGAAACTGTGGCCGTTGGTATTCGAAGCTGCCTCACGCAGACTAAACTCTTGGTTGCTAGTATGCGCCGGTTCTTCGCTATTTATTTTGCTGCTTGCAAGGTTGCATCGGTGAGATTGGTAAGGCGACACTCACCATTTGACAGATTGAATCTGCCTGTGCTCGCGTGTGTGTGTTCACCATTAAATGATATACTGTCAACTTGATCTGCAAGTTCGCATCTTGCAGATTCGTGTCGTGGCTTTCTTGTAGTGTTCCCCAAATTCTCCTGCTGTTATTAACGTGCAGTTTGCTTAATGGCAAGCAACAAGAGGAGTCTTTCGGCAGAGCAACGTTGCGTGTTCAATGAGCGTACAGTTGAAATTACTGTTGTAAGCGAATACGTCGTAGCTCTGTGATTATTAAATACCGTTGGCAAGATTACTGCTTTTCGACAGAGTGCTGTTGATATTCCTGTTGTTGTTAATGTGCACCGTTGAATGACACTTTGTTTAACGGCAAGCAACAAGGAGAGCCTTTCGACAGAACGCTTAGTGTTCAACGAGCGTACAGTTCAAAATACTGCTGTTACCAAATGTTTTACAGCCCCTAGCAGTTGTACTCTGGGCTTGTGCCTTGGTTGATTACATAGTTTTAGTTTATATATATATATATATATATATATATATATATATATATATATATATATATATATATACGAGGGCTATCCACAAAGTACATTACGTTTTGGAATTAAAAATAAATAAAGTATTGGAAACTTTTTATTATATACAGATGAAATACGTTTTGGAATTAAAAATAAATAAAGTATTGGAAGTTTATTTTATTATATACAGATGAAAGCCACACTTAAATACTACTGTTCTACATAGTTGCCAGTCAAATTAAGGCACTTATCGTAGCGATGGACGAGCTTGGAAATTCCTTCGTCGTAAAATTCGGCCGCCTGCGCCTTCAACCACGTGGTTACCTCTTCTTGAAGCTGTGCGACTCATTACTCAATCGCATCGTTACTGGTGACGAAACATGGGTTAAGCATGTGAACTGCGAGACAAAATTGCAGTCAATGCAGTGGGGGCACACAAATTCTCCCCAAAAACCCAAGAAATGCATGCAGACAATGTCGGCAAGGAAGGTGATGGCGACTGTCTTTTGGGACAGAAAAGGTGTGATTTTTGTGGATTTCCTGGAAAGAGGCACTACAATAAACTCTCAAAGGTATTGCCAAACTCTGCACAACCTCAGAAGAGCAATACAAAACAAGCGTAGGGGAAAGTTGGGCTCAAAGATCTTGCTGATTCACGACAACGCCCGGGCTCACACGGCAAATGCCACTCGTGAAGTTCTCGAATCTTCTAAGTGGGAGTTGTTTCCTCATCCGCCGTACAGTCCCGACCTGGCACCGAGCGACTTCCACTTATTCCCAGCTATGAAGAAGTGGTTGGCTATGCAGCGTTTTGATGACGACGCAAGAAGAGGTAACCACGTGGTTCAAGGCGCAGGCGGCCGAATTTTACGTCGAAGGAATTTCCAAGCTCGTCCATCGCTACGATAAGTGCCTTAATTTAAATGGCAACTATGTAGAAAAGTAGTATTTAAGTGTGGCTTTCATCTGTATATAATAAAATAAACTTCCAATACTTTATTTATTTTTAATTCCAAAACGTAATGTACTTTGTGGATAGCCCTCGTGTATATATACACTCCTGGAAATGGAAAAAAGAACACATTGACACCGGTGTGTCAGACCCACCATACTTGCTCCGGACACTGCGAGAGGGCTGTACAAGCAATGATCGCACGCACGGCACAGTGGACACACCAGGAACCGCGGTGTTGGCCGTCGAATGGCGCTAGCTGCGCAGCATTTGTGCACCGCCGCCGTCAGTGTCGGCCAGTTTGCCGTGGCATACGGAGCTCCATCGCAGTCTTTAACACTGGTAGCATGCCGCGACTGCGTGGACGTGAACCGTATGTGCAGTTGGCGGACTTTGAGCGAGGGCGTATAATGGGCATGCGGGAGGCCAGGTGGACGTACCGCCGAATTGCTCAACACGTGGGGCGTGAGGTCTCCACAGTACATCGAAGTTGTCGCCAGTGGTCGGCGGAAGGTGCACGTGCCCGTCGACCTGGGACCGGACCGCAGCGACGCACGGATGCACGCCAAGACCGTAGGATCCTACGCAGTGCCGTAGGGGACCGCACCGCCACTTCCCAGCAAATTAGGGACACTGTTGCTCCTGGGGTATCGGCGAGGACCATTCGCAACCGTCTCCATGAAGCTGGGCTACGGTCCCGCACACCGTTAGGCCGTCTTCCGCTCACGCCCCAACATCGTGCAGCCCGCCTCCAGTGGTGTCGCGACAGGCGTGAATGGAGGGACGAATGGAGACGTGTCGTCTTCAGCGATGAGAGTCGCTGCTGCCTTGGTGCCAATGATGGTCGTATGCGTGTTTGGCGCCGTGCAGGTGAGCGCCACAATCAGGACTGCATACGACCGAGGCACACAGGACCAACACCCGGCATCATGGTGTGGGGAACGATCTCCTACACTGGCCGTACACCACTGGTGATCGTCGAGGGGACACTGAATAGTGCACGGTACATCCAAACCGTCATCGAACCCATCGTTCTACCATTCCCAGACCGGCAAGGGAACTTGCTGTTCCAACAGGACAATGCACGTCCGCATGTATCCCGTGCCACCCAACGTGCTCTAGAAGGTGTACGTCAACTACCCTGGCCAGCAAGATCTCCGGATCTGTCCCCCATTGAGCATGTTTGGGACTGGATGAAACGTCGTCTCACGCGGTCTGCACGTCCAGCACGAACGCTGGTCCAACTGAGGCGCCAGGTGGAAATGGCATGGCAAGCCGTTCCACAGGACTACATCCAGCATCTCTACGATCGTCTCCATGGGAGAATAGCAGCCTGCATTGCTGCGAAAGGTGGATATACACTGTACTAGTGCCGACATTGTGCATGCTCTGTTGCCTGTGTCTATGTGCCTGTGGTTCTGTCAGTGTGATCATGTGATGTATCTGACCCCAGGAATGTGTCAATAAAGTTTCCCCTTCCTGGGACAATCAATTCACGGTGTTCTTATTTCAATTTCCAGGAGTGTATATATATATATATATATATATATATATATATATATATATATATATATATATATAGCTATTTAAGCCCTTTTTATGTATGTATATGTTGGGTCGCAGCAGGTCTGGCGACTGATTATTAGCGCTGCCAGGAAGATAACATAGTTCCGGTTTCATATATAGCGAGTTGCCTATTCTGAGGCGCACCACTCGCTATCTCTGTCGGAGCCTGTATTGCTCGATTCCTTGGAACTTGGCCTAGCCCTCCCACTCCCACTTAACGATTGATCCAGACTTGAGTAGGACCATATCAATGGTAGCAGAGTGTGGTTTTTTCCATGTTACAAGTATAGCGTTTCGGGTTTCAAATGAGCATGACCACCAGGAGCTGTCGAGGGTTGTCATACTTAAAAATTGACCATCTGGATTATGAGCTCACTATTCATCAACAATCAACCCAGGAGTTAGTAAATAGGTTGCGGGCTACATTACATGAGCCAGTTGTCATTTCTACTGTCATCCTGGGGAAGGTTGACCAAGTTATACTTTTGACTGAGCAGGCTGTTGACCAGCTCGAACAAAACTTGAATTTTCTCGAGAGTACTCAAGCCACTTCCAAACAAAGGGCAAGAATTCAGACCCAATTTTATCACCTGCGAGCCTGATCAGGTGATCTTAGCTCCATGCAAACCGATAAATGATTCAAGGAAGACATAGACGAGTTAGCTATAACGATCAGAATTACTCAGTTACAAGCCAAAGCCAGTACTATTTGGATAGAGGAAGAATTCGAAGTTATGCATAACCAAACACTCCATCCAGGCAGTCCCAAACAGCAAGGTGCTGGCATACCAGAGGGAGAGGTGATAGTAGAGTTTGCCAGGTTGCCAAACCTGGTCATGCATTTGCTCTGAGATGTCACCCAGCTCGTCATTGACAGTATTGACCAAATTCAACATTGTCTCTGGTTGGTTGTGCATCTCCAGCTGCATCTGAGGCGTTGGGGGTGCCGGAAGCTACCATTTTGCGTTTGTTGTATCCGCTCAGTGTGGGGACCCTGTCTGGGATCTTCTAGGAAGTACTTCGAGAACGACCCACCCTCGCCTACCTCCAACGGATTATTATTACATCTAAGCCTTCACCTCATGCCCGCAACGAATTGGAGCACCGGTCTTATTGACGCATTCAGAGACCATATGAACCGTTAGTTCAATATATCGCCCTAGTTCGTAGTGCTGAAGGCGCCTTAAGTATGGAGGTTGCCGAACAGCATAGTGTGGAGGTTATTCTGCAGGAGATGAGACCTGAGGATCGATCAAGGGCGCAGTTCGCTGGGAAGCCTACTACCTACTCCCAGTTATCTGAGTTGGCTAGCTCTATAGCGGCCCTTAGTGTTGCTGATGAGCAGAGAGGCCTTAGTAGCGCCACAACCAGGGTTCCTGAATTTTTGTCTGAGCTAGCACAATTGCCTTATTGGTCGTAAACTGACCAGAGGTGTTTTAGGTGCGGATCTGATACAAATCTCGTCAGGAGTTGCCCCGAGCAGTGTCGGGTCAAAAGAGGTCGATGACGCCAGAGGAAACAGGTGAGGGAGAGGGCTATCGTTCTAGGTTACAGAAAGGCTGTGCTCATGTCAGATCAACTAATTCCTCGAAACTTACATTTGTCTGTGGCCTACTCACTCAGGAGCCTATTTGTGGTCTGCTTGACTCTGGGAGCACTGAGTCCCTGCTCGATCTGGACTGGTATCTTGAATTTCGTAGGATATGTAAGTTTCCACCCTCATTTCCCAGTTTTCAGACGTGTCGAACAGTTTACAGACAGAGGCTGCCCCTGGCGGGAGAGGTATGGGTCAAGTTGTCTGTGATGGGTTTTTCCTGTCTGGTACAGCTACTCTTGGAGAGAAAACTTCCTGTTACCCTGTTGCTTGGCTGCGATTTCATTCAGCACACCAGGCTTATCCTTGACGTCAACAGTAGGACTTTATCTTTAAATTTTGCCATGACCAGAAAATAGTGTTTTGTTCCTGTGAGATTCGTCAGCAGCGTGCCTTGCTGGTCAATGAGGTTACATCTAAGTTTCAGCTTGGTCACCTCCAGAGGCCTCAAGCTCAACAACTGTTCGAGGTGCTCCTGATGTTCTTACCGGCAGATTGGGAGTAACTGATAGGATAGAGCTGAGAATTCGCTTGGTTGATGATGTCCCAGTGCACCAAGCCCCCTATCAGTTATCCCCTCCTAAAATGCGGATCCGCGGATCCTACACCAGGAGGTCGACACTATGTTGCGTGATGGGGTTATCACACCATCTACCTCTCCTCACACTTCCCCAATGTTCTCAGTCCCAAAGGGTCAGGGGCGAGATTACTGACCTGTTGTCAACTACCGGCAACTTCATAACTGCTTCACCTGGTTTGCCAGCACTAGGTATTTTACCATCCTCAACTTGAATCAGGCACACCATCATATTCCATTGGCAGAAGAATCCAAACAGGCTACCACGTTTTGTACCCACTGGACTCTCTCTGAATTTAACCAAGTCCTGCCAGCCATGGTGGCTGAGCAGTTCTAGGTGCTTCAGTCAGGAACTGCACGACTGCTATGGTCGCAGGTTCGACTTCTGCCTCGGGCATGGATGTGTGTGATGTCCTTAGGTTAGTTAGGTTTAAGTAGTTCTAAGTTCTAGGGGACTGATGACCTAAGATGTTAAGTCCCATAGTGCCAGAGCCATTTGAACCAATTTAATCGAGTCCCGTTTGGGTTGTCAACGGGAGCCGCTGTTCTATCTCGCCTTTGGGACAGTGTATTTGGTGATATCAAGTCTGAATTCCTTTATAATTATTTGGATTACATAGTCATCTACAGTAAGACCTTTGACGAAAATTTAAATCATTTGGAATCCGTTCTGGAGAGATTGTGGCGCGCTGGTCTGACGGTTAAACCGTCCAAGATCGCCTTGGCCAGAGAACAAATTTCCTTCCTTGGGCATGTGGTTTCTCATGATGGAATCCGCATCGATCGGGAGTGGGCCACCAGTCTTAGAAATTTTCCCCCACCCACCAGTTAGAAGAGCGTCGCAAGTTTCATTGGGATGGCCAATTATTTCAGGAAGTTTGTGCCGAATTTCGCTCAGCTAGCTGCCCCACTTAACAACTTACACAAGAAAGGGGTGAGCTTTGTTTTTGGGAGAGAGGCAACAAGCCACCTTTGATGCCCTGAAAATTGCCCTCACCAACCCCTGCGGTCTTGGCCATCCCTGACTTCAGTCACTGAATCATTATCCAGACCGGCGTATCAAGCACTGGCATTGCTGCCGTCCTCCTGCAGCAAATTGAGGAGGATAGACACCCTGTGGCCTTCACCTCTAGGTGTCTGTCCGAGGCCGAATTGAAGTACTCCATGTACGAATGTGAAGCTCTCACTGCTTTGTTCATCCTTAAGAAGTTTAAATTCTATGTCGAGCATAGGGAGTTCGACCTTGAGATGGATAACCAGGCATTAAGCTGGGTATTAGTCAGGCTCAGAAAAACAGGACCTTTGCTAGGTGGGCAGTATACATATCGGCTTTCCCTTTTTAGGTTCACCATATTAAAGGGGCTGAGAACCAGGTCGCTGATGTCCTGAGTCACATGTTTGAGGAGAAAGGGGAAGATCCTAAAAAGGACACCTGCCAGGACGCTATCCTCGTTGGAACTGTCCTGTCCGAGATCCCTGAACAATTTGTTAACCTCAAAGAGCAACAGTCACAGGATCCCATCTTGGGGCTCATTAGGTGGGCCGTATTGAATGGAGAGGAGGTCCATGGTTATACCTTACAGAGAGGAGGCATATGTCATCGGTTTGGCAGGTCCAATCAGGTTAGGATTTGCTTGCCCCAGAGCCTTGTTGAGCCCACCCTTTTCACTCGTACACGGACATTTAGGGGTGGCCAAAACGATCGCAAATGAGCCAGCATGTCACCTGGCCCACGATTTATAAGGATGTCCGTTGATTAGTTAGGCAATGTGAGGCCTGTTAAATAAGGAAACTGGGAAATAACATTCATCAGGGATTATTGCCATCCGACTGAGAGGTTACCCCCATGGATAAGGTCTTCATTGATCACATGGGACCCTTACCCAGGACCAAGAATGAGAACCGCTATATTTTGGTCATTGTGGATGCCTTTAGCCACTTCACATGGCTCCTGGTCAGCAACAATGCACCGAGCTTTATTTCAAAAAGGTTTTTCAGGGTCTACTTTAATAATGCCATCAAACATGTTACCACTACACCTTACTATACGCAGCCTTCATTTGCTGGGCGTGTTAACCAGAACCTAAAGGCAGCCTTAATTATTTATCATGCCATGTGCAGAACAAGTGGGATTTGTCATTGCCATGGTTCAATTGTGCTTTTAACACTGCTCAGCATGAGGCTTCCGGCGCGACCCCACACCTCCCGCATGCTTGCTTACCCAATTAATACTCCCCTAGCCAATCTGTGGAATATCAAGGACCCCTTACCACCAAATTTGGATCCACATCAAATTAAGTGCAGTTGGGAGAACGCTAGGCGCAGTATTAAGCGAGCACACCTCTGGCAAGCTCAGCGCTATAACCGTGGTAGGGTACCGGTCCAAGTAAAGGTAGGGGATCAGGTTTTTGTATGTAACTTTAACGCCCATGTGACCAGGGGAGCACCTAGTGTCGGTAAGTTAGCCCCCCATTTTATTGGCCCATGGCAGGTCCGTTAGCCACCAGGTCCGGTCAACTTCCTGGTTTAAAACCTTGCTAACCATAGGTTTATTCGGGTGCGTGTTAGTCAAACTAAAGCCTAAGTTGCCATGCTGCCATCTTTTGCTATTCACTTCCCCCCCCCCCCCCCTTCTCACTTCATCTTGAAAGGAGGAGGTTGAGCTGCGCTCTCTTTCCTCAGGCCCATCGCCAGAGGGGGTCACGGTGCTTAGCGTGCGATTACTGGCAGCTTTCAGAGAGAGAGGACGTACCAGCGTACGGGCAGTTGGTGGTAGGTGGTCCACGTGGATGGCCGCATTTCGCGAGTGGGACTGCATCGTACAATAAGCTGTTTGGAGGCGGGAAACCAGTCGTCATCGACGTTTGTGTTGCGACTCATCCAGAATGGTGTTGAGGTGATGTGCCTGGAGGCATGATATTCTGCCGTTTGTATTATCGAGTTCCTGGCTTCTTGTGGTAAGATTTCTTTCTCCTTATGTATTGTACCGCCACCCCCCACCCTACATCTCAAAGAGGACGTTGTGGTTTAAACTGCGGCCGTTCATCTGTGAAACTGTGGCCATTCGTATTCGAAGCTGCCTCACGCAGACTACACTCATGGTTGCTAGTATGTGCTGGTTGTTCGCTGTTTATTTTGCTGCTAGCAAGGTTATACCGGCGAGTTTACCTTCTTGACAGTTTGAATCTGCCTGTGGTCACATATGTGTGCTCACTGTTAAATGGTATATTGTCAACTTGATCTACAAGTTCGAATCTTGCGGATTCGTGTCGTGGCTTTCTGGTAGTGTTCCCCGAATTTTCCTGTTGTTGTTAACGTGCACTGTTGAATGGCAATTTGTTTAACAGCAAGCAACACGGAGAGCCTTTCGACAGAACGCTCTTGAGTGTTCAATGAGCATAAAGTTGGAATTACTGTTTTAATCAAATACGTCGTTGATCTGTGATTATTAATAACTTGGCAAGATTACTACCTTTCGACAGAGTGCCATTGATGTTTCCTATTATTGTTGACGTGCGCCGTTGAATCACAATTTGTTTAACGGCAAGTTACAAGAGCCTTTCGACGGAGTGCCGTTGAGTGTTCAATCAGTGTACAGTTGAAAATACTGTTATTACCAAATATTTTACAGCCACTAGCAGTTGTACTCTGCGCTTGTGACTTGGTTAATTACATAGTTTTAGTTATATATATATATATATATATATATATATATATATATATATATATGTGTGTGTGTGTGTGTGTGTGTGTGTGCGTGTTGCTGTTTAAGCCCTTTTTATGCATGTATATGCTGGGTCGTAACAGGTCTGGCGAGTAAGTATTACTGATGTCAGTAACACCTGCTAATTGTTGCTTCAACGATTACCTTGTTGTAGTCCTTTATTTATGTCTGTTAATATTTAAAAGGTGAAATAGTTCTGGACATTTAATAGTCTTACCCGCAACAGGTTTACCTGGTAACTTATGGCCATCATATGTAGTATTCTGTGCTTGTTTCCTGGTTGATTACATTTTCCTAGTTTTATGTTCATACATGCTGTTCAAATCCTGTGTGTGTGTGTGTGTGTGTGTGTGTGTGTTCGGTCGCAACAGGTCTGAGAATTAACCTATCATTATTGAGAAATATGCCCTGGTTGTTGGTTTGACTGCCTAGTGACCATAACTTTGGTATATCCTTTTATATACATTCTTCCGACTTAAGGTTTGGAAAGACAAGAAATGTCTGTATTTATGATCATTGCAGGGCCGACATTGGTTTCCGATGTTCCGCACCCAAACGTGATCTTGTATGCTGTATCTTGGAGTTGTTTATTCTGAAGCGCGCCACTCGCTATCTCTTTCGGAGCCTGTATTGCTCGATTCCCCGGAACTTGGCCTAGCCCTCCCTCTCCCACCCCTACTTGACGATAAATCCAGAACTGAGTAGAACCATATCACCTTGTACCGCTGAAAACTTCCGATTTTAATGCCTATTGATGAACAGGGGATTTGCATAATTTTTCCCGCCATTTGATAGTCAGTGCTTCTTGTGCCTCCATAACTACTTTGATTTAAATACACTGAAGTATACTACCAAATATTCAGGGTAAACTATTGTACCGCAGATGGCTGTGATTTTATTGACATTTATTCTGTTGGGATGGAGACTTGCAAAATTTTCCCGCCACACGATAGTAAATGTTCTTGCAGTCCCTTTTCGGTAACATGGTATTGTTTCGGGATGCAGAATTAAACCGAAACTGCCAGTCAGGGTCAAGTGAACCACTTGCTACCCCCTCTACGACGCACGTTTTAATAAAGTTTGAAATAATTAGGCAGATACGCTTCCACCCTGACCGAGTCCACTTGTAGTGTCTTTTGCTGAACTTGTTTCTGCGTGTCCTATAGTAATTAAATTTAATAGCAATAGAAGGCACGGCTTTAGGTATAAGTGTGTGCGTGCATGAAGTTACACTGAAGCCAGGTCTTCGTTACCCTCTCCCTTTCCATAATTACGTGGTGAAAGTAAGTCATGTTTATTAGACGGACCATTTGTCATTATGTATAACATGTTGCTATTGTTGAGGATGGGTAGTTCCAGTAGATACATGGCTAATTGTTCAAATGCTACAGGTAGTCAATAAATACCAATTAATCGAGATCCTCTACTGATTATTTTCTCCGTTTATCATTAACAGCTTAAAGAATACGTAAAACCTCTCTAGGTAATGGAAAATAGTAAGTGATAAAATATCCCTTAGAGATGACAGGCAAACTCCAACAAATTAATCCCTACCTCAGTTGCATGCTGGGTCAACAAATAAGTATAACCAAAGCTCTATACTTCCTATTAAGCCCTGCATAGCTGCCTTCTGTAGTGGTTATAAAGATTGCGTTATCCGTTGCTTTCAAGTTTTTACAGGTAAGTTAAACCCACACACTAAAGATTACTAATACCCCAACAGTACTTGCAGGTGCCCGTAATTTCGTGGAGCACACGACTTTTGTAAACCAGTACAACAGACGATAACATGCAGAACCATTAGGACACGATAAACGACTGTAAACATTCTACCCAGTTGAATTTTATCAGTACCATCGGTAGGCAGGTTACGTTGCACTTTTAGTTGAAACTGCTAATTCAACCCAAATATCTAAGCTCCTGGGATGTAAGGCCATAGGTGACTACCCAATCGGGTCTGAGTTGCATAACTCCCCTAACTTTAGTAACGTTGGGGTTACCTGTTCTAATATAATGACGATGGACCCTGCAGAGTTACGTGAAGAATGGAAAAAAATGGACGCCACTGAAGTGTAGAACTACATGAGGAGAGTCAATGGCAAATTAGAACAATCGGCGACACTTACTCTAACGTTTAGTTCTCCGGAATTTCCTGAACATATCCTTGCAGGCAAGATCCATATTAAGGTTCGCACATTTTTTCCTAACCTAATGCAATGCTACAGTTGTTAAAGATTTGGCCATACCACTATTGGATGTAATGGCAGGGCTACGTGTGGCCATTGTGGAGGCTCACCTCACGAATCAAGCAATTCTTGTGCACTTCCTTCGAAATGTGTAAACTGCTTTGGGCATCACCCAGTGTAGAGCAGAAAGTTTGAGGTTTACAACGAGGAAAGGAAAATTCAGGAGCTGAAAGTGAAGAAACGCATACCCTATGGTGAAGCTATAAAAGCTTTCAAAGCTATGCAACTTCCCGTTTTCGCTACTTCCTTTGCGCCAGCCCTTAATACGCTGTCGCTAAGTGTGATGGCTCCACACACTCAAACCACAGCTTCAAGCATGAGCACATGCACTTGTCGGTGTACCTGTGAGGGAAACGCTCCACTCGAAGCTGAAGTCGTTTGGAAACTGTCAGCAATGGGCTTACCACCTAAGCCACATACCACTAACCACCATTACAAGCCAACTAAGCCACCCCTGCAACCCAGGCAACGACTTCATCCCATCAGCAAAGAAAAACGTCCTTCGAAAAGTAGTTCCTAGTCCAAGAATGCGGTAGTTAAACCTTCAGGTAGGCGATCTCTCTCCCTCTCTAATTGGGACTATGCTCTGGAGAATATGGACTTCCAAATGGAGGAACTGGAGAGCCGGGCACCGGCTAACATTCCTCCTGACCTCCCCAGTAAATCACTGCTTCAGAGTGAGAAAGAAAAGACCAACCATTGCTTAAAAAAATGGCCCCCACATGTATTGCAGTGGAATTGAAATATATATCGCTTACTTTTGGAAGAATTACACTTTCTACTCCAGGACATCTACTTACAAGAAACCCATCTTAAAGTCACCAACACACCCGCATTACAGGGTTACCTCCCATACAGCAAGGATGATACTACAGGAGACAGGCCATGCAAGCAATTGCCGTGAAAGTTCTTGCACACTTTAATATCACAGTGTGTTCTTTGCACCTTCTGTCTAATGATGTTTTGGATACATATGCCATGGCAGAACTCTTCCTGGCACTCCCATGCCCATACCTCCTTGTGGGGGACTTCAATGCACACGATGTGCTGTGGGGCGTTGCTGCACTTGCTGCAGGGGTCGGATGATCAGGCGACTCGTCCATTCTGAGAATATCTGCCTTCTGAACATGGGTCATATGACACATGTTTCCACAGCTATAGGGACTTTTTCAGCCATTGACCTTTGCTTTTGTTCCGGAGCTCTTGCAGATTCAGTTCTGTGGGAAGTGGCTCCAGATTTCCTTTCTAGTAACCACTTCCCAATGCGGATCCGTCTGCCAACTAGGACGCTGGCTGACAGGAGACCATGTACTAGATGGATGATACAAAGGGAGAATTGGTTGCAGTATAGTCGAAAGATTATTTTTGAACCAAAGGATTATGCACAAGAGACAATGGTCCATATCACTCGTGAGATCCAAGGAGCTGATGCAGAGTCCATCGCCCAGTCTAGTAACCACCTCAGACGGCGGCCTGTACCTTGGTCGATTGACAACTGTTGGCTGACAATCAGGGCCAGATCAACAGCTCTGCAGAACTTCTGCCCAGCTACAAAAAACCTTCATGTATTCAGATATGCGAGAGCACATCCGAGGCGAGTATTAAAAGAATGGAAGAAGGCTTCCTGGAGAGAATTCATGACTTCCATTAATCGTTTCACCTCCACTGCACAAGTTTGGGAATCAATAAGATGGATTTCAGGTGGGGGCAATACGTGTCCCCCACAAGCCTTGTTAAGTAATGGGGTCTTTGTGAACACGCCAGAAGACATGGCTCAGGTTTTAGCTGAACACTTTTTTTAATGTGATTTTGTCATCCAGACAGGCTCCTGTTTTTCAGGTGTTCTATAGGACTGCAGAGATGAGGACGCTCAATTTCTTCTCGCATAATGAGGAAGTCTACAACCTTCCATTCTCCATGTGGGAACTGGAATTCGCTTTGTCTGTGGTCAGCGACACTGCTCCAGACCTGATAAGACCCATTATGTCATGCTTCGTCGTCTGGGCGCTGAATAGAAAGGACAGCTCCTTTCTTGTTTTAATCAGATCTAGTTTGATGGACAGTACCCCACGACTTGGAAGAAGGATATATTAATTCAATTCTGGAAGCCAGGCAAGGAGAGTAGTGCGCCTAACAGTTACCAGAGTGTACCCTTTATCAGCTGTATGAGTACGACTCTTGAATGCATGGTCAACTACTGCCTTGTCTGGTTGCTCGATTCCCAAGTCACCTTAGGCACTCCAAGTGCGGTTTCAGGCGTTAGTGTACCACACTTGACAAATTAATTCTACTGGAGACGGCGACACAGGAGTCCTCATGCCGGAACCATTTGGTTTTTGTGTTTATTTTTAACCTGAAAAGCACATGACACTACTTGGAGGTACAACATCCTTCACCAACTTCATGAATGGGGACTATGTGGACACGTGCCATTTCTTATCCAATCTTTTCTTGAGAATGGGCGTTTTCGATATCCCATTAGTTATGCCTTGTCTGACTGCTATGTTCAAGAGAATGGGGTCTCCCAAGGCAGTGCCCTCAGTGTCACATTGTTTGCCATCGCTATCATGACATTGTCTCTACAGTCAGAAGCCCTGTCAAATGATCTTTGTTTGCTACTGTTCCTTGGATCTTTAAATGGACAGCGAGGCAGCTACAGCTGACCTTTAGGAGGCTGGAAACCTGAGTCACGACAACTGGTTTTCGATTCTCACCTGAGAAGACTGCATCTGTCAGTTTTAACAGTGCTCGTAGAAAATTTAACCAACCAGTGCTCACAATGGGGGACAATATTTTACGTTTTCAAGGAACTGTGCGCTTTTTGGGTTTATTATTTGACTCCAGATTGACTTGACTCCCACACCTGAAGGACCTATGAACAAAGCAGCGTGGTCTACGTATCAGACTGTCCTTTCTACCTCAAGATGTTAGATGGTGTCCACCATAAGGTCATTTGGTTATCGACTGAAGCGTTTTGGACCAGCCCAGTCCCGAGTCTGTGTGCAGAGGCTAGTGAACCACCACTCTGGATTTGGCGACGTATCGTTTTGGCTCGACAGGCGCTGAAAATCTCCGCATCACCTCAGTCACTGACAATTAGTGTAGTGGCCCAGCCCACCTTTGAATGACTATTCACGAATCGGCCCCATGCGACCAAGTCATTTGGGATATGTGCTACATACTGTCTCAAGGATCTGGATCTACCAAGCATCAAAATACAGATCCAGGGATCGAACACATTGCTGCCTTAGTGTCTTCAGAGGCCTAATGTGATTTTAAGATTGACACAGTACAAGAAAACTTGTACACCAGATTATGTTTCAAAACTGTGTTCTCGTCCATTTTAAGTTCATACCACAGTTTGATTGTTGTTTACACAAACGGATCCCAGCAAGAGAGTATCCTCAGTTGTTCTTTTTTCCCTGATATGGTTTATAAGTACATCTTCCAGAACAATTTACAAAATTACGATACAGAATTATATGGCATTTTGATGTCATTGGAGAGAGTTCACAGATATCATCGTACAAGCTTTCTTGTCTTCAGACTCGCTTAGTGCACTGCAAGCACTTCACCAAATCTATCCAGCTGATTCAGCTCATCCACGATTCCTTACAGCAGCTCCAACACCATGGCAAGGAGGTGACCTTTCGCTGGGTACCTGGTCACATTGGATACAGAGCAACGACATGGTCGACAAAGCCGCCAACGAAGCATGTCAGGATGGTGCTGTCCACCAATGTCCCATCCCATTGCACAGCATCATCTCATTTTCTGGCAGACACATCATGTGTCAGTGGGAGAGTACATGGTTGCAGGTGACAGAAAACAAACGGAGGTCGCTAAAACTGAACACAAAAGCACGGCAGACCATGATAGCCTCACCATTGGAAGGAGGTTCTGTGTAGCAGACTGTGCATCAGACATAGTTCTTTAACACATGGATTCCTCCCACAGCAGGAGGATCTACCACTCTGTGAAGTTTGTGGTATGCCGCTTTCAGTTCAGCATATTGTGGCTATGTGTGTCCTATATACTGATATTAGGGCAGCCCTCAGTCCCGATGGAGATTTGCCCACCGTCCTTGCAGATACTGATTCCAGTGTTACAAGGGTGGTGAAATTTTGTCGACTGTCAGGCCTCACTCCTCAGTTGGTGGGGAAGGGAGGCAAACTTATATACATTATAGACTGCTCCACATGTGGGGCAGCCTTCGTCCCCACCCATGAGATTCCCATGCTGACTTTTCGTCAGGGTGCTGATGACCATGATGTCGAGCGCACCTCACCTCAAATAATCATCATCTTTATGGTGTCCATATACACCTACTGGTCAAGGTAACGTAATATATGTGACGTGATGGCGTGTGTGAAGGAAGTGCTGACCATAATGTGTCGAACACTTATGTGCTGTCATTCTGTCATGACCGGAACCTAACGTAATTTCATTAGATACCAAAACTGAGTAATCTTAAAGCCACTAAATATTGTCTCCAGAACAGTGCATGTAAAATCTAGAAAGCTTTTATCGTAGCTGGATGTTTCAGTTTTTATATCGAAGCACCTGTCTGGACCAAACAAAAGAGTCGTTCCATGGAATTCGCCTTCAAAATATGATCGAAGTACCAGATAAGAGCCGCGCAGTATTAGCCGAGAGGTCTAAGGCGCTGCAGTCATGGACTGTACGGCTGGTCCCGGCGGAGGTTCGAGTCCTTCCTCGGGCATGGGTGTGTGTGTTTGTCCTTAGGATAAACTGGGTTAAGTAGTGTGTAAGCTTAGGGACTGATGTCCTCAGCAGCTAAGTCCCATAAGATTTCCACACATTTGAACATTTTTGAACCAGATATGATTCCTTACAAAAATGTTGTGTATTAATGAGAAAGTATGCAGTCATTCTACCGTAACAGATGTATTCGCCCTGGATGGGGCATGGTTTTGTAAGATGAGATACATATACCGTTCGCGCCAACTTCTAGTACAGTCTGGTAGTATAGTCTACAGGATGTCTCGAATGCTATGGCACATCAAGAAGGAGATATAACTAGACTTGTAATTAACTCGGAGAAAAAACCTAAAGTTTGGTCTGGCGCAATTCTACGTGAGGTAATGAATAAATGTTCTGCCTCTTCGGATGACGAGAACAAAGTACCTGGAAAAAAGTCTTTCTTTTTTGTTCAAGGGTTGTGTAGGACCACCACAAACGAATCGCAGAATGGTTGGCGCCTCGGTTTATTGCAACACAAGTCAGACACCAAAAACGAGAGATACTTCGGGACTCGACACGGGAAACCACCAGCTTCTCATCTATCCATAAGCGAATGGCGCTGGAACTCCAAGTAAAGAGCAAGTGTGCATTTCAACCACCATGTAAGCAATCCAAGGAGAAGTGACGAAAATACAGAGAGAATTCGGCAGGTTTTTCCATCCCTCCCAACATAACTCTGTTCTTAAGGCATCAAAAGAACCGCGAATCGCTAATGCGGCAGTGCACCGATATTTCGAATATTTTAAATATTAGGTCCCACGCCAAGAACGGATTCACTCTTATTTCGGTGACGAAATCTTGCATGTAATTTTTTTTTTTTTTTTGCCGTTTTCATTTAGTTCATGCAACCGCCATTACTCTCGGGAGAGTTAAAACTGCCAACTTTCCGCGGCGCTAGCAGCGACAATAAGACGCTGAGACAGCGACAAAGCTCTGTTGGGCTGGAGGAGGCGCAGAATTAACCGACAAATCAACTCGGCTTCTGCATTACTACCATCTGAATTTGATTAATGTCTAAAATGTGCTCACTATCAGTACCTGCCATTATGAAAATATGATGCTGATTTCGTCATTTTGTACATCGCGTGCTGGCTCCATAGTGATGTGGCGGAATATAAGCGTACGAGCGGGTTGGGAGTCATTCAGTAATATCTGTGTATCGTACGTAAAAAATGAATAATTTAAGCAATGCTGTTTGAGCGAGGTTTGCCGTCCACCGAGGTTACACAGAGTGCGGGAAAGAGTTTGACACTGAAGCGTAGGATGGAGAGACAGTACGAAACATGGCAGTATAGCAACTAAGGTTCGCAACTGCGCATTTTCGGCGCTAAAGGAACGCAAGCGAAATCTGATATGTGGACGTTTTTACTCAAAATAAAAGGTAATTCACAGGAAATTTATATGCACACACAGTCTTTGCATCAACCAGTCTTCACAATGAGGAAAATATTGACTTAAAGCATCACATCCCCATGTATTTACTTAGCTGACGTACCACATCGCACTTCTTTAGAAATGAAAAGAATCACATGATCCTGTTCCACGTCTTAGAAGGGTCACAGTAAATGACAAATGAGCCACCACTTAATTAACGTGAGTATCTCGTAGAAAATGTTGAAACTTACCACGGTTTTCATGCTGCCATAGCGCCGTAAACACTCAACTGCGAGCACTATTTCCTGTACTCTGTTCCCTTCGTCTGACGCTGTATTTCTGTCCTAACCTTTTGGTCAAATTGTTTTCTCGCGCCGTGTATACGACAGACGTGACGCGACCGACCGATGGCCGAATACACTTAATCTTTGGTAGAAAGTGTTAAGAGACGGGACTTTGCGATGTCGGATATTTAAATGCGACGGAAAGCACACTTTACAAGAGGAAATCAAAATGACAACTTTTCACTTTGCATGGTCATTAAAAAATTGCGGTATTATTTTAATATGTGGCAGGAATGTTAAGCAGAGTATGGCAGAATTCCCAGATGGAAGACGCTACAGAAGTATTAGCGTGTCACCAACAGAGCACACGCGATCCGCTGGTCGAGTCGGAAACAGTGCCAAAAAATAAAATGATAAATAATCCAAACCCTCAGCTGCCGACAGGTACTGTTGATATACAGCGATGGTGGCAGCTGAAAACGTGTGCCCCGACCGGGACTCGAACCCAGGATCTCCTGCGTGTATGGCAGATGCTCTCTCCACCTGAGCCACCGAGGACTGACGACAGCGCCACTGTCCACAGCTTATATTCGTAATGTTCCAAACAGATATTTGCCCATTCACTCATTACGCGCGCCAGACTAAGCTGACGAGTCCCGTAAGAGTTCGAGCAAACTGTGCACATTCGCACAGAAGAAGGTAAAGGGCCGGGTAGCCTTTAACTATATGCAGATAGTACCTGTTCTCGAAAGAACAGATACCATTGATGACCGTGCAGCTTCTCTAGAAGCTTCTCACGGGAAGCGTGTTCTTTCGAGGACAAATACTATCTTCATATAGCCAAAAAATAAGTTCTGCACTGTCAGTTTTGTGCTTGTAAGCCAGAGTAAAAGACAATCGGACAGATAAAAATGGAAAAACAGTTCGTTTGTAAGAAAATGTCTCAGAGCACTCAGTGTATTATTTCAGTAAGAAGAATATGAGGTCGGGCTCACTCGACTACAAAAAAAAAAAAAAAAAAAAAAAAAAAAAACGGATCTGAGCACTATGGGACTCAACATCTGAGATCATCAGCCCCCTAGAACTTAGAACTACTTAAACCTAACTAACCTAAGGACATCACACACATCCATGCCCGAGGCAGGATTGGAACCTGCGACTGTAGCGGTCACGCAGTTCCAAACTAAAGCGCCTAGAACCGCACGGCCGCACCGGCCGGCCCACTCGATTACAGAGGGAGCATATGTGTCACTGCAGAATCGTGTGTGAGTGGCGAGTGGTCGATATTATGACGTCACCACTGTGCATCAGCAACAGACGACAGCCGTGATGATTCGTTGACGAACTACTGTCGGAAAGATGCATCAGTGACTCTCACTAAGCTCCTGATTAGATAGCAAAGTGGTGTGGAGTGGAAACGCTGTCTAAATGTACAGGAACGTGAAATCACGCACATACCAAATGTCATATGACTACGTATAAATTATTTACAATTGCAATGAGTCAGCTGTAGCAATTTGCAGGGATACGAGACGGAGTGACCACACAGGCTGAGTTGCGGGTGAGGCCGGTGGGGGACTGGCGGTCACTGGCAGGGTGGGGGGAGTCTGCTCCCCACTCACTCCTGCGTCCGATGCCAGCGTTACTGCTCACATGTGTGTGGGACCCGTACCAGACGGGAGCGTACTGAGCGTGTACAGAGAAGGGCAGCACTAACGGTCACAGGCCTGTTTAGTTCACGGCACGGGGTCAAGCAGACTGAGGAACATCTGAACTGGCAAGTTCTGGTACAGCTGTGGAGAGCAGACAGTGCACCTGACAATACGACATAAAACAGTAACAACTTGCCCTCTTCCATTGTCGCCACGACAGTTGCAACTCTCTTCTAATACGTGGCGAGAATAAAAAGCCACAGCGCGATTTTGCAATTGAAGATATCATAATAAGGAAAACATGACAAGCATCAGTTTGAAGAAACATGAATAACGCTATAGAAAAAGAATATGTACACCACAGTGTTCTAAAAGAACGGCTACATGTCCACCTTTGAGTGTTTTTCAAGTGTATTAAAGCTAGAGCCAGACGAAAAGTGCGCTCTTTAAGTTCATTAACTTCCTAACACGACGGATCTTTTCGAGTGCTAAATGTATTTTCTTAGTAAGGCCAATAACAGAGCAAGCTCTATCGTTTAGAACACATTTAAACTTTATTAAGTAGCTCAATACTAGTTTAACAGGGATGAGCTTTCAGCACCGTTAATGATACATTTGCTTGCCGACGCCCAGAAGCACATGTGACAACAGTGGAGGTATCGCAATATTTGAATATGCTTAGCTCGAGTAACGCTAAAAAGCAGTAATAAATTTAAATATTCGCTGTAGCGTTTTAGGCAAAATTAGTTACTTAACATGTATTCACGTAAAACTAAGAGACGTCAGTTTTGTCTAAAGACAGGCTGTAGAGATCAGAATGTACAGCAGTAACTTACGTTTCGTTTTTGACTTAGCGTTTAGAGAAATCAGAGGATTTCCAAGACATGGAAGGTAGGAGACGAGATACTGGCAGAAGTAAACCTGTGTGACCGGGCGTGAGTCGTGCTTCGGTAGCTCAGATGGTAGAGCATTTGCCCGCGAAAGGCAAAGGTCCCGAGTTCGAGTCTCGGTCGGGCACACGGTTTTAATCTGCCAGGAAGTTTCTTTCCAAGACTTGTTTACATTTGAAGCACGAGGGAAGCAGCGTCGCAGATATCGACACCTTCTTTCGCAGCACGGCTGAAGACAGCTGGTCCGGAAAGAGTCGGTGGAGGGATTCGTTCGAATCTTAATTTGTTACTCAAATTCAACTCGATAAGAATGCCGAGAGCATGTGTGACAAAAATGTCGCTGCGAGAAACGCCGTCCCGAGTTGTAACGAAATGGTCGGCCCACACCTGTTTCCGCGGCATTTTGTAAATTGTTAGTTTACATTTTTCTGAAGAACTGAAAACCTGTGAACTGAGAAGAAATTTAATTACCATGAGTCGACGCAACATTTAGCTTCGGAGAGTGATCGATTATGGGAAATACTGTCGCTTATATCATTTTTCAGTGACGAATACGGTACCTACTTTCTGTTGGGATGTACGACGACTTTTGCGATTCGCTTACCACGTCTGCGTACGAGTTTTAGCCGATGTTGCACGACAGTAAGTCGTTATCACTGCACGTGAAGAAACCGATGGTCGACCGTCACATGACGTGTGTGAATGCACACGTGATAATTATTAAGCCAGAAGGTGACATTTTTTATATCTCCGCCGTTACTATAGCGACAGTTATTGAACTTTTTTTATACGTGGAGAGAGTGGATACATAATGAATATAGGCAAGTGTTACGCAAACACGACGCCACAAGCGGTTAGCGGAAACTAGTATCGTTTTCCCGTAAAGAATACGATACGTAATTTCATTTGGAAAAAAAGATGACTTTTGCGAGTTTGTCTGTGAAGAGACAACTCCAAATCTGGCTTTATACAAAGCTTAATCACAGTTAACGTGTGGCCCACCGACGTAATTTATTATTCACAAGTTTACTCGCTTATTACCGTGCTAAATGTTAAGTCTGACTGCTGTCTGCACATTTATTATCATTTCCTCCCGTTTTCATTTACGTCAGAAAAGAGCCATTACTCGGGAGAGAATTAGACTGCCGACATTTCGGAGCGCTAGCAGCGGCAGCGACAAAGCTCTGTAGGCTCCAGGAGACGGAGAAATAACCGAAAGATAAATTCTACGTTAGTGCGATCTGAATGTGCGATTACATGTGTTCAGAGTGCATACAGTGTCATTATGCGAAAGCGAACATGATTTCACGATCCCGTGTAATCCGTGCTTTCGTTCGAGAAGTATCGGAAGATAAGTCGCGACCTGTTTGGAAGTCACAAAATTATGTAAGTGTAACGTATGTGAAAAACTGGAAGAATTTAAACAGCACTGCTTGAGGGAGGTTTGCTATCGAGTACCGGTAAAGACGCCTGACATGACGTGACAAGTGTGCTAACCGCATTCGAGTTCAGTGCTTATTCATTCGATAAAATCAAATGTGCTTCAAAACAGCAAAACGATGGACTGCTATGGTATCGATTCTTACTTTTAAAATACAGAAGGAAATCCGGCATCTGAAACTGCTCTTGGAGAATCGATATGAAAGTTTGATTAACTTGTACTCATGGCAGATAGTTTTATATTCTGACAGAATGTAACTTTTGCAGTGTTACTTGAAAATGGCCATAAGGCCGAAATTGCAATAGTAACAATAAATATTTTATACAGTCAACGGCGACTATGATGTCTTTTAAGCGATGTGAAAGTGTTTAGATGACGAACCAGAAGCGGTAAACGGAGATGGGCTTATGAAAAACACATTTCGTAGTCATATGTAGGAGTGTTAAGGTACCTTTCATATTCTCTTTAGCACAATTAAAGAGAATATTAAAATATAGTTCATTTTCCAGAACGGGAAGATATAGAAAAAAATGTATTTTTCACTTCAAATTTCTCATCCGTTCTATGTTTATAAATGTGTACAAAAAGCTATTGAATTCCTATTTCCATTACTTTATACAATGTCGTTCATGGTTGTGTGACAGAATGGTGTGCAGTACATGTACTATTCCGTTTTTGAACTGTTTATTCCTTTCTTGCATCTTGATGCTTTATCATTGTTGAACACTTCAAGTCGCACACTGCCATCTGCCGGCCAACGGCTACACTGCGTCCTCCGTAACTCCTTTCGCAGTTCACGTCTTCCGAACACTAGGCGCCAACCGAATATGTCTTTTCACATCCCTGGTTCGGCGCGAATCACGTATTTTCATGAAACAAAACAGAACACTCGTACATTGATATCTGTTCTTGTGGGCGAGTACGGAAAGCCATAGCCTATTGGCATGAAACAAAGTAAAATAAAATATCTCAGAACGGACAAGACTGCCACGTCACAGAGACAGGTGACAGCGATTTCAAATCCGCCTCCACGCAGCACCAGAGAGTATCGTATAACGCAGTCAGGCGGCGTGTAGTAAACATTAGGTTGCATTCGTTATCGAGAGAAGCGTTGGCAAGCGCTTTGAAATAGATTCGTACCACAAACATAAAATAAATATAACTTTGATTTACTTGTGAAAAGAAAAGAAATAAATAAATCGTTTTTGTCGTCTGTGTTTCCAACACTAAACGCAACATTTTTGGTCTCAGAAGAAAAATAAATGATCTGAATTTTCTTGTTCGAGCTCACTCCCAACGAAGTGTACCTTTCAGCAACTTAAAATAATACATTGTACTATTTTTGTATTTAGTAGTTCTGAAAACAAAGCACCAATCGTAGCAGGGGGTAACAAGAGTGTGCAGGGAGGAGACCCCTCCAAGAGGGATCATTGCCGCTAAAATTTTATTAGATAAATTTTTCCATTCATAATGTACCGCCATAGCAGGCTTGGGCGTACTGTGGTGGAAGGTGCTGGCAGGAAGACCGTGGTCGGCACATTCCTGCCACGTGCTCCTCAGTCAGGCTCTAGTCCCACAGGTTGGTTGCGCTGACGAGGATACGCTACAAGCAAGGCACGTTGGCGGAATCGACCCTCCAATCAAAGACTAGTGGTGTGATCACGTGGGGACGCGGCCGGCAGCGGCTCGGAAACATCTCCGCGCCCTCTTTGCTTCAGACCTCGGCCCCGAGTACTCGCTCCACTAGCCTCTGCCTCTCTCCTCAAACCCCCTGATGAACAGATGGCAACCCCTCTTCGGGCTGCTCAGCCCTACGTAGGCACCCATGTACCATCGTTACATGAATAAACAGGGTCCATTCCAATTTCATTACTTTTCCTTTTCACAACGCCCACCGCTCCTGACTTCTGTTGTTGTTGTGGTCTTCAGTCCTGAGACTGGTTTGATGCAGCTCTCCATGCTACTCTATCCTGTGCAGGCTTCTTCATCTCCCAGTACCTACTGCAGCCTACATCCTTCTGAATCTGCTTGGTGCATTCATCTCTTGGTCTCCCTCTACAATTTTTACCCTCCACGCTGCCCTCCAATGCTAAATTTGTGATCCCTTGATGCCTCAGAACATGTCCTACCAACCTATCCCTTCTTCTTGTCAAGTTGTACCACAAACTTCTCTTCTAGTCAATTCTCTTCAGTACCTCCTCATTAGTTATGTGATCTACCCATCTAATCTTCAGCATTCTTCTGTAGCACCACATTTCGAAAGCTTCTATTTTCTTCTTGTCCAAACTATTTATCGTCCATGTTTCACTTCCATACATGGCTACACTCCATACAAATACTTTCAGAAACGACTTCCTGACACTTAAATCTATACTCGATGTTAACAAATTTCTCTTCTTCAGAAACGCTTTCCTTGCCATTGCCAGTCTACATCTTCTCTACTTCGACCATCATCGGTTATTTTGCTCCCCAAATAGCAAAACTCCTTTACTACTTTAAGTGTCTCATTTCCTAATCTAATTTTCTCAGCATCACTTGACTTAATTCGACTACATTCCATTATCCTCGTTTTGCTTTTGTTGATGTTCATCTTATATCCCCCTTTCAAGACACGGTCTATTCCGTTCACTGCTCTTCCAAGTCCTTTGCCGTCTCTGACAGAATTACAATGTCACTGGGGAACCTCAAAGTTTTTATTTCTTCTCCATGGATTTTAATACCTACTCCGAATTTTTCTTTTGTTTCCTTTACTGCTTGCTCAGTATACAGATTGAATAACATCGGGGAGAAGCTGCAGCCCTGTCTCACTCCCTTCCCCACCACTGCTTCCCTTTCATACCCCTCGACTCTTATAACTGCCGTCTGGTTTCTGTACAAATTGTAATTAGCCTTTCGCTCCCTGTATTTTATCCCTGCCACCTTTAGAATTTGAAAGAGCGTATTCAAGTCAACATTGTCAAAAGCTTTCTCTACGTCTACAAATGGTAGAAATGTAGGTTTGCCTTTCCTTAATCTTTCTTCTAAGATAAGTCGTAGGGTCAGTATTGCCTCACGTGTTCCAACATTTCTACGGAATCCAAACTGATCTTCCCCGAGTTCGGCTTCTACCAGTTTTTGCATTCGTCTGTAAAGAATTCGCGTTAGTATTTTGCAGCTGTGACTTATTAAACTGATAGTTAGATAATTTTCACATCTGTCAACACCTGCCTTCTTTGGGATTGGAATTATTATATTCTTCTTGAAGTCTGAGGGTATTTCGCCTGTCTCATACATCTTGCTCACCAGATGGTAGAGTTTCGTCATGACTTGCTCTCCCAAGGCCGTCAGCAGTTCTAATGGAATGTTGTCTACTCCCGGGGCCTGACCTCTAGCCTGACGAACAAGTGGCGTGAGAAGTGGGATGCGACCCACCTTACGGTTGTAAAATAAACTCATCAGTTGAGTATGAGCACAACAAAGGGGCAGAGGCTGAGCAAGTAAAGGAAACTAGACCGAACGTGGCGAGGCTGCAGCCTGCTGCCCCCGCGTGTGATCGACGCGCGTGCCGCCGCTCGTCGACACCGCCGCCGTAGGTCGTCTGCACGCCACCGAATAATGTAAGTCGCTAGCGACGCTACGGTGGTGTAGATGCCCAAACTATTGTAACGTGTCGACCACCAGGCAGCAATTGGAGGCAGGAGCAGCCGGAGAGGATAAAGATCCCCTCTCGGCGCTGCAGACCCAGATAAATCAATTAAATTTAGCTAACGCGGAGCTTAAGCAACAGATAGATCGTCTTCAAATGGCTTCTCCGCAATCTGATGTTGCTAAGCAAGTGCTAGTGGAGGAACAGCCGAAGCAGGTGGCTCCACCACTCACTAGTGCAGATTCACCTGTGGCAGTAGCCACCTCTACTTTGGTGCAGAGCTTTCCAGCAGTAGCGTTTATTCCGGCGTTCGCTGGAAAGCCGCACGAGGATATTCAAACGCTTGTCCAGAATGTCCAGGTCATCAGAAAGCTTTGAGTTTGGCCAGATGAATTTCTCTTAAACGTGATGAAAATGAAACTCACCGGCGCAGCGCGGAGCTACGTGCAGTCGGTCGAGAGCTTGAAAAATGCCCCTACCTTCCAGTCCCTTGCAACAGGGTTGATGGAAAGGTACACAGACAAATGTGGTACTAGTTACTATCGCGACTTGCTTTCCACCCTTACGCAAAAAACGGGCGAGGATTTAGAAGCATTCGCGGACAGAATTAGAAGCGTCGCATGCCACACATAAGCACTAAGTGCCAATTCTGCTCGTAACGACGTTCTGTTGGAAGAATCAGAATGTCGTGCGATAGACGTGTTTATTCGCGGCATAAACCCTCAAACAGGGGGCGAAATCGAGGTAGCTTCCCTCTGCACCTTACACGAAGCCTTGCGATTAGCACTCTTGAGAGAGGAGGCGAGCCGATTTGTGGCCGTCTCCGCGCGGCAAAGCGAGCCCCGACGTGTCTTTTCGAACGACACTGTGTGTGGGCGCTGTAATAGACAAGGACATGTGGCAGAGCAATGCCGCGTGCCATATTGTCATCGGTGCAGGAATATGGGTCACTAAAGCGTGCATTGTCCAAATGGTAGACCACAACCGCCTGCAAATTTCAGGCGAAATGCAAACCAACCAGAGAATTCGGGAAACGGCCGCGGGCAAGGAAGTGCCACCCCTCTCGGCCCCCGTTAAAAATAGTAAAATAGTGACGCCACTAGCTTATAAGGGAATCACGCCGGTGGCAAGCGTGGTTGTCGATGGTGTTAGAGGCCGCAAACCAATA
Organism: Schistocerca serialis cubense; assembly: GCF_023864345.2. NCBI lineage: Eukaryota > Metazoa > Arthropoda > Insecta > Orthoptera > Acrididae > Schistocerca > Schistocerca serialis. The sequence goes on from NC_064648.1 coordinate 47,527,017, forward strand.
CGCGTGCTAATTGACACAGGCGCACAGATCAGCTTGGCATTTTTGTCGAAGAGAGATAAAAGAACATTGCAACCGCCGCGGTACCATATCAGTGGTATTGGTCCCGCCATAGTGAAACCTGATGGCAGCTGTTGCGTTGAGTTCATGTTGGACTCCACAGAATATGCTTTTACGATGGAGGTTGTACGGTACAGGCGCACGGATTACGACACCATCCTAGGAAGTGACTTTCTGCGTCATTTCCAGGGGGTTATTGACCATAGATTAAATACCATCCACTTCGGCGACAACGTGCACCGTTTTGGACGTGACCGCACGTTGTGGGAGAGCGGAGCTGGGAAAAAAGGATCCGTTTCCCAAGTTTCGGAGTCTCCCGTAACGATGCTAAAAGCCGATAATCCCGTGGAGATACCAGAAGGCACAGGAAAGATCCTTTGGGTGCCTGTCGGGATACGTGAGTCTGAAGAGGTTCATTTCTTGGTAGATCCACTCTGCCAGAAAGACACTCTTGACCAGATGCAGGTCCACGTAAAACGTAGCCTGTGCAAAGATCAGCAAGAACAGAAAGAAAACTGCGTACCCGTGTGTTTAGACAATTTTTGTCACAAGCAAGCTTTAATACCGCGTGGTACAGTATTAGCCAGAAGATGAGTTGCCAATGAAAATCCCTTCTCTGAAAAAGAAAAAGACTGCTGTCACCTCTCAACACCTTTTGACAATCACGTCACATCTGACAGATAAGATTAAAGCTAAGCTTAGTCACCTACCATTGCATGAACAAACGCTAATAAACGAAGTATTGAATGAGTATTCATGGTTGTTTGAAGACAAGAAATATTTACCAGCAACAGCTCAAAAAGGGTACCGAATTCCCTACCATCTTCAGTCAGTAGTAGAGGAAACTATACAACAGCAACTAGAAGCAGGAATAATACAAGGCTCTTCTAGTGCGTGGTGTAGCCCAATTGCCCAATTGTAGTCGTTCCAAAGAAGTCTATAGACGGGGAAAAATCCTATCGCCTCTGAGTAGACATGCGAGCCGTAAACAAGGTTACTGCCCCGGATCCAAGACACACTCGATCGTCTGGGCAATTGCCGGTACTTTACATCACTAGATATGCGCAGTGGGTATCATCAAATTCCAATTGCTCCTCAAGATCGAGCTAAGACAGCTTTTGTAGTTCCTGGTGGCTTATATGAATTCGTAAGGATGCCTTTCGGGCTTCGCAACGCGCCAGCAACCTTTCAGCGATTTGCAGATCTGCTATTACGTGGGTTGAAACCTACTATGTGCCTTGTGTATCTTGATGATATAATTATATTCTCAAAACCCATTGCTGAACATGCTGAACATCTACGCAGTGTACTGTTGCGCTTGCAAAACGCTAATTTAAGCTTAAAATTAGAAAAATGTTCTTTTGCTTAATCACAAGTGCGGTATTTAGGTCATGTCATCAGTTCCAGCGGAGTCAAGCCAGATCCACGATTAACTGAAGCAGTAGACACTTTTCCTATTCCAACAAATTTAAAGGAATTACAATCCTTCCTTGGTCTTGCAAATTATTACCGCCGTTTCGTTATAGATTATGCTACCATTACCAAACCTCTTACTAAATTGTTGAAAAAGGATACTCTTTTTGTGTGGACGGATGAATGTTCGAACGCCTTTCAAACAGTGAAAACTATTTAACTAGTTCACCTCTACTTGTTTACCCAGACTTCGCCGAACCTTTCATTTTATCTTGTGACACATCTGATTTTGCTGTAGGATGTGTCCTAAGCCAAGTGCAAGATGGTGAGGAAAAACCCGTTGGGTATGCCTCTCGTCAACTGAATAAAGCAGAAACTAATTACAGTACTACAGAAAAGGAATTGCTTGCCCTTCTTTTTGGAATTAATTATTTTAGATGTTACCTTTATGGTCGCAAGTTTACAGTTCTTACCGATCACTCTGCTCTGCAGTGGTTATTGAATCTCAAGGACCCTAGCAGCAAACTTATGCGCTGGGCCATGAAATTGTCAGAATATGATTTTGAAGTTCGGCACAAGCCTGGTCGGTTGCATCAAAATGCTGATGCGTTAAGTAGAAAAATGCGTGTCATTCAATCAGATGAGGTATCAACTGAAGAGTTAAAAGAAGCGCAGCAGGTGGACGTTCGTTGTCAAAGATACGCCACCTTGCCAGAATTTGAAGTAATAGACGATCTTTTGTATCGAAAAACTCCCCATGGAAATCGTTTGGTAATACCGGAATGCTTGCAGCAGCGTATAATACGGCAATGCCATGATACAATCCAAGCATGTGACAGCGGAAAACGCGCTACGAACGCTCGAATTGCGACACGTTATTGATGGCAATACCGACAACGTGATGTGGACAGGTATGTAAGATGTTGCCTGCCGTGTGGACAACGAGCACAAAATAGGCATCCGCGAGTGCCGCTGCAGACACTTCCTCAGGCATCTTCACCCTTCGAAATTCTTGCTTTAGATTTGCAAGGTCCTTTTCCACAGCCGCAACAAGGTAATAAATACATTTTGTCTGTTATTGATCACTTTTCACGTTATCTAATTTTGGTTCCCCTCGCCGACGTGACAGCTGAAACTCTGGCGAGAGAGTTTGTAAATCGTATGATACTACCTGTTGGAAGTCCTGATGCCATTTTAACGGAACAAGGAACCAATTTCATGTCTGTTCTATTTGTAAAAAGTTTGTAAATTGCTAAGAATCAAAAAATAGCGTACAACTCTCTTCCATCCGAAAGCCAACGGTCGCGTTGAACGCGTACACCATACAATTTGTAAAATGTTATCCTATTATGTTGAAAAAACGCACGCTGATTGGGACAGATATGTACCGTATATTTCTTCTGCATACAACACCCGAATACATGAATCCACAGGGTATACCCCTTAAGAAGCTGTGTTTGGACAGCCGATGAATTCACCGTTCGATATAGGCAAACTACCTCAGGGTGTAGAAATAAAGGAAGTAAAAGGTTTAGCCCACCGGCTGAAAGCGATCTGGTATAAGGTCAAGAGGAATAATATCTAAGCTACTAATAAACAGTTGCAGAGGCAGAACAAAAATGCTGTTTTACCGACTTATCAAACCGGTGATTCAGTGTTACTAAGAAACCCGGCAATCAGAAAGGGACGAACTAAAAAGTTCTCTCCCAGGTTTGAAGGCCCGTATCGGATTGTACGGTTGACCTCACCAGTCAATGCAGAACTGCAATTAACCGATCGTACGGTGATAGTGCACTTTCACCGCCTGCAACCTTACCACAGTAGGGCTGAGTCACCACAACAGGTCCCAGCCCCCTATCCGCCTGTGTCACCTCCACCTCAAGTGGGACAAAGACGAAAGAAAAAACGGAGATTACCTCCACAGGGTTGTCCAAGATACGCCTTGCGGAATCGACACCCTTATGCTTTGAGGCCGGGTGATTAATCACGCCTAGTTAGTGTTTTATGTTATGTTTTATTGCAGCTTAGTTTAAGTCATTTTCTCCAGGGACTTGGAAGCAAGACGTGCCTGGCCACCATGGAGTTCCCAGCCATTCTCAATTGTCAATTTCCAGTCTTGTCATCTATTTTTGCTCATTTTTATATGTATGATTATATTTTATGTTTTGCATGCAATACCACGCATTAGACGTCACGCAACTGACTTGCTTCAAATGCAACCATTACACTCGGTGCTGGCAGTACCGCGGCTGCTAACTCCGAATAATATTCTTCAATGTCATTTATTGCCATCTATTTGGAAAACCAGTACATGTGGAGTGTTTTTACTCCGAGTTTCTCTTAATACTTGTTACGTTGACGTCTAATGTATTGTACTATATGTCGTGGTTATGTACACTCCTGGAAAATGAAATAAGAACACCGTGAATTCATTGTCCCAGGAAGGGGAAACTTTATTGACACATTCCTGGGGTCAGATACATCACATGATCACACTGACAGAACCACAGGCACATAGACACAGGCAACAGAGCATGAACAATGTCGGCACTAGTACAGTGTATATCCACCTTTCGCAGCAATGCAGGCTGCTATTCTCCCATGGAGACGATCGTAGAGATGCTGGATGTAGTCCTGTGGAACGGCTTGCCATGCCATTTCCACCTGGCGCCTCAGTTGGACCAGCGTTCGTGCTGGACGTGCAGACCGCGTGAGACGACGCTTCATCCAGTCCCAAACATGCTCAATGGGGAACAGATCCGGAGATATTGCTGGCCAGGGTAGTTGACGTACACCTTCTAGAGCACGTTGGGTGGCACGGGATACATGCGGACGTGCATTGTCCTGTTGGAACAGCAAGTTCCCTTGCCGGTCTAGGAATGGTAGAACGATGGGTTCGATGACGGTTTGGATGTACCGTGCACTATTCAGTGTCCCCTCGACGATCACCAGTGGTGTACGGCCAGTGTAGGAGATCGCTCCCCACACCATGATGCCGGGTGTTGGCCCTGTGTGCCTCGGTCGTATGCAGTCCTGATTGTGGCGCTCACCTGCACGGCGCCAAACACGCATACGACCATCGTTGGCACCAAGGCAGAAGCGACTCTCATCGCTGAAGACGACACGTCTCCATTCGTCCCTCCATTCATGCCTGTCGCGACACCACTGGAGGCGGGCTGCACGATGTTGGGGCGTGAGCGGAAGACGGCCTAACGGTGTGCGGGACCGTAGCCCAGCTTCATGGAGACGGTTGCGAATGGTCCTCGCCGATACCCCAGGAGCAACAGTGTCCCTAATTTGCTGGGAAGTGGCGGTGTGGTGCCCTACGGCACTGCGTAGGATCCTACGGTCTTGGCGTGCATCCGTGCGTCGCTGCGGTCCGGTCCCAGGTCGACGGGCACGTGCACCTTCCGCCGACCACTGGCGACAACATCGATGTACTGTGGAGACCTCACGCCCCACGTGTTGAGCAATTCGGCGGTACGTCCACCCGGCCTCCCGCATGCCCACTATACGACCTCGCTCAAAGTCCGTCAACTGCACATACGGTTCACGTCCACGCTGTCGCGGCTTGCTACCAGTGTTAGAGACTGCGATGGAGCTCCGTATGCCACGGCAAACTGGCTGACACTGACGGCGGCGGTGCACAAGTGCTGCGCAGCTAGCGCCATTCGACGGCCAACACCGCGGTTCCTGGTGTGTCCGCTGTGCCGTGCGTGTGATCATTGCTTGTACAGCCCTCTCGCAGTGTCCAGAGCAAGTATGATGGGTCTGACACACCGGTGTCAATGTGTTCTTTTCTCCATTTCCAGGAGTGTATTTGCTGCAGCTGACCGTAAGTAATCGGAACAGAAAAAGCCAGGACTTGAAATGCATACGCCCCGTACGCATTGTTTATGGGACCAGCTGTTGGCGGGGCAACAAATCAGCTGTCGCCTCCCCTCCTCTCTTCAGCGCTGACCCCTCTCCTCGCCAATAACTGGCCAGCGGCCACAATCGTTTCTCAGTCAATGACAGTGCTCCGCGCGATGACGTATCTTATCACCACGTCCGCTGCCGCCTCCAGCATCTCGACACGCGGCACGTCCGAGTAGTTACAAAAACAAACCGCAAATTACTGACCTATCCTCCGCGTATGACAGACTACAATGCACTTAACATCATTTTATATACGAGTAACTAATAGCTTTCTTAAAACTTTTATTCTAGATGATTAGCAATTTCGAATTCATTGTTGTTTCTTGTACACGCTAAGCGCGTGATATTTGTCGCTACAGTAGCGGCCGGTCTCTCGCGGCTACACGCCGTCTCACATGACCGCTGACGTGCCGGTGCCCACTCCGCACCTACGCGTGCGCTGCGCGCTCGCTAACAGCTCCGAGCTGGTTTCTTTCATGCCGGCGGAAGACACGGCAAACAAAATTCATTCAAACTTCGCAATAAGTCTTAACATAAATGTTAAGTAGGTGTGATTCATTGTTTAATTTCTTTTCCTTGTTTTGTTTCACATTAACTGGATAAATTACACGAAGTTCTTAACGATTTACATTATTCTGCATACCTTAGTCTACAAATATTATAAGTGAAGTTTCATTATTGCTTTGATTCATTGTATAAGCTACAAACTACAGCCCTAACACTCTTACACACCGAAGTATGAGAATCTTTAACGTTATCTTCCTTGGACAAGGCCAGATATGGGCAAACCAACGCAATGCCACGGATTTTTCACGCTACTGACGAGGCACAAACGACCAACCGTCCGGGCTACCATATATCGGTGGGCGATTGTTCCTTGGTTGCTACTCAGTTATTTTTGCCCTCCCCTTTTATTTTACTCTACCGTCGTGGTCATTGTTCTATCCTGTTTTCCTTCCTCTGTCGATGAGGAGGCCCCTACAACATATTAGGTACCCTCTTCCGACAGTACCGGTCTTTTAATCTTACCACCCATTTACACCGAGATATTGCTCTCCCTTGTTGCAGTCTTGCCCCAAAATATCGGCCGATGATCCATTGTGAGATACGTACTTTGCCTCTAATTAGCCGGTGATGTAAGTGCTACGGGAACTGTGCCTAGTGTTGTGACGTAACAAGACTGTTACGCCACACTGAAGTAACCGAAAGAAAGGCACGCGTACACACACGCCGACGGGCGTGAATTCTGGAACAGGATAACTATTGAATGGTAGCAACAAAAGTACGTAGCTGCTTTATACTTAACTTTATTAGTTGATGACTACAGCATTCTTCTTGAGACATTTATACTATCTCTCAAAGTAGGTAAGGCTAATGGCGCCTTGCTAGGTCGTAGCCATGGACTTAGCAGAAGGCTATTCTAACTGGCTCTCGGCAAATGAGAGGAAGGCTTCGTCCGTATGGTCGCTAGCAATCTCCTCGTACAACTGGGGCGAGTGCTATATCGTCTCTCGAGACCTGCCTTGTGGTGGCGCTAGGTCTGCGATCACACAGTGGCGACACGCGGGTCCGACATGTACTAAATGGACCGCGGCCGATTTAAGCTACCACCTAGCAAGTGTGGTGTCTGGCAGTGACACCACATTCCTCCCCCGCAAATCGGCGAACGGTCGTGAGATAAGGCTTCCGCCCGCCGTGGGGAGGACCCCATGTTGACGTATGCGACGAGGTGGGGAGCCTAACAACAGGCGAGGCTGTGCCACCCGCACCCGGCCATTCGGTCCGAGGGGAGCTAGGAAACGCCTGAAAAGCTAGTCCAGGGTGCACGTCAACATGCGGTGTATGCGCCCGTAAAGAAACATGAGGGGCCGAAGTGTCGAACTCCATTGCGTCGGGGTAGCCGACGCGCGATGACGTCATGTGGTCCGGAGCGGTCGGGAGTTCCATGGCGGAGGACAGCTGGTCACGGGAAGCGATCGGCGGCGCGTGACCCTGGGAGGCGCTTGGCGGCTGCAGCGAAGCGTCGAATGCGGGCGGCGCCGGCGGGAGAACAGGCGGCGGCGGCGGCGGCGGCGGCGGCGGCGGCGGCTGCGGCTGCGGTTGCGACGGCGTGTCGCCATGGGGCAAATGGGAAGGCATCGTCGGTAACACCTGGGGATGAGGCGAGCCAGTAGATGGGTCCCCAGGGCGCTGACCGGACGGCACCGTTGCTGAAAGCAGACGGGGAGCGGCAGAACCCGAGCGACGACAAAGGCGCAGCTGATTGAGATGCCGACGCACCTCACCAGAGGCCCCCAAAACCAAATACATCGCGCGGCCGAGGCAGCGAAGAATGCGCCCTGCGAGCCAACGCCATGAACCGCGATAGTTGCGATAAAATACAACGTCGCCTGGAGCGAAAGCAGGAGTCTGCCGCTGCAAAGGAACCTGATGCGGCGGATGCAGCAAAGACATCAAGGTGCGATGAGGACGACCGTGGAGCAACTCAGCCGGCGAGCGACCATTTCGGGGCTGAGAGCGGTACGAAGACAAAAAGAGCAACAATGCGTCCTCCCGAGAATGCGACTCTTTCAATTTCAACATCTGTGACTTGAAAGTCCGGACCAATCGTTCAGCGGCACCGTTGGACTGAGGCGAAAACGGCGCGGATGTCAGATGTTGAATACCATTGGCCTGGCAGAATGACTGAAATTCTGCGGACATGAATTGTGGGCCATTGTCGGAAACAATAGTCTGCGGAAGACCTTCAATGCAAAAGATAGCAGACAACGCTTGGATGGTGGCGGAGGACGTCGTGGAAGACATCCGGACAACAAAAGGAAAATTACTGAAGGCATCGACCAGAACCAACCATCGAGCATTCCAGAATGGACCAGCAAAATCAATGTGCAAGCGTTGCCAAGGGGAAGTGGCTTTTGGCCATGCAAAGACTTTCCGCGGCGGTGCGGATTGTTGTTCGGCACACGCCATGCAAGAAGAACACATATTCGTAATCGCAGCATCGATTCCGAACCAAGTACAGTGCTGACGAGCAAGTTGTTTCGTTCGCACTATACCCCAATGTCCTTGGTGAAGAAGCCGTAAAACAGAGGACTGTAACGAACCTGGGACCACGACCCTGGACTGATCATTATCAGAACGCAGCAACAAAACACCACGTCGAACAAAAAGTCTCTCCTTGTGAGCAAAAAATCGGCGAACCAACGGATCCTCGATCCGAGACTTTGACAAAGGCCATTGCGTAGCAACAAAACGCAAAACAGTAGCAAGGACAGGGCAGCAGCTGTGGCTGTAGCTACACGACGAAAATCAATCGGAAACGATTCGACCACTTCATCGGTTTCCGAATCAATGAACATGCAAGCAAGTTCGGAAGAATCGAATGCTTTATCCTCAGCAACAGGCAAACGGGACAACGCATCGGCGTTTCCGTGCTTAGCAGTGGACCGATACAAGATATCGTAGCGGTACTGCGAGAGGAAAATAGACCAGCGAATGAATTTCTGCGCTGTACGTGGAGGTACAGGCTTGGTCGGATGAAAAAGCGATGTCAAAGGTTTGTGGTCTGTGATGATTGTAAAGTGACGACCATACAAGAAATCATGGAACTTAGTAACACCAAACACGAGAGCCAAAGCTTCTTTCTCTATCTGTGAATAATTTCTTTGCGCAGACGAGAGCAATTTGGACGCAAAGGCAATAGGGCGATCATGGGAGCCAACTTTGTGCGCAAGCACAGCACCGATCCCGAAATCCGATGCATCTACCATCAACAAAAGGGGTTTCTGGGGATCGAAAGGCGTGAGACAAGTATTAGAGAGCAACGCCGATTTCAACTGGCGAAAGGCGCGTTCGCATTCCGTCGTCCAGACGAACGGAACACCTTTACGGCGTAAGCGATGAAGCGGAGCTGAAATGGAAGAGGCATTGCGCACATATTTATGATAATAATTCATTTTACCCAACACACTCTGTAGCTGTTTCACATTTTGAGGGGAAGGCAATTCTTGTATGGCACGGAGGTGCTCTGGACTCGGATGTATGCCTTGGGCATTAATGACATGTCCCAGGTATGGTAAGTCACGAGCAAAAAACACACATTTGTCCTTCCGCAAGCGAAGACCATTTTGTCGCAAGACCTGAAATAATGTTCGTAGGTTCGCAAGATGATCTTCTTCTGTCTGTCCGGAGATCACTATATCGTCCAGATAGTTTGCTGCAGTAGGGACCGACGCACAAATAGTTTGTAAATATTGCTGAAACAATGCAGGGGCGGATGCACACCCGAATGGCAGTCTTTTGAATCGGTACAATCCAAGATGCGTGTTAACCACCAATACGCGCTGGGATTCGTCGTCCACCGGTATTTGCAAGTACACATCGGCTATGTCCAACTTTGAAAAATATTTTCCCGGGCACAGTTTAGCAAAAAGATCTTCCGGGCGGGGCAAGGGAAAAGTAGCAGTCACTAGTTGTGGATTCACTGTGGCCTTGAAGTCCACGCAAAGTCTCAATTTTCCGGAAGGTTTTGGCAAAATTACTAAGGGTGAGGCCCAGAGAGAAGCTTGCACACGTTCAATTACACCCTGTGATTCGAGATCGTTTAATGTTCTTGCGACCTCATCACGCAATGCGTGGGGAACATTGCGCGCTCTGAAAAATTTCGGTTGCGCGTTTACTTTCAGTTCCAAATGTGCTTCATAGTGTTTAGCGCAACCCAAGCCCGGTGCAAAAATGTCTGCAAATTCTTCACACAGACGAGAAACACTGTCTGAAGGCACAGTTTGATTCACTGATAGGACCTGATTTACTATAGACATGTTAAACAACTGAAATAAATCTAAACCAAACAAGTTCACTGCAGAAGAAGAACAAAGAACGTAAAATGACACAAGTTTTGTTTGTCCCTCGTATGTTGCAAGAAGGCTGCACTGTCCTAACACAGGAATTTTTTGTCCTGAATATGTGGTTAGCTTAACATTTGCGGAACGCAATGGAGGTTTGCCCAGTTGTATGTACGTGTCGTGATTGAGCAATGAAACTGCAGCTCCGGTATCGAGCTGGAATGGTATGACCTTGCCATTAAAGTCCAAATCTACAAAAAGTTTATTGTCCTGCTGACGACAAGAGCGACTGTCTCGTGCAATTTGAACAGACACTGGTACAGAATCACTTGCTAATTGACGTGATTTCCGGCGACGTTGACGCACTCTTTTTGTGGGACGAACACAGTCACTGTTAGAGAAAGTGGCACCGGACGAATCGGAATTAACTACATGAATGTCCATGGGCGAAGGTCCATGATCCTGTGTGTCCTTGGTTCGATTCCGGCTCGAAGCAAAGGGCCTGGAATGATTGTGATTGTCTGATCGGAGCTTTTTCTGGCAAACACTTTGAACATGTCCTTTCCTATTACAGAAAAAGCAAATAGCTTGGCGTGACGGGCAATGTTCACGCGAATGTCTAGTAGCACACCGCGGGCGTGATTTCACCGCATTTGTGTGCTGGCGCGGCACACCTGGTTTAGCGCGCGGCGGCAGCTGCGTTTGTTTGCGCGAGGGCAGTTGACCGGGCCGCGCAGCTCGCCCGGCGGGCCGGTTAATGTTACACACTGCTGGCGAAGTTTCAAAAGATTCCTGAGCACAGTCAAGTGTGTCTTGTCTATCCAATATGTCTATCACTTGTTGAAGGGAGGGATTAACTAGTTTCAAAATTTGCTCCCGTAGGCGAACATCAGAAATGTTCTGTGCAATTGCATCACGCACCATGGTATCTGAATAAGAAAGGCCACAGTCACATTCAAAGGCACAGTCCCTAGTAAGTCCTTGCAATGTTGCTACCCACTCTCTATTAGTTTGACCGGCCGTACGTTTTGTACGAAAAAACGTATACCGTTTTGCAACCACATTAACTGTTTCTTTGAAATAGGCATCTAAAGCAGACAAAATTTCCTCGTAGGACAGAGTTGCTACGTCACGTCGGGGAAACAATTTCACTATCACACGGGTAGGTGGACACACCGACACAAGAAAGCAAAAACGGCTGCCGCTCATTACCTTGAATTCTATAGGCGGCGAGGTGGAAGGCGAATTGACGGGACCACTCTTGCCAGGACTCGTGGGTTGCATCAAAGGGTCGGAATTGAGGTGCAACAGCATGTTGTGGCTGCGGTAGCGATGAAGCGGCGGCGGCCGCATCGGTGTGCAGCGCACGTTGACCCTGGACGAGCTGTCCAAGAGCATCCAATAACGCCTGCGTCTGCTGATTCTGCAAGCGATAAAATTCGGACAGTTCATCTGGCGAAGCCATGACACAAATAAATGTTAGCAATTAGAAAAAACAAGACCCTTTCCGTTGTCTCGTCGCCAATCTGTTGTGACATAACAAGACTGTTACGCCACACTGAAGTAGCCGAAAGAAAGGCACGCGTACACACACGCCGACGGGCATGAATTCTGGAACAGGATAACTATTGAATGGTAGCAACAAAAGTACGTAGCTGCTTTATACTTAACTTTATTAGTTGATGACTACAGCGTTCTTCTTGAGACATTTATACTATAACTCTCAAAGTAGGTAAGGCTAATGGCGCCTTGCTAGGTCGTAGCCATGGACTTAGCAGAAGGCTGTTCTAACTGTCTCTCGACAAATGAGAGGAAGGCTTCGTCCGTATTGTTGCTAGCAATGTCGTCGTACAACTGGGGCGAGTGCTATATCGTATCTCGAGACCTGCCTTGTGGTGGCGCTAGGTCTGCGATCACACAGTGGCGACACGCGGGTCCGACATGTACTAAATGGACCGCGGCTGATTTAAGCTACCACCTAGCAAGTGTGGTGTCTGGCGGTGACACCACACCTAGTTGTCCTTTCAGTTCAATTTGTTATCGTCAGTTTTAAAACAAACACACATGCGGCCTAGCAGCCAGCCCCATGTTAACGTTGAGCGTTCCGACTACTTACCGCGTTATTATTATACATCATTTCACTTTTATTTTCCTGTCAATATATGTCATTGTGGTTAATTATGTCATTATGCTAGCGCTAGTGATTTATAGTTCATGATTTTCATTTCGTGAATTGTTATATACTGCGCGCACAATAAGGCGCCCGCTGAGCCACGGTATCGCAGATAGCTCCAATGCACTGCCTACCCATTAATTGTTAGACAGGTTGCCTTAGCACTGTCCACAGGTTGCTTCAGTGCCCTGCAAATTATGTAATTATCAATTCAAGTCTGCAGATTGCACTAATGCACTGCTGAACGTATTAGTCGAGTCACTCGCAGGTAGCTCATACGCACTGCGAACATGTACTTACACGTCACCAAATCCTAGGCTCCTCGGTTGACCACAAAACAATTAATACCTCAATTACCGTGAGACAATTTTCGCTCACACTACGCCTTTGGCAGTCAAACACAAATGAACTGAGCCCCAGACGCTCTTTTATTACATTTTATACAACGCCACTGTTGTTATACACACACACTCTGTCGGATTCTACTGACGTAGTCCCTTATGCACTTCGTCAACCGACTAAAAAACAACATCCCCGGCCGGATTTCGTATCCGATTCGGATGTTCGGGAAATATTCCCTTTATTTTATTTCTTGTCAATTTTTATTACATCAATGTCATGTTTTGTTACTATCAATTTATAGTTATGATTCATGTTTAGTACACTTTATGGTTATGGTCATTTTAGTGTCATATTCGGTATTCCCTTTTAATTGTCATTGTTTTCTTGACTGGAAGTATCTCTGATAGCACCTATTGGCCTTCAATTCGTATCTGCCATCAGCTACCATTAGTCACACATTTACACAACACTTCATACACGATAACACACTTACAACACACTCACATTGTTCATATTCACACTACCTTGGTGTAGCTTGTTGATGTTACCAGACCTCTATTGTCATATACTAAGTACATGAACAAGACTTTTATCGTTTATGCCCTCCGTTCTTCGGAAGGTGAAAGGGAAGTACGTACGTTATGTTCAGTAGTAGTTTCCTTTAATCAACAACGTTGAATATTCAATATCAGTTTACCTGTTGAACACTTAAGTTGTTCTGTTAACGTGGAATCAAACGTCTTTGTGACGTCAGCTATTCGTTTACTATTGCTTTGCAATAAACTGTTACTTTTAAGTTGCACTTACAATGTCTTAGTCACGGACGCAGAGCCATTAGCGCTCTCCGACGCTGTTATCTGAGCTCAGCACTCTGCCGGCTCAGCGCTGATAAAGCTGCGCTGCGCCGCCTCCACGGCTTCGCGCCCAGCCTCACTATTCACGAGCAACAGACTCGCTGACATTCATTTCCGACTTCAGTACAGTTAATCTCTCTATTGACCACTTCTGTAAGTAAAGATCCTATGATTATTAAGTTAACTTGAGATGTCCTAACCTCATTCGGGTTTTCTACAGCTGAAAAACCACTCAATATTATTTCTGAAATTTATGAATTACTTCACCTGTCTCGTCGTGTCGAGCCTTAGCAGGGTGGGTGCCCCTGCGTAGTGGCCAATGCGTGGGAGGTGCCTAGCCTTGCGGGTTTACACTGCGATCACAGGATTCCTTTTCATTTTCATTCATTTCAATAAATAAATAAATAAATAAAAACTTCCTTCGTACAAAATCTCAAATTAGTTAACGACACTTGGCCTTCGTGCCATAGCAGGTTGAAAACTTTTTTTGAGCGAGTTACGCTTTGTCTGCGCTGCGTAGTACTGCCTCCACGCTCAGTGTGTTTTTGCTGACGCGTGATTGATCAGCGGATACTCAGTGTTGAATTACACTATTGTCTTGCCGCCTTGCTACCCGACGGCTGCCAAACTGTTGGTTGCCTGCCGTGATTCTACTTCGTGGCCTTCTTCATCAGTAAGCGTGACTGAACGGGTCCATCGTCGCTACTTGCCAGGTAACTATTGCTACAACGTTGTACCCCCTCTGTCATCTCTGAGTTACTCATCACGAGAGCCAAGAAATTTTTACTTGTAGGGTCACTACTACTTTCTCTCGCAGTCGACCGTTACCAACATTGGAAGCTGAAAGCAACCTCCGTTCAAATGGCTGTCAATTTATCATCAGCAATGGGAAGCACGTTAATCTCAATGGTTGTCGTCGTCGCCGTTATGGAGCCTCCATTTCACGTCTACCCTTCCACATCTGGCGTGCTTTTTGGACGTCATCATGATCTGGTCCATACTCCACGTTATGCTATTGTGTTAGCTGATGTTAACATTATTAGAAGAGGAAGACCGTGCTTTATATGATACAGCTCAGCAATTGTCAAAATACGAAACCTTTTTGATGCAGACAAAGGAACATGAGTTTCTCCGATCTTTGTAGGAAGTGACTAGAATTATTTCAACCCTTCGAAATCAATTGAACAGTATTAGGGATGCAGTACCACGGCTTAGTTTCAAACGAGCCTGGTTGTCCGTTGGAGGTACATTATTAAAAAATGTCTTTGGGACTCCTGACGAAACAGACGCAAAACGCTGGGATTTGGACACACAGCAAGCGCTTTCGGAAACACAAGTTAATCACGAAGTGTTGTTACATCAACAGGTGCGCCTGACACATCTTGAGAATAACCTGTTAGCCACAACTAGACAAATACAAGTTGTAGCCGACAGATTAACACGACACTATGGTGCACTTGAACAATCCTTTAACCAAGAGTGGACTCATCTTCGCTCGGGATTACGTAATCTGACTATCACATTGGACATTGTGAAGATCACGCAGATTCTTTTATTTAATATACACACAGCACAGTTACACGTACACATGTTACACTCGACCATTCAACTCGGACTGCAAGGAAAACTCAGTCCACACCTGTTACCCTCAGAGCCCTTCTTGCACATCCTACACAATGTGTCGTCGCAAATTCTGGCCCCTAAACAAATGCTTTATGCCGTGCAGGAAAGCAACCTCCCCTTTCACTTTGCTGCGTTGGAGGTCCGACTTACCAGTAATTCGGATGGTATTCGGATGCGAATGAGGTTGCGAATCACGTGCGCAAATTGCGAATACGAGCGCTATCAGATATACACTTTTCCAGTCTCTTGGGCCACCCTTTACCACCATGTTGTTTGGCAGACTCTAGAATTTTTAATAGTTAGTCGGGATCGACAAACTCACGCCACTTCCCTCGCGCTGAACTATCCAGTTGCACCCATACAGCACATTATTTATGCTCCACGCTAATTTTACACACTAACACTACTGAGTGCGAGACGACACTGTTTCCAGCTGAAACTACTACACCTCCATGTCCTCGTGCTCTAGTCTCACTTCATCAACCAATAATTCAACCTGTTGGCAACAGTTTTCTATTCAGTGTTCCACAGACCGTCACCGCCACCCTGGTGTGCCACCGTTCAATGTCAGAAACCGAATCGTACGGGGTAACACTGAATAATAGTGGCCTAATGTATAATAGTTCAAGATGTGACGTATACGCCGCTTCTATGTGGATATCAGTTCAATTTCACTCCACCTTTCAGGTCACCATTCCCACATTTACCTTATACCTTCCTGAACTCTCTTTTAAACTCCATTACCATGAGAAGCTAAAGAATTTATCGAATACCAATGATTCAGACCTACTCCAATCGATCAATCAATTCCTTACCCAGGAACATAACCAAGTTGCTCTTGACCGAGTGGCCTCACATATTGCTGATTGGCACCAAACCAAGCCATTAACCACCCTTGTATGACCCAGCGCTGGTTCGGTAATCATCACTGTAATGATTCTGATTATAGTGTCCTGGATACTCTGTAAAAGAGGGTTATGCAAATGTTTCACTTCCTTCCAAGAAGTAGTACCACCCCCACAACCTGAAGGTGAATATCACACCTGAACCTACCTGACAACCTTGGCGCATGTGATCAGGCATGACACCTCCCCCCCCCCCCTTAGAATCAAGTAATTAAGTTGTAGTCTAGGTGTCAGGTCAATGAATTAATTTTGTAATGGATTTGTATTTCTATGTAAAGTCGATGCAATCCCAATTTAATTGTCGAGTCTTAACACTCATGTAAGACATTTTGTTTTCTCTTTAAATTATTGTAATTTTGTAATGTTCTCATTCACCCACTTGGGTAATTACCATTGTAACCCTAGATTTAAGAACTCAAAGTAATATTGTGGGGCAAAAGCCCCCTTGTGACAGGCCTGGGCGCATTCTCTCACCCCCACGAGGGTGGAGTGTTTCAGTGTGCTGTGCTCGAGTGTCCATCATCATCGCCTGGGTACCCACCACCACTGATACCGCCGACACACACACTCACACTCACACTCACACCAATCAGAGACTAGTGTGATCATGTAGGGACTCTGCCGGGAGCGGCGAGGGCGGCTCGGAAACAGCTCTGCGCCCTCTTAGCTTCAGACCTCGGCCCCGAGTAGTCGCTCCTCTAGCCTCTGCCTCTCTCCTCAAACCTCCTGATGGCAACCCCTCTTGGGGCTGCTCAACCCTAAGTAGCTACCCATGTACCATCGTTACATGAATAAACAGGGTCCATTCCAACTTCATTACTTTTCATTTTCACATCGCCCACCACTCCTGACCTCTATCCTGACGAACAAGAGGCATAAGCACTTAGGCGCGACGCTGGAAGAAGCGTTATCTGAATGGAGAGAGAGCAAAGTTCACAGCTTCAGAGAAAGCGGTCGCGAGTCACAGTCTGGGAGCGACCGTCTGTCTGGCGCATCTTGAAACGAAAAGTCTAAACTATCTAAACTAAATCAACAGCAGCGGGACGCGAAGGGCGAACAAGTTCTGTTACGTAGGAAGACTACCCAGTAATCTGTGAGCTGCGACATGGCACTCCGTGGATAGATTAAAATGGCGTAACTGATCATTGATTGGGATACGGTGCTGGGCACACATCTTACAATTGGCAGGATATGCGAGACTGCTGTAGGTCCAGTTTCGGAAATTAGTTCGCTGCCTCAAGTAGGGAGAGATTCCAATGTTTCTCTTGAACTATCCTATAATTTTAGAATGTAGAAAACCGGTTATGACCGTCAAGAAAAAGACAATCCTCGAAAATCACAGAGTAAGAAATGGAGTGATATTTAGACAACATAAATGGAGTAAACTGAATGGAATATTATCCCTGTGGAAAACATAATATTATGTGACTAATTTAAAGAAATATGATACAGTAGTGCATAATTTTCTATTTAGTATAGAATGTTTTATACCTTTTATGATATGTTAAGTGGAATGGAGGGTTTGTATCGATTTTGAAAGGGATGGGTAGTGTAAGTAAAAGAATGGTTTATGACAACAGGTAAATCATGACTAGCATTAAACACACATCACACCTTTCCGACAACTGTTACAGACTACATAAACACAATTCCGCTTACACACAAAGAAATAGGGATACGGAAACAATGAAGTTACTGATTGGAAGGATATTAGAACCGAACCCCCAAGTAGTGTAGGGGGAGAGAACTGTGTACATCTGGCTATCACACACACACACACACACACACACACGCACACACACACACACACACACACACACACACACACACACACACACACACACACATATATATATATATATATATATATATATATATATATATATATATATACCATGGGCATTGTTGTTGATGGGGAGATAGTCATAATGTAGGTGCAACCGCAATGGAGGTGTATCTGTTGAGAGGCCAGACAAACATGTGGTTCCTAAAGAGGAGCAGCAACCTTTTTTAGTAGCTGCAGGAGCAACAGTCTGGATGATTGACTGATCTGGCCTTGTAACACTAACCAAAACGGCCTTGCTGTGATGGTACTGCAATCGGCTTGAAAGCAAGGGGAAACTACAGTCATAATTTTTCCCGAGGGCATGCAACTTTACTGTATGGTTAAATGATGATGTCGTCCTCTTGGGTAAAATTTTCCAGAGGTAAAATAGTCCCCCATTCGGGCCTCTGGGCAGGGACTACTCAGGGTGACGTCATTATTAGGAGAAAAAAGAACTGATGTTCTATGTATCAGAGCAAGGAATGTCAGATCCCTTAACTGGGCAGGTAGGTTAGAAAATTTAAAAAGGGAAATGGATAGGTTAATGTTAGATATAGTGTGATTTAGTGAAGTTTGGTTGTAGGAGGAACAAGACTTCTGGTCAGATGAATACAGAGTTATAAATACAAAAACAAATAGGGGTAATGCAGGAGTAGGTTTAATAATGAATAAAAAAATAGGAGCGTGGATAAGATACTACAAACAGCGTAGTGAACACAATATTGAAGCAAAGATAGACACGAAGCCCATGCCTACCACAATAGTACAAATGTATATGCCAACTAGCTCTGCAGATTACAAATGGATTGATAAAAAGTATGATGAGATTAAAGAAATTATTCACACAGTGAAGAAGACTAAGATTAATAGTCATGGGTGGCTGTCATTCGATAGTAGCAAAAGGAATAGAAGGAAAAGTAGTAGGTGAATATGGAATGGGGTAAGGAATGAAAGAGGAAGTTATCTGGTAGAATTTTGCACAGAGCATAACTTAATCATAGCTACATTTGGTTCAAGAAACATGAAAGAAGGTTGTATACATGGAAGAGGCCTGGAGACACTGGAAGGTCTCAGATAGATTATACAATGAATAGACAGATATTCAGGAACCAGATTTTAAACTGTAAAACATTCACAGGGGCTGATGTGGGCTCTGACAAGGGTCATGTAGGCCTACTTGAGGACAATATTATGGAAATGGAAGAGGACATAGATGAAGATGAAGTGGGAGATACGATACTGCTTGAAGAGTTTGACAGACCACTGAAAGACCTAAGTCGAAACAAGGCCCCAGGAGTAGACAACATTCCATTAGAACTACTGATAGCTTTGGGCGAGCCAGCCCTGACGAAACTACCATCTGGTGAGCAAGATGTATGAGACAGGCGAAATACCCTCAGTCTTCAAGAAGAATATAATAATTCCAATCCCAAAGAAAGCAGGTGCTGACAGATGTGAAAATTACCAAACAATCAGTTCAATAAGTCACGGATGCAAAATACTAACGCGAATTCTTTACAGACGAATGGAAAAACTGGTAGAAGCCGACCTCGAGGAAGATAAGTTTGGATTCCGTAGAAATATAGAAACACGTGAGGCAATACTGACCCTACGACTTATCTTAGAAGATAGATGCATGAAAGGCAAACCTACGTTATTAGCATTTGTAGACTTAGAGAAAGCTTTTTTCAATGTTGACTGGAATATTCTCTTTCAAATTCTGAAGGGGGCAGGCATCAAATACAGGGAGTGACACGATATTTACAATTTATACAGAAACCAGATGGCAGTTATGAGAGTCGAGGGGAATGAAAGGGAAACAGTGATTGGTAAGCGAGTGAGACAGGGTTGTGGCCTATCCCAGATGTTATTCAATCTGTATATTAAGCAATCAGTGAAAGAAACAAAAGAAAAATTCGGAGTGGGAATTAAATTCCATGGAGAAGAAGTAAAAACTTTGAGGTTTGCCGACGACATTGTAATTGTGTCAGAGACAGCAAAGGACTTGGAAGAGCAGTTGAACGGAATGAACAGTGTCTTGAAAGGAGTATATAAGATGAACATCAACAAAAGCAAAACAAGGATAATGCAATGTAGTCGAATTAAATCGGGCGATGCTGAGGGAATTAGTTTAGGAAATGAGACACTTAAAGTACTAGACAAGTTTTGCTATTTTGGGAGAAAAATAACTGATGATGGTTGAAGTAGAGAGGATATAAAATGTAGACTGGCAAGGAAAGCGTTTCTGGAGAAGAGAAATTTGTTAACATCGAGTATAGATATGTGTCGGGAAGTCGTTTCTGAAAGTATGAGTATGGACTGTAGCCAATTTAGTATTGGAGGCCAGAGTGGAGGGTAAAAATCGTAGGAGACGAAGAGATGAAAACACTAAGCAAATTCAGAAGGATGTAGGTTACAGTAGGTACTGGGAGATGAAGAAGCTTGCACATGGCACAGGATAGAGTAGCATGGAGAGCTGTATCAAACCAGTCTATATATATATATATATATATATATACGGTGTCCCAGCTATCTTGTTCACCCAAAATATCTCTGGAACAATAACAACTATTGGAAAACGACTTTCACCGGTATCAATGTAGGGGTGGGGCCCATGAATGTACATATTTGGAAACATTCTAAAACGAAAGCATATGTGTTTTTTAACACTAACTTATGCTTTTTCAAATGGACCTCCTATATTTTTTCTTCAGTAATCCATAGCATGACAAAGAACATACAGAATGGCGTTGATTGCATTGCAATATTCCCATTACATCCCGAGATATTAAGACTCGAAGTTGACGCTTGAAACACCCGACATGCGCTGCAAGCGCACGACCTGAGGCTCAGGCGTGAACCCCACGCTGCTCGCAATCGCGATGTGATTGACATGCGTAATCACACTTCCATACTTATCAAGAGGTCCGAAACGAATGATACGGTCTGCTGCCATCCTGCAGCATGGAGTTCACGCCTGAGCTTCAGGACGTGCGCTAGCAGCGCATGTCGGGTGTTTCAAGCGTCAACTTCGCGTCTCAATATCTTGGGATGTAATGGGAATATTGCGATGCAATCAACGCCATTGTGTATGTTCTTTGTCATGCTATGGATTGCTGAAGAAAAAATGTAGTAGGTCCATTTAAAAAAACATAAGTTTGTGTTAAAAACACATATTCTTTCATTTTAGAATGTTTCCAAATATGTACATTCATGGGCCCCAGCCCTACATTGATACCGGTGAAAGTCGTTTTCCAATAGCTGTTATTGTTCCAGAGATATTTTGGGTGGATAAGATAGCTGGGACACCCTGCATATATACACTCCTGGAAATGGAAAAAAGAACACATTGACACCGGTGTGTCAGATCCACCATACTTGCTCCAGACACTGCGAGAGGGCTGTACAAGCAATGATCACACGCACGGCACAGCGGACACACCAGGAACCGCGGTGTTGGCCGTCGAATGGCGCTAGCTGCGCAGCATTTGTGCACCGCCGCCGTCAGTGTCGGCCAGTTTGCCGTGGCATACGGAGCTCCATCGCAGTCTTTAACACTGGTAGCATGCCGCGACAGCGTGGACGTGAACCATATGTGCAGTTGACGGACTTTGAGCGAGGGCGTATAGTGGGCATGCGGGAGGCCGGGTGGACGTACCGCCGAATTGCTCAACACGTGGGGTGTGAGGTCTCCACAGTACATTGATGTTGTCGCCAGTGGTCGGCAGAAGGTGCACGTGCCCGTCGACCTGGGACCGGACCGCAGCGACGCACGGATGCACGCCAAGACCGTAGGATCCTACGCAGTGCCGTAGGGGACCGCACCGCCACTTCCCAGCAAATTAGGGACACTGTTGCTCCTGGGGTATCGGCGAGGACCATTCGCAACCGTCTCCATGAAGCTGGGCTACGGTCCCGCACACCGTCAGGCCGTCTTCCGCTCACGCCCCAACATCGTGCAGCCCGCCTCCAGTGGTGTCGCGACAGGCGTGAATGGAGGGACGAATGGAGACGTGTCGTCTTCAGCGATGAGAGTCGCTTCTGCCTTGGTGCCAATGATGGTCGTATGCGTGTTTGGCGCCGTGCAGGTGAGCGCCACAATCAGGACTGCATACGACCGAGGCACACAGGGCCAACACCCGGCATCATGGTGTGGGGAGCGATGTCCTACACTGGCCGTACACCACTGGTGATCGTCGAGGGGACACTGAATAGTGCACGGTACATCCAAACCGTCATCGAACCCATCGTTCTACCATTCCTAGACCGGCAAGGGAACTTGCTGTTCCAACAGGACAATGCACGTCCGCATGTATCCCGTGCCACCCAACGTGCTCTAGAAGGTGTAAGTCAACTACCCTGGCCAGCAAGATCTCCGGATCTGTCCCCCATTGTGCATGTTTGGGACTGGATGAAGCGTCGTCTCACGCGGTCTGCACGTCCAGCACGAACGCTGGTCCAACCGAGGCGCCAGGTGGAAATGGCATGGCAAGCCGTTCCACAGGACTACATCCAGCATCTCTATGATCGTCTCCATGGGAGAATAGCAGCCTGCATTGCTGCGAAAGGTGGATATACACTGTACTAGTGCCGACATTGTGCATGCTCTGTTGCCTGTGTCTATGTGCCTGTGGTTCTGTCAGTGTGATCATGTGATGTATCTGACCCCAGGAATGTGTCAATAAAGTTTCCCCTTCCTGGGACAATGAATTCACGGTGTTCTTATTTCAATTTCCAGGAGTGTATATATATATATATATATATATATATATATATATATATATATATATATATATATATATAGAGAGAGAGAGAGAGAGAGAGAGAGAGAGAGAGAGAAACTATAACGATTCACTTCAAGTACTGCATAAGATAGAGGCATGAGTTATGAAGGAGAATGCAAGCCAAATTTGAGTTAATTGTGCTGCTTGTTTGGGAAAAGTCAGTGTAGCAAGTACTCTGATAAATTTATGAGTAGTAGGATCGTATTACTTGAAAAATGTAGGTGGACATTGTACCTACTAACAGGTGGAGTACAGATAGACATAGTATCTACTAAGAGTGGGTTTACATCTCGAGATACTGTCTATTAAGAGTGTAGGAGTTAAAAAGTAGAGGAGGACTCTAGAGGATTGGATGAAGTATCAACAAGGATATGTGAAGTGTATAACAGATTTATATTTTTCCAGAGAGTATTTAATTATAGTGTACATAAGCATTTGCTAAGGATATAGGGCAGGCATACCTACATAAAGATAGGACGACCTGTGGCCTGAAGAATAGGGGTGTTTTAAAAAGGAGCGTACCTACCAGAACGGAAGGAGGAAGTACACTCATAGGGTTAGCCCACATGTGAGGTATAGGTACTGATGCTAGGGAAGCCACAACATTTAATAGGAATTATTCTGATAAGTTTGAATTCTATGCACTTCTCGCATTATTATGTTTTATGTGAGTTTACAAGTGCCTTGAGTTCATCCAGACTACAAACTACTGTAAATAATGAAACTAGTACGTGCTAAAGAAAAAATTGTACAAAGAATTAGAGTAAAGGATGAAATACTCAAGTGTCCATGAGACCTGGAGGTTACGATTGGAAATCAGAAATGTTGTCCGCAAGATTCCTAGATATGAAAGAATTGGCTCCAACATTAGGTGTAATGCTCAAGTTGTTATTATCAAAGTAGAATGAGGAAAAAAGAAGAGCTAAGTATTAAGTAAAAGGCTATCCTCAATTATTAAAATAAATATAATGTCTACTGGTTAAAATGTCAACTAGAATTACGTGGGATATTAAAGTACATAGTGATTAAGTATAAAATATCGCGTGTTCGAGCTAAGGGGAGGGATATGTAGTGCTTCGAGAATTTCGGTGTAAATTGTAGAAACACTCAGCCTTTCACAGTCTTGTACACCCGATATTTTAGATGTGAGTGAGAGAAAGGAACCTTATTTACTGCGCACCACCTATGTGTGCAGGTTTGAAGTTCATCGTAAGAAGACTGTAGACGCGGCAGTCGAACGGGAAACTCAAAAATTGGCAGCCGTGATGAAGGAACAAGGAGCAATAATGTGTTACTCTGTGCTGTTTTAGTGACTATGATTATTGTAAAAGAAAAATGAACAACTGAATTTAGACTTTCAAGTAACTTCATGTATTGGACTTGAGAGAAACAAGACGTGTTCATAAGTGCTGGTGTTTATTAAGCCAACTATATTGCAAATGTATTCTAATCAGATCTGACGCTATGCAAGTCAGTTGACCTGCACGAGTTAAAATATTGATGTCGAAAAATAGTGAATTTGTTCTTTGTGGAAAGTGAAATATACCATGACTGAATCAAAAGTATTCTGCGAGTACCTAATTATTTCAAGAGTAGAGAGTGAGTTTGATAAATTCCTATAACCAGCATACATCATCGAGGAAGAAGAAGCTTTCATAGATCGATGTAGCCGGCTATCCAGAGAAGAAGATAGGCTTTGCAAGTCAACTGATGTGGACGCGGTGTGAATTTTGAATTCAATCCGACTTCACATCGCTTCTTGTAGTCAAAAGTGTTAGAAGTGGTAGTATGAGGACACTTTTGATGCCAATTGATATCAAATTAATTATTCAAATTAATTAAATTGATCAACTAATTACCTCCATTCCCTGATGACATCATGGGTTTTCCATAGCTAGTGTGTGCCCTTCCCCCAACAACCTTCTGGGAAATCCCTGCCCCTCCCCTTCCTTCACCTAGAAAAAACAGTAAAAATTCAAATTTTGATGGGAAATTTAAATTTTCGAGGTAAATTCGAATTTGGTAGTAAAATCAAATGCTAATGACAATGTATTACAGAGGACATAATAATAATTAATAATAACATATTCTTTATAGAAATTTAATTTGCATATCATTTTGGAATACTAACACAGTCTAATTAAGACTTCACAATCCAAGATGGCTGACCTAGATGATTGATGCAGTCTAATGTCCCTGTTCCTATTGGTTGGAAATTCAAACATTGGCAAGCAAATCCAATTTTTTTCTTCTGGCTTTGCCACTGATCTAGCTCTAGACAATAGCTCTATCCAGTTTCATGAATAATTGCAGGATCTCGGAAGATATTTTCGCTGTTAACCCAGCACCAGAGAGTTGCTCCAGCCATTCTAGCCAATAGCCCTATATGGGAATGGTGGGTAACAATGATAGGATAGCAACCTATCACAGTAACCTCCTGCGAATCTACATGCGAATACATGCTGGGAGAAACATAAGGATGGGTAATAACATTAGAACAGCGACGTAATATTAGAACAGCGACCCACTGTCCCAGTGAACCTATATATATATATATATATATATATATATATATATATATATATATATATATATATATATATATAGTAGTTCAATTCCCCATCTGGGTCGGCTGGAAGCAGCATATGCACTGCTCTTCAGCCAAAAGACATAGAATATACAATAGAAGACACTTGAATGTAACATAAAGGAGAAAATATGGTGTGCATAGATATAAAAAAGGGGATAACATTATGGAACATATAGACAAAAATGGGGCGACTGTAAAATGGAGGTAAAAACCTTTAAAAAGTAGTGCACACAAAACCACACACTGGGACAATTAAAAGAACACAAGGCGAAGTGTGACTGGAGCTTAAAGGTATCAACAAATAGTGTAGCACATAACAATCAAGGACAGAAACACTATGTACAAGTCCAACACACAATTAAAATCACAGCTCTCGAAGCACAGGAGAACGGCACCAAATGCAACACTGATGTAGCACACTAACGACGATGAGAAAAAAGGAAGATCCGCCAGGTACACGGAGGTGAGAGAAAAGGAAAGCAGGGAGGGAGGGAAAAGGGGGGAGATGGGCAGGGGGCATGCCAAAGAGGGCCAGGAAGGGAAGGATGTGGGAGGTAAGAGTTGAGGATGGGGTGTAGGGACTCAGGGGGGAGGAGGAAAATCCGCTCTGGGAGAAGGAGGGGAGAGGAAAAGGGGAGCACTGGGGAGGGGGGAACAAAGCCAGGTTACAGTTAGAAAGAAGGGTTTATGTCACAGCGAATTTCAACATCTGGGAGGGGGATGTGTTGGAAATTTCCCTCATGAAGGGATGTAGGGTGTGAAGGTGAAGAGAGGGAGGGATACATTGATATAGACCTGTCAATGGGTGGGTGGTGGAGAGGAAGGAGGAAAGCAGAGGGTGGGGAGATCAAGCGTGCAGACAGTGTAAAGGATGCAGAGATGTTAGAGGAAAAGAAGGAGGTAGGGGAAGGGGATGAGGTCATACAGGAGGCGTGTGGATGAAGGAAGGCAGATATAGACGGCAAGACAGAGTGCGAGACGTTCGAGGATTTGGAGGGCCTTGTAAAAGTGGGTGGGTACCGAGATCCAGGAAATGCTGGCATAACAGATGATAGGACAGATGAGGGATTTGTAGGTGTGGTGGATGGTGGAAGGATGCAATCCCCATGTCCGACCAGACAGGAGTTTCAGGAGGTGGAAATGGGATTTCTGCTGGATGGTCAGGAGGTCAGGGGTCAAGGTGAGGTGATGGTCAAGAATGAAGCCAAGGTATCTCCGGGTGGGGGTGAGCTGGATGGGATGACCACAAAGGGTGAGATAGAAATCATGAAGACGGAAGGAGTGTTTGGTGCAGCCAATGATGATTGCCTGGGTTTTGGAGGGACTGAGATGAAGGAACCTCTGATCACAGCAAGTGGTGAACTGGTCAAGGTGGGTTTGGAGGGTGCATTGGGACCGTTGAAGGGTAGGATGGACAGCCAGGAAGGTGATGTCATCAGCATATTGGAGAAGGTGGACAGGTAGGGGTGGCTTGGGCATATCAGCCATGTGCAAGAGACAGAGCAGGGGGGAGAGGACAGAGCCCTGGGGGACGCCTGCAGTGGGTAAAAGAGACAGGAGTTGGTGTTGTGGAGGATGACATAGGAAGGACGTCACAAGAGGAAGGAAGTGACCAGACGGACAAAACTGATAGGTGGGGTGTAGTTTTGGACTTTAAAGAGGAGACCGTGATGGCATACATGGTCATAGGCATTGTGGAGGTCAAGGGGAACAACAATGGCGGAGTGCCGGGAGTTAAGATGGAGGGAGAGAAGGTGAACGAGGTTAAGGAGTTGGTCTTTGGCAGAGAAGGAGGGTCGGAAGTCACACTGGGTAAGGGGGAAGAAGTGGTGTTGATTACGGTGCAGATGAATACGACAGGAGAGGATGGATTCAATGACCTTACTCAAGACAGAGGTGAGGCAGATGGGACGATAGGAAGAGGCAACAAAAGGTGGTTTGTTGGAGGATGACATTATACAGATGGGCAAGGACAGTCAGGAACGAAAAGGGGCTTTGTCTAAGGTGGCGGTAGGTGACACAGTCGTGACCAACCAGAGACTAAGTGTTGTGCTGTGACTGGAGTGTTGATGTCAGAGGGGGCAAACTGCCCCAAGTACCAGAGACTAGGAGCAAGTGGGGATCATATGGGATGGCGAGACCTCGGAAAGGTGGAAAGTGAAGTGGTTGGCCTTACTGAGGTTGTCAGGAAGGGGGCGTTTGTTATGGAGAAGGTGGTAATGTGGTGCAGAATGGGAAACAGTAAGATGATGGAAGGTGGACCAGTACTTGGAGGAGTTGATAGGGAGGCTGGCGTTGAATCGTGTACAGGTCTGGTGCCAATCTTGGCGTTTCTTTGCTGTAATAAGGTTTTGTACATGAGCCTAAAAATCACTGCGTGTATATTAGGGACTCCCGTGGCGACATCGTTTAACCCATTTACGAGTCGTAAGTCTTCTCTTAGCCAACAGAAACATGGGAAATACATTGTACAAAATTGTTATGACTGTAATGCTCATTACCTTGTAAAGTTCCAGGGTTTTGTTGTTCTTGCTTGCTTATTCTAGAATTGAGAACACTGTGTGAGGTGATATGACAAGCTTAATGTCGCATTATTTCTCACCACATTACAGATTTTCACACAGTTTTCAGCTCGCCAACATAAAAACAACGCAATGGATAACACATATTGCCAACATCAAAAAGTGAAATATGTTTATACACAACAATGTTAAATATTAACTCTCTGGAAGAACATTAATTTTAAGTTCAATATTATGAAGGTTTACTTGGAAGTTTCTTTACATTAATCCTAAGCACAATAATATGAAAGTTTCATTGGGCGTTTCTTTACAAAATTGCTCCTACACATACTTTATGATGTTGGTGAGCACTACGAAAATCCTCCGATTTCGGTTCAAAGTTCGGAACTATTTAGGATGACAAGCAAGTCTACGGTGGATGGTTAGTCAAGTGACAAATTTGAGCGCAAGATTACCCAAGGCCGCTCGAGTTTACAGTGGACGCAAGATGGTAAACCAACAAAGTTTACACCTCTGTACGGGGTATTTACCTTAAGCTGCGACGTGCTGCTGTCTGCATGGCCTCTCTCTCCCACTGAAATTCCTACAAAACTAATCTGGCCTTTGTTGAACTTTACAGAAGAAACTTTCCCGATGTGTTTCGTTATGCGAGAAAACATGTACTCAGCCCTAGTCTTATTATGTGGCGATATACACGCGCATGGTTGGAGCAGCGTGCATATTATAGTGCGCTCTCAGTTCTTGCAAGAACACTTAACTATTTTGGCTGGTTCGTTTCTCCACAGTTGGAGCTTAACGTTGCTGCAGCAAATTTTAGCTGGAGTGCAGCCGCTGTGAACGCAGTGTCCACACCAATTTCTTCTCTGCATCGTATGGAGTGTTAAGCACTCCGTTCTGCGCTTGACACCAGTTCAGAGAAGATCCCTACTCCAAAATTCTAAGACGTGTTTTCGGACCCAGTGAACTGTCTCAAATATGTACGAGTCTGCGGATCTAGGTTTCCCTCAGAATAGAATCCTATAGAAGTGTTCGTATTGGTTCTTGCCAAATTAATGGGAAGATGCTTCAAGAACTCAAATGGGAATCCTTGAATGGATTATGATGTTCTTCTCAATGAAACTATTGAGAACCAACATATGAATCTGACTGCAGAAGGATTATACTGCCGCCAACATACATTTTGTGAACGGACTACAAAGAGAAGGTACAAGAAATTAGCGCTCATACAGAGGTATATAGACAGTCTTTGTCTGCCTCGCTCTGTTTGCGAGTGGAATAGCAAAGGAAATGACTAGTACTGGTAGAGGGTACCCTTAGCCATTTACTATGCAATGGCTTGTAGAGTATGCATAGAGATATAGATGTAACTTTAGTCTACCTATTCACGTGTCAGTTCATGCTTTTATAGGCACACAGAACTCAAGGAAGAATCTTGTCTCTTATGTAGAGAGAAAACAAAAGATGAAAACTTCAGTTGCTCATTGTCTCTGGGTAGAAACTTTATACACTCCTGGAAATGGAAAAAAGAACACATTGACACCGGTGTGTCAGACCCACCATACTTGCTCTGGACACTGCGAGAGGGCTGTACAAGCAATGATCACACGCACAGCACAGCGGACACACCAGGAACCGCGGTGTTGGCCGTCGAATGGCGCTAGCTGCGCAGCATTTGTGCACCGCCGCCGTCAGTGTCAGCCAGTTTGCCGTGGCATACGGAGCTCCATCGCAGTCTTTAACACTGGTAGCATGCCGCGACAGCGTGGACGTGAACCGTATGTGCAGTTGACGGACTTTGAGCGAGGGCGTATAGTGGGCATGCGGGAGGCCGGGTGGACGTACCGCCGAATTGCTCAACACGTGGGGCGTGAGGTCTCCACAGTACATCGATGTTGTCGCCAGTGGTCGGCGGAAGGTGCACGTGCCCGTCGACCTGGGACCGGACCGCAACGACGCACGGATGCACGCCAAGACCGTAGGATCCTACGCAGTGCCGTAGGGGACCGCACCGCCAATTCCCAGCAAATTAGGGACATTGTTGCCCCTGGGGTATCGGCGAGGACCATTCGCAACCGTCTCCATGAAGCTGGGCTACGGTCCCGCACACCGTTAGGCCGTCTTCCGCTCACGCCCCAACATCGTGCAGCCCGCCTCCAGTGGTGTCGCGACAGGCGTGAATGGAGGGACGAATGGAGACGTGTCGTCTTCAGCGATGAGAGTCGCTTCTGCCTTGGTGCCAATGATGGTCGTATGCGTGTTTGGCGCCGTGCAGGTGAGCGCCACAATCAGGACTGCATACGACCGAGGCACACAGGGCCAACACCTGGCATCATGGTGTGGGGAGCGATCTCCTACACTGGCCGTACACCACTGGTGATCGTCGAGGGGACACTGAATAGTGCACGGTACATCCAAACCGTCATCGAACCCATCGTTCTACCATTCCTAGACCGGCAAGGGAACTTGCTGTTCCAACAGGACAATGCACGTCCGCATGTATCCCGTGCCACCCAACGTGCTCTAGAAGGTGTACGTCAACTACCCTGGCCAGCAAGATCTCCGGATCTGTCCCCCATTGAGCATGTTTAGGACTGGATGAAGCGTCGTCTCACGCGGTCTGCACGTCCAGCACGAACGCTGGTCCAACTGAGGCGCCAGGTGGAAATGGCATGGCAAGCCGATCCACAGGACTACATCCAGCATCTCTACGATCGTCTCCATGGGAGAATAGCAGCCTGCATTGCTGCGAAAGGTGGATATACACTGTACTAGTGCCGACATTGTGCATGCTCTGTTGCCTGTGTCTATGTGCCTGTGGTTCTGTCAGTGTGATCATGTGATGTATCTGACCCCAGGAATGTGTCAATAAAGTTTCCCCTTCCTGGGACAATGAATTCACGGTGTTCTTATTTCAATTTCCAGGAGTGTATTAGCCCCTGATTTTCGCACTGAAATCACTTCACGAGATGTATGAGAGAGATTATAATATGTTTGGCCACAATACTTAGAAGAAAGCTGTTGAGCTCACCTTTCGACTCTTCTTCCATCACAATATCGCTTACCCTGCCATATTCTCAGGAATCCTTCAATCTTCGATATATAGCGTCTGAATCCACTTGATTTCGAGAGTGAGACCCCTATTAATTACCTCGAAATGTCAACAAGTTCCAACAGCACTGTTCTATTAGTTAGAAGTCTGTCTAGTCCTCCACCTGTCGCTGAGTAGGTAGAGGGATGTCACAATGAGAAAAATAGCACACTAACGTACAGGAAGAAATTCACAACCATGCAGAGTACACATGGACTTGTAACTCCCCAACTTTTAGACGAAGTTTACCGAAGTAATGTAAACACGCTTGAGGCCTCTGGATAATGTATAGTTAGTATAAGTAGTTGTCAAACAAGGGCACCACTCTCTTTTCTTTTTGCTCTGCTCTTTTGCTCTTTTCTTTTTGCCATTGTGTTTGTCTCTCTCGATTAGCTTGATTAGGCTCTTACCTAATTATTTGCGACTGGAACTATTAGAAATCGGAATACCAAGTGCGTGTGTTTCAATATTGCACGTTTCATGTAGAGGATCTTCTCTTCTAAATATTAGGCTGTGTGGAATAGTGTAAGTTAACTTCTTTTTTCCTTAAAATATACTGTTAAAGTTTAACCATATTTCATTTATAAATCTGTTTCGTTTACACACTTCGAATTTTGTGCGTTTTAGTAAATACGAAAGCATTTATTTTTGTTATTATAGTTTTCGTGCGACACTTCATACGCCATAGTCTTTTGTTTGTGAAATACGATAGATCTGCAATCATTTTAATATTAAGAAGTCCGATAATCAGTTTAATACTAACTTCCACAAGAAAACATATTTCAATTCACGGTCAGTAACAAAGTTTACCAAAAGATTTGCTCTCCAAGCCAAATCTGTGTGCCATTGCTACTTTCAGATGACATTGCATTAATTTTTGTAAAAGTTCTGAATTAAGTTAGTCGTTTAATGAAAGAGGGCCCAGTTTCTTTTAACGTTGCCCCCATTGCTTTTCATTTTAATATAAAAATAGTTCACAACCCGAAACTGTCCGTCATTTTATTTGCAAGTAAAATAATTAAATCCTAATTAACAGACAGTGACTATGAATGAAGACCTCAGACGAGGACTGCCAAGGAGTAAATAATAAATGAATTTATATTGTGTATATAATTGTTACAGTTTCACGTTTGTCTTTATATGTACATCCTGTTCCATGTATGCAACACATAACTGATGTCTGCAATTGAGAAACATCAAGAGAGTGAACCAAGAAAAGGAATAATAAAAGCAACAACACAATAGGAAGTGGCTACTGTAAGGTATGGAAAAACAGTCCAAGGCTAAATCTTGCATTTCGTGTTAGAAAATAGATGGGCCTGAACTGCTTTCCTGTGTGAATTTATAAAATTATTTCGTGTGACTTTTAGATATTTATCTATGAAAGTTGCGTGCCACAAGATGGTAGAATTTATTAATGGATTCGCGTAATGGCTATGCGTGGTTAGATTGTTTAGCTTTGTTGGTAATTATCACATCTGACTGATTTTTCGATGTAGAATACGTGTTTGTAGGAAAGTGTATTTTTGCGTTTACGATTTTGGTCTGTATAACTCATGGATATGGGGAATGTAGGAGAGGATCCGGCAGTTGAGGACGAGGTGAAAGCACACGATAGGAATTAAATACCGACCATCGGCAACTTCCGGAAGTTGAACCAGACGCTACAAGAGCTGCCGCAAGCAAAACTGATATGCCGGCACACTTGGAAGCCAAAACTAAGTTACCAATTCCTGTATCTTGTCCTTTTTCCGCGTGGTATAGGGGACTAACAGATCTTATACAGCAATGTTTCTAACAACTTGCAAAAAAACCACATGTGCAAATGAATGAAAATTTCATACATGTTGCACTAGAGCAGACAGTAAAAATTAGTACGGTTATTCAGGACAAAATGAACGAAGATTTTAAGCAAATTGGAAATCAACAAAAGAAACAAATAAGTGGCCAAATTCAGTACCAGATGAGTGGTGATTTCGAATGCTTAGAGGAAGAGTTAAGTGGAGATTTTCGGCAGCTAGGCGAAGAGCAGCCTGCTGAAATAAGAAAAATAAATTCGAAGATAAAAACTGTTACTGATAACTTTGCTGAGTTACAAATTGCATGTAAAGACATATCCGAGTTGGTAAGACAGATGAACTCGGAAATGAGCGAACTAAAAGAAATGCAGTCTGAATTGCAAAGTACTGCACAACAGACTGTTTTGCAAAATCGCCAGCAGAATGAAGAGCTTGTTGCTTGGCTGCATGACAAAAGACAAACAGGTTACCGAGTGGTAACAGCATGAAGTGAAAGAAATAATAGCGACTTTGTGAACTGGTTACATCAGAAGGACTAACATATTAACAAGGCACTTAGGAACAAATTACACACCGTAACTCAAAATTCTAGTGCTGATGTGTTATCTCAGCACAACAAGAGGAATATTGGTGTAAAAACAGAATTAGAACAAACTAAAGCTATGCTAAAACGTGATCTTCCTAAGTGGAAGCATGATGTGGAAAAACACGTTGGCAAATTGAACTGCGAGTTGTCAGTCATTCCCAGTAATGCAGGCAGAAACCCAGCAGCAACGGCAACAAACAATCCACATATGCATTTACTGTCTCCACAGTAGTATATGTTGTAAAGAGAAACATCGTACAATACTTACACGAATGGAGGATAATCATCGTGTAATACGGTGGCGGCAAATGCTTTGACAAACGTCTTGTTGCGAGAGTTTGCTAAAGCATTGTCAGTTTCAGATCTACATCCCAGAAAAGAAAGGAGGTCAACACCTTGCTGTTTTCATAAAGAATTTCAGAGAGATACTCCCCAGATCATGGACAGACACCGAAAGAATACAATTTGTTGCCTAGGATGTACAAGGTGAGGGTGCGCTGTGGGCATCAGAAATTACACAGGTATGTTAAACGTATGAGCAATTCGAGCGTTTCTGTCAAAGTACTGGCCTCCAGAGCACTAAGAGAGATTAAGAAAAGAAGTGTACTCACCCGAGGTTTACAACAGTAAACAGGATCCTCTACGAAAGTACTTTGAGAAGCATATCAGTGAGAGAAGATACTGCGATGATTACATCAGTAAAAGATGTTATTCGAATTTTAAATGCAAAATTATCTTTAAATTTAAAACAAAAGCTATTGCATGCTGCTGAAAATTACATTGAGTAGTTTATGTCTGTTGTTGTCACAACAGACTTGTTACATGAGAACACACAGCGGACATTCGGCAAGCACTACAATAATGGTGCTAACGGGAACCAGATACCAAATCAAAACAGTAAGGTGTCGGTAATAGGCATGGAAACAGCGGAAATACACCCCAGCAAGGTTGCAGAAGTGCCCATGCACAGGAAGGCAAAACCAACAGCACTACGGAAAGAAAGGAAGGTATGACAATCGGTGTAATGCTGGTTATCGGAATAGCAATCACAGGGACAATCAGGGTAACAACATAACGGCACCAACATGGCCAAACAACAAACAAGCTAATTGGCAATAGTATAATGCACAATGAAACAGTGGGAAACAGCATCTGATACAGAATAACTACCCAAACCAAAGTAATCAGAATAACAATAATAATATTGTGAACTGGCGGGTACAAAACCAACCTGTGAGGCTAACTGAAGTGACTGAAAGTAATCAACCTTCAAACAGCCTGCCAACAAACTAATTTCGGTGTCATCGAACCCTTTTATAGTGGTTGAGAATAGTGTAGGGGTAATGCTCAAAAATAGATCAGCCTGATCCGTTATAGTAATGGAGCTGATATACGTGATGACTTGTTCTATGAGGAAACTTACTGCAGAGAGCAAAATAATACAGTGGTGCAGTCTGCATTTGAAGCTGAAGTAGGTAAAGTACCAGCAGTAGTAATAACTAACACCGCTGCAATGGCAAACGTTATTTCTTATAGTATATTTAAACAAGTATGTGAGAAGAGTACACCTCCCAGGCTACCAGCCCAGAATTGTAGAATTATTGGTGCAATATGCACCAGGGTAAAGAAAATTAGTTGGCAGGCTGAGATGGAAATCTTGACAGGAAATGGATCTTTTGCTGCACGTTCCTAGTGGTTGAGGATTTCTCAGCCAACTGTAATATTGTTGTAGGATTTCTTCAAGGGAAGGACGCAAAAATCGACTTCGTAGCAGGCAAATGCTACATTATAGTTGATGGAAAAAAATACAATTCTTGATTTGCTCAAACAAAAGCTTCGCCATGGCAGATTCTGCCAGCGAATGAAGTCAAATTTGTCGGCATTGGACCCCCACTGACAAGTGGTAGATAAACTGCTCTAGCTTATGTAACCAAGTGTGCTTATGTTGATGACAAGTAGAAAGATCTCGAGACAATATTACCAGGCAAGATTTTACAATCAGATTACTTAAGTGAACAGCAGAGAAATGAGATATCCAATTTCTTGTATAGATATCTACAGGTCTTTGCAGAAAAACCAGCTATAATAAAAGGAACGTATACCACTTGGAAGTTAAGCCAGAAGATAGTTTACGATTAGTGCTGAATGCACGAACGATCAGTAAGATTACATTACCTTTAAAAACAAGGCCAAAAGACATAGAACAACAAATACAGAAAATTTTATCGTGTGCAATATCAATCTTCGATAGATTTACGAAATTCCTGCTGGCAGATTTTTCTGTGCGAGGAATCAAGAAAATATACAGCTTTCATTTACGATGGCAGAAGTTAGGAGTTTCATGTACCACCTTTTGGGCTAAAAGTGAGTGCCGGTGTGTTTATCACCGCTCTAGATACGTTATTAGGTCTCGAGTTACTGGATAAAGTAACAGTATACGTAGACGATCTGCTGATAGCCACTGCAACGTAGAACGAGCATATTGAGTTACTTGACACATACTTCACAAGCTCCAGAATGCGGGTGTCACTGCAGATATACAGAAATCCAAGTTTGTAATATACAAAATAAAATTCTTACGTCATATCATAACCCCTGAAGGTATAAAACCAGAACCGAGTAGGATTGAGGTATGGAAGAACATGCCACCTCCCTGTACTAAATAACAGCTAAAGGCTTACTTAGGATTAGCTTGTTTCTTTCGTCGCTTAGTCCCGAGTCAGTTACTTAATAGTGAAGCACTATTAAACTTACTTTGAAAAAACGCACCTCGGTGTTGGACAAGCAGGTGCTAGATTGCATTAGATAAAATGAAATGTGCTCAACTAGTTGCACAAATTCAGCATCACCTGGATATGACCAGAGATTTCTGTCTGACGACGGATACGTATTCCCCAGACTTGGTGCTTGCCTTTTCCAGATGGATACTAGTGCCAACAATGTTAACATTAGAGTCATGATGATGGCATTGAAACAGAGGATGACACGCGTAAAGCTGAAATACTAAACACCTTTTTCCAAAGCTGTTTCACAGAGGAAGACCGCACTGCAGTTCCTTCTCTAAATCCTCGCACAAACGAAAAAATGGCTGACATCGAAATAAGTGTCCAAGGAATAGAAAAGCAACTGGAATCACTCAATAGAGGAAAGTCCACTGGACCTGACGGGATACCAATTCGATTCTACACAGAGTACGCGAAAGAACTTGCCCCCCTTCTAACAGCCGTGTACCGCAAGTGTCTAGAGGAACGGAGGGTTCCAAATGATTGGAAAAGAGCACAGGTAGTCCCAGTCTTCAAGAAGGGTCGTCGAGCAGATGCGCAAAACTATAGACCTATATCTCTTACGTCGATCTCTTCTAGAATTTTAGAACATGTTTTTTGCTCGCGTATCATGTCATTTCTGGAAACCCAGAATCTACTATGTAGGAATCAACATGGATTCCGGAAACAGCGATCGTGTGAGACCCAACTCGCCTTATTTGTTCATGAGACCCAGAAAATATTAGATACAGGCTCCCAGGTAGATGCTATTTTTCTTGACTTCCGGAAGGTGTTCGATACAGTTCCGCACTGTCGCCTGATAAACAAAGTAAGAGCCTACGGAATATCAGACCAGCTGTGTGGCTGGATTGAAGATTTTTTAGCAAACAGAACACAGCATGTTGTTATCAATGGAGAGACGTCTACAGACGTTAAAGTAACCTCTGGCGTGCCACAGGGGACTGTTATGGGACCATTGCTTTTCACAATATATATAAATGACCTAGTAGATAGTGTCGGAAGTTCCATGCGGCTTTTCGCGGATGATGCTGTAGTATACAGAGAAGTTGCTGCATTAGAAAATTGTAGCGAAATACAGGAAGATCTGCAGCGGATAGGCACTTGGTGCAGGGAGTGGCAACTGACCCTTAACATAGACAAATGTAATGTATTGCGAATACATAGAAAGAAGGATCCTTTATTGTATGATTATATGATAGCGGGACAAACACTGGTAGCAGTTACTTCTGTAAAATATCTGGGAGTGTGCGTACGGAACGATTTGAAGTGGAATGATCATATAAAATTAATTGTTGGTAAGGCGGGTACCAGGTTGAGATTCATTGGGAGAGTGCTTAGAAAATGTAGTCCATCAACAAAGGAGGTGGCTTACAAAACACTCGTTCGACCTATACTTGAGTATTGCTCATCAGTGTGGGATCCATACCAGGTCGGGTTGACGGAGGAGATAGAGAAGATCCAAAGAAGAGCGGCGCGTTTTGTCACCGGGTTATTTGGTAACCGTGATAGCGTTACGGAGATGTTTAATAAACTCAAGTGGCTGACTCTGCAAGAGAGGCGCTCTGCATCGCGGTGTAGCTTGCTCGCCAGGTTTCGAGAGGGTGCGTTTCTGGATGAGGTATCGAATATATTGCTTCCCCCTACTTATACCTCCCGAGGAGATCACGAATGTAAAATTAGAGAGATTAGAGCGCGCACGGAGGCTTTCAGACAGTCGTTCTTCCCGCGAACCATACGCGACTGGAACAGGAAAGGGAGGTAATGACAGTGACACGTAAAGTGCCCTCCGCCACACACCGTTGGGTGGCTTGCGGAGTATCAATGTAGATGTAGATGTAGATGTAGATGTAGATAGGGTTTGCGAGTAGGACTCTATTGCAGTGTGAGAAATCTTACTATGCCACCGAATTTGAGCATTAGCCATAACATGGTCATGAAAGAAATTTGATTACAATGTGAATAGTAAACACGACAAGATGTTTTGTGATCACCAAGCCTTGAGTTTCCTCGTGAGATGTAAGTTGCTGCATCAGCGTTTGGCGGGCTAGTCATTGTGTGCTTCAAGAATATATTATCCGAAACGAAAATTTGGTAGTAGACGTGCTATATGGCCAACTGAAAGGATTGCATGAGTATTCAGAACTTTTTGTTGAACAGATTACTGAATTTAAAGTACTGTTGCTCAAAGAACCTACATACTGGAGGTCATACGTGCATATGTGTCGCAATGTGCAGGCCTTACAGAAGGATGACACAGGGTGCAACACAATGTTTGAAGCAATAGTTCAGCGGATCAGTAAATCAACATTTTACTTCACACAATGGCATTCTGTTCCAACGTCGTGATACAGGAAAAGACGAATGGTGCGTACGTATTCCACTGGAATACCAAGAGCCTTTGGTAAGGTGTACACACTAATCCAGGAGCCACTATGGCATAAACAAATGTAATGAGAAACTGAAACGTTATTGTTATTTTCCCAATTTGAAATGGAATATTCTTCAAATACTGAGAAAGTGTATAACACGTCAGAAAGCCAAATCCATGAATGTGTGTACTTGGATAAAATTATGTGCAATATTGGCAACTAAACCACTGGAGACTATGGCGACTGACGTCGGAGAACTCCTGCCAAGGTCACGTGGGGGTGTTAAGTATGTAGTAGCATTTATAGGTGTAGTCACAAAACATATGAAATTGTATGCTACGGAAACCACTGCCTCTGCTTCTATAATCAAACGCATTGCTAATTATTACATGCCTAAAATAGGAAAGCCTTCATCAATACTTTCTGACAATGCAGTAATTTCACCAGCTGTAAGAAGAAATCCTTTTTGAAAGAACAAAACCTGAAGCAAATTTTAGTATCCCGCTACCACCTGGAAGGAAATCCCACTGAAAAAGTATGCAGGTTATTCAGTAGATTATCAGAACTTAAAGATCTCATAGACAGACCAAGTGGATTGAATATATAGAACCCTTCAAGGAAATTATTGACAATTTGCCACACTAATCCACCACTTTTACACC
Organism: Schistocerca serialis cubense; assembly: GCF_023864345.2. Lineage (NCBI taxonomy): Eukaryota > Metazoa > Arthropoda > Insecta > Orthoptera > Acrididae > Schistocerca > Schistocerca serialis. Next base: position 47,566,154 of record NC_064648.1, read on the forward strand.
TGCAGAACGTACGCTAAAGACACATGAAAGTGATGAATGGATTAAATCCCTTCCACAAATGCCTAGAACAGAAATTGCGTGGGAGGAAAAATTAAAATGTAATGAAGCTTCGTTAGCTCACTAAGCACAGCTTAGAAAACATAAATATGATAAAAACGTGGGTACGGTACAGAGCTACCGAATTGGGGACAGAGACTTACTAAAAGCTATTTTTAAACTCTCATTGTTGAAAAAGAAGAATAAGAAGTTACAGCTGAAGTAAAATGGTCTACACAAAATTGAGGACATTCCTCATAAAGGAAGCTATTTGCTAGCCAACTGGCTACCAAATAAAAATTCAAACATAAACATCTCAAGAAATTTATTTCATAAATGTAACATTTGTGTTGTATATATCTGTGTAAATATTTCATTTCTATCTTATGCACATAGTAGAGTTAGTTGTGAAAGCAGATGTCTCAAAGCAGATATATGGATATTGTAAAGAGAAGATGAAATGCATTTAAAGACCACTAAAAAATGATTGTCAACACTCAGTTTTACTTGTAAAGCCTAAACCTGTGTTATAAAGATACCTCACATAATAAATTGTAAATTGTAGTATAGTTTTCTAAACAGAAGTTGTAGATAGGGTGTCTGTTTTAAGATTACTAATTTATACTTTGTGTCGGAAATATGTGATTAGTTGTAAATAGCTGCATTATTCATATTGGAAGTACATGTTGTACAAGCTAGAGATAAAAGTTTTGAATAACAGTATATGCACTCATGTGCATAAATACTGAAGGACATATTTTCTATAGGAGGATGTCCTACGTCAATGTTTAGCCAGCAGGCAAGGGGCTTAGGTCCTCTATCTTGCAATTGAACTATATGCTTATTTTGGCACTTACTGATGTCCTTGGGCATTAGTTTCCCATTTTAGAGTTTTTTTTATGCATGCTATCTCATCAATATGGTACAAAACTGGAAATGGCCCTTGAACTGGGTTTTACTTGGAATAAAGAAATAAACTGTTTGCCAAATACGAACGAAACAAATATGTACAAAGAACGGCAGCATAACACATAAAATAATGGCCGAACAATTTGCATCACTAATTTTCAAAGATATTGCAAAAACTGATATAATTACCATTCACAAGCAGCCATGTTCCAATGTAAATGTTAAGCAAGTAGTGTAAGGTTGTGTTTTTTCCAATGATTCTCCACACAGAAAACGAACAAGCTAATTTGGGCGTAAGATGAAATGCATAGTTTCAGTATCAGCGTAATTGACTCAAAAGACTATGTAACTGCAAATGAGTAACAAAACGAATGCCAAAGTCAGTGCTATTAAAGACTTCGAGAAAACATCATAGTAAGTGGACTTTATGTACAAATAAACAAAGCTGTGCAACAGAACTCGTCTGTGAGAAAAGTGAAAATACTAGTGTATCAAAATGTGGAATAACATTGACGCTTAACTTCAGTGAAGTGTTCAGTCATGTGTGCAGGTGCAGTATCCTTTATACTTCTGCATCCATTTTCAATAAGCTACCACAAGAATTCAAAAATCTTAGCAGTAATCCACACGTTTTCAAATCAAAACTGAAGAGTTTCCTCATGGGTCACTCTTTCTACTCTGTCGAGGAGATCCTTCAAAAATTAAGCTGATTCTTGTTGCATTGTTGATTGCGTTTACTGAAAGTTATGGCACGACTTTTTCCAGGTTCATAAAAATTATATTTTTATCTTTTATTACTTTTATATTGTACTTTCACATACTGACATGTTCCATGACCTTGTTGATTTGCTCCTCAATTTGGTCCTATGGAACTTGACATGTAAATAAATAAAAATGAAAAAACTCTTAGGTAAAGCACAAGTAGCCATTCTAGGAAACTCACACTGCTACGAACCGAGTGTAGACAGAGAGCAATGCAAACCACACCTCACAATGTTCCACATGAAGCTCTGGATTGTCGAGGTGGAAAGCGAGCCATGTGATTGCTCAGTACTAGCAGCAATTCAAAACATGCTAATAATGATAGCGTAATATGCCAATAAATAAACTGCAATGCTCATTGCAAACAAGTAACAATCATGATGAAATCGAAAAGAAACGACAACGTGGACAACACTACAGGTACGATACCTTAACTTCACCGCAGCAAACAAAACGCAAACGAAAGAAATAAATGGGCAGAGCGAACTTTAAACTATCACCACAAACAGAATATACAGTCATTTTATCCATCCATAGGACAATACATGTACTAATACATCCTCTTTGAGCCAAACCGCACAATTATATGCTTGTATATTAATGCTTAATCTGTTGTGTCCCATGTACCCCATACCTGAGATGCTGGCCCTGCGAAAGAACAAGGCCTAGCCACATGTATCCAGTAACCAGTTGCAAATCCTGGCATATCTTCCAATGTTCCTGTCTGTACCTGAGGGTCATGGCATCATCTGCTGTCTACCAGCAAGAACCATCGTTCTAGCAATCCATTGGAACATATATCATCGCAACTACAAACCATTCAGGTTGACGTTGTAAAAATGTGATAATTCTTAATCTTAGTCAGTTCTATAAAGACTTACGATTTTGATTTGTGAGAAAGAACGTTTATGAGAAACTCACATAATGTGACCTTAAAATGAAAAAGCTGTATGATAAGAGACTCTTACACGAAAGAACAGTTTAAAAACTGAACGTTCTATGTAATAATCCTGCTTGACATGAAAGTTTTATGGACTTCAGAATGTAACATGACAAAATGCCTATGAATTTTTGTAATATTTGTACTGTCTTGTAACATGTTAAATAAAGTGTAAATGTAAATGTACTCAAATTATCACCCTTTTTCACAAATGAAAGAAGTGGTATCCATGTAACATGTAAAACTGTACTATGAAAACAGTAAATGAAGCGACATTAGTTAAATATTGATGTACAACAGTCAAAGCAGTATCATCTCAACATTTATGGGTCATTTTACAACGCCCCCAACTTTTACACGAAATTTACCCAAAGTAATGTAACTATGCCAGATACCTCTAGAAGATACATCAATATACATACAAAGATCATAACGTCTAAGTAGTATAAAGAGTCATCAAACAAGGGCAATGTTATCTTTTTTTCACACTGCTCTTTCGTTCTTTCCGCTTTGCCATTGTGTTTGTCTCTCTCGGTTAGCTTGATTCTGTAACGTAGTTAATTCAGTGGATTCGAAGAATTGGTTGTAGGAGATCTTTCTTAGATTGGTGCTTAATTATCTGAACTGTTATTAGAAATCAGAATACCAAGTGCATGCGTTTGAATATCTCTCATTTCAGGTAGAGGATCTTTTGTTTTCAATATTATGCTGTGTGAAATAGTGTAAATTGACTTTTATTTCCTTAAAATATACTGTTAAAGTTTAATCGTATTTCATTTTTACCTCTTTCCTCCGTTTATAGATTCACAATTTTGTGTGTTTTTTCAAATATGGAAGCTTTTCTTTCGGTTATTAAATTTCATGCGCCATAGTCTTTTGTTTGTGAAATACAATAGAACCTTCAATCATTTTAATATCACACAGTCCGATAATCAGTGTAATACTAATTTCTGCAAGGACGCATATTTCAATTCACAGTCAGTAATAAATTTTACCAAAAGATTTCCTCTCCATGCCAAAGACGTGGCTGTTGCTACTTTCAGAAGACATTGCATTAACCTTTGTAAAAGTTTCGAATTAATTTAGTCATTTAATGAAAGAGGCTCCAGTCTCTTTTAACGTTGCCGCCATTGCTTTTCAGTTTAACATAAAAATAGTTCACAACCTGAAATTGTCTTTCATATTGTGTATATAATTGTTACAATTTCATGTTTGTAGTTATAAGTATTTTCTGTTCCATGTATAAAACACATAACTAATGTCTGCATTGAGACACATCAGGAGAGTGAACCAGCAAAAGGAATAATTAAAGCAATAACACTATAAGAAGTCGTAACTGTAAGGTATAGAAAAACAGTGATTATCATACAAGAAATACGACAGTGTACTGTTGACAGCACAGTGTCTCCCATCGCCTTTCTCTCTCACTCACTCTCTCTGTTTTTCCTCCTTATTTTTGTAATATTCAGTGGAGTAAGATGACGAACAATACAAACTACACGAATGTGACTTGGTAGAGAACACAACAACATTTTACAGCATCTCTTTCTCCCGATACATCAGAAACAAAGAGTTTCTGCATATCAACATCAACAATGTGGTGATCTCATTAAATATATATGTATTTTTCCACTGGAGCAGGCGACAAGAGACAGAAGTCGCTCCCATGGACATGTGTACACTACTTATCTCCTTGTTGTTGCTCCCTGCAAGTTTCAGTGGGAATCAAGTCAGCATGCATAACTGTTTCCCATCAACTGCAGCACTACACGAGTCTGCTGACACATTCTATGATGCATCGGTGTGAGACATTAAAATGTTTCCAGACTTCGAGTTTTCACTATATCCTTCACACGCTGCACTCGTAGAGCCACACATAGCTACAAAACGACTATGTAATTCGATTACTTTCATGCTCATTCCATCGGAATTGGATGCATGTAAATCATCATAAAGAGGGAAATTCGTACGATTTTTTTTAGAAGGTTGGTGTATATTACATGTATAAAATCAAACCACGCCTGGTTAGCAATATGAGCATATGCAAATAGAAGAAATGTGCAGAAAAAGACCTGTAAACAGTAAAAAGTACGAAAATTAAGGGAAAGTACATATAAACTCAGAGGCGATACGACAAAATACGGGAAAATTAGGGGAGAATGAGAGAGTACTTACTTGTCTGTTTACTGTTGGCAAGTTCTTGTTCATGGGAACGAGTGTGTGACAGCAAAATAGATATGAGAAAAAAATCGAAATGGAAGCATTGTCACCCAGGGAAACAGTGATGATCGACGATAATAAGACAGCTCGAATAGACTGTTTAATGCTTACCTGTAACCACCTATCTTACATATTTTTCTAAAATCTAGGCATGTGACTACGAAAATCTTTTACACCCTTCTCAGATAATGAGTGTTGTACTACCAAGCTTGGGGCTGCATTATGTAACTACTGAATGGATTGCACGTTTGACCCTGTACAATACTGCCTAAGTGTTTTAAACTCTAACGAGCCTCATTTACAATGTGCTTATCTGTGTTCTCTACCAGTAATAACAATGTGATCCTGGTACCTTACACAACAGTTGCTGCATGGTTTTTTTCAATGACATTATACAGTATGTCTACTGAAGTGGTAGGAGTACCCGCAAGTTGGCTGCATTCATGGATGATTTTCTAGACTGTTATTAGGGTGTGAGCTAGAGTGCTACCTGCAATCGTTAACAGCAAACCTCTCCATACCATAGCCAACAGAGAACTTCCAACGCATGTGTGACGAATCATGTCTACCAAAAGGATGGAAAACCTATTTCAGAATCCTCATTTACATGAACGAAGGTGCTGGTCAAATTTGAACATGAATAAAGTCGCTGTTTCATTGCTACTTTGATTCTAAGTCACTGACAGGTCCTTTTTTTAGGTACCGCAGAGCCTGTGTGTGCATTTTCCTGACAGGTGTGTGTGTGTGTGTGTGTGTGTGTGTGTGTGTGTGTGTCTGAATCTTTGTCAGGAAGAGAGAGTGTTCTGTGCATGGAGTTAGTGCAGCATGTCCAGCAAACCGATGGAAATCCTATTTTGGACCCCTCCTTCAGATGAATGTAGATGCATATGAAGTACATCATATTAATGTCACATTTTGGACATGAATCGAGTCATGAGTTTCATAACTACTTTGATTCTAAGTCACTGACAGAGCATTGTGAGATACTGCTAATCCTGTGTGTGCATTTGCATGACAGTTGTCCTGTTCACAGAGGTAGAGCATATTGGTCCATAATTTCACATGTCACATACCGTTGCTATGCATTTGTTTAATTCCTCATAAGATGCATTTTCCATTGCTGGCGATCATTTTATAGGACTGATGCCAGCATAGCATAATTTCTTAACTGTAATCGGTTGTGAACAGTGGACACTATGCACTTTGGAAGGCTATATTGCGCATGTATCACAAAAATCTATGTTTTTCTTTGTTATATAAGGAAGTAGTTTTATCATCTTAAAGTCGGTCAACGTAGAAAGACGAATAGAAAACTGGCAGGGTGGATGTATGTCTGATGCTGGACATGTATGTCCTGCAGTAGAGCATTGAGAGCATTGCATTCTGCACGACTAATATTTCAGAAAACCACATGGATTTAACTTTATAGTGTGTTTAAGTGCACAACTGTATACCCTTAGAAGTGTATGTGTTTATGTTCTACAATCATTTTTATCTTGCCAATACCTTCTTAGTGCTGACTCCAGACACTAGAACAATAGGCCAGAATTTATATCACAGCTGATTTATGTAAAAGTTTTCTAACTCCATTCGTCTGGAGCTCCATCATTCATAAGCCACACATTTCTTGTTAACCATCTGTTACATCAACATAGCATCCTCATATCTACTATACACTGATAAGGAGTGCTCACCTCCTCGACATGCACACATCCAGAGAGATCCTGTGGACTTGGATGGGTGCTGAGAGTAAGGTTGATGTGGAACACTCTTCGTTGAGCAGCAGTCACATACTCAGCTCGAGCTCACCTGTTCCTTCATGAGATGTTGAATGTAGTGGGTGTAGTACCCTCTTAAATATGGCCAGTTGCAAATTAAATCGGCAACTGTGTTGCAGAAAGGGTTGGTTAAAGACAATGCAGGGAGCTCTTTCATTCTCGGACTTTGTCCTACAAATGCGAGAATACTTTGTGAATCCCATCCACATAGAGTTATATGGCAAATCTTCATTAAATCTCACCGGATTTATGAAGTTTTTTGCCTAAGGAAGGTAGTTTTCGCACCTTCTCTCTGCTGATTGCTATTTCCTACACTAAGAAACAGTATTTGTGTCATGTGTTGTAGGCAGCGTAATAGGGTTCATGATATATCCATTTGTATACGGGCCTCGCAGATTAATGACGGAGTTGGTTTTGCAATGATACAGAAATTGAGAACCATGCTGCAATGTCATTGGCTGATAACACCGCGACAGTGACGTGATGAGATATTCTGTTGAATTGACAACTCGTCGAAGGTAGTGGTTTGGACCTTGTGTAACTGGGTAAAATGTGTTGAAATTAAGGAAAACGTTGTACACTTGCGAAATTGATGGATAATACGTAATCACTGTAGAAGATGAGATTAAATGTAGAGGTTATCACCTTTGGAAAGCTGTTTGGAAACATTGTGCCACGCCACAAACTTTTCCAATTTCCATATATTGTAATATATTATATTATTATGTATAATATATATTATATTATTATATTATATTATTATGTATAATATATTCAAGTTCTTAGGATGCATATTCTCACAGGATGGCAACATAGTGAAAGAACTGGAAGCGAGGTGTAGCAAAGCTAATGCAGTGAGCGCTCAGCTACGATCTACTCTCTTCTGCAAGAAGGAAGTCAGTACCAAGACTAAGTTATCTGTGCACCGTTCAATCTTTCGACCTACTTTGTTGTATGGGAGCGAAAGCTGGGTGTATTCAGGTTACCTTATCAACAAGGTGAGGTTATGGATATGAAAGTAGCTAGGATGATTGCAGGTACTAGTAGATGGGAACAATGGCAGGAGGGTGTCCACAGTGAGGAAATCAAAGAAAAACTGGGAATGAACACTATAGATGTAGCAGTCAGGGCGAACAGGCTTAGATGGTGGGGTCATGTTACACGCATGGGAGAAGCAAGGTTACCCAAGAGACTCATGGGTGCAGCAGTAGAGGGCAGGAGGAGTCGGGGTAGACCAAGGAGAAGGTACCTGGATTCGGTTAAGAATGATTTTGAAGTAATAGGTTTAACATCAGAAGAGGCACCAGTGTTAGCACTGAACAGGGGATCATGGAGGAATTTTATAAGGGGGCTATGCTCCAGACTGAACGCTGAAAGGCATAATCAGTCTTAAATGATGATGATGATGATGATGATGGTAATATATTCAACATTTTTGTCATTAAGAAACACCACTTCTCTCTCTTATTCCAACCATTCCATATATTGTGGTAGCAGCATAATTTACATCATGCATTGTCTATTCTTTTGTGTGAGAGCCAATGGAACAAAACGTGTTAGAGTTGGATCGAACCTCACATGGACCCCAAAGTTATGGTAGAAAAACAACATGTGTGGCTGTGTATATAGCTGTAGTCATAAACTGCTTCTGTGTCTTAGAACAAAAACAGTGTATCAAATTGCATATGAAACAACAACACAGGAACACTCTCCTTATGATTGATAGTCTGTGGGCTGTGGTCTTCCTCCAGTACAGGCGACAAAACTTTACTCAGATCCGTGGAAATGACTTCGATCACTGGCCACCTGGCCACCTGGTCCAGTGGGCCAATACATTTATATGGTCGATGACAACAAGGATATGGTATTTGTTTCTGATATTACAGGAGAGAGATACAGTAAAATGTTACTCAGTTCTCTACCAGGCGGCGATCATGAAATTTTTGTGATTTGTAGTTTTGCTCCAGTGGATCTTACAAATATAATTAGGACAGAGAATGGGAGAGAGAGAGAGAGAGAGAAAGGGAGAGAGAGTGAGATAAACTGTGCCATCAACAAAGATTCGGACAGCATTACACTGTCTTATTTCTGATGTGGTAATCATAGGAATACCATAAAGGAATTAGGACATGTACAAGGGGATATGTGTGGACAGCTGAATTTCTTTCTGTGGTCCATGCATACTGTGCTTGGTTGTGAATTTCCTCCTGTGCACTAGTGTGCAATTTTTTTCGATGTGATAGCTCACTGTCTAGTCAGTGATGGGTACAAGACTAGGCAGCCTTCTAACAAAGGGAATAGAGCTCTTAGAATATGATGAGATTGCGAGACAAACAGCAGGTTTCTGCAACTTGGCGGAGGACACTTCTTACTCTCGAAATCAGGTGTATCCAAATCCTGTTATCGAAGATGAGTGGATTCGTGAGGATATCACAGGTAACCGATAATCTGACGAAACACATTACAACCTTTCACATACATCTCGCGACGTGACTGCAATGAGAAAATTAGGGGCTAATATGAACATTTCTACAGAGAGACAATCAGCAGCAGAAGTTCTGTATTTGTTTTCTCGATAAATTGGAGACGACGTTCTTCCTTATCGTTTTGTGTGCCTGTAAATGGATGAACTAACATCATAATATGTATATTAAATTTACATATACATCTACATTCATACATCACAAGCCATTGTATGGTGAGTGGCTAAGGATACTATGTACCGTTACTGCTCATTTCTTTACCTATTCCATTCACAAACAGAGACAGGGAGAAAAACATGGTCTACGTATACGTCTCTGTATGAGCGCTAATTTTTCTCATCTTATCTTTGTGGTCCAAGCAGAATGTATGTTGGCAGCAGTAGAGTTCTTCTGCAGTCAGCTTCAGGTATTGATTCTCGATCATTTTTCTTGACAAGAACATCACATTCCCTCTGTGGATTCCCATTTCGAAAACACATCTCAGAACGTTTTCGTTTGCAGAAGAGGTGAGGGGAGCATATTGTTGAGCATTGTGGTATTTACCCCAGTGGCATTTAAGCTCCCACTCCTTCTGAGAATGGTAGGACAACTTTTGCAGGCGTGGAATCAGCTGCCTGACACAGTGAGTAGTGGGTTGTAGGACCAGAGCAGTAGACCCAATACGAGGGCAGGAGTCCAAGACCCAGTGGTGGGGGTAACAGCTGTTCACATGAAACCCAGTGGATGGGTGATGATTGGGGTGAAGGCGATGCCAGAGTGGTGAGGGGAGTGGAACATCTTCCTGCACCCATACACTGACAGGTCTCAGCAGTAATGGTTTGGGAAGGGCATACCAGAATTCTAAGTGACTTACTTCCACCAGCATGACAAGGCAACCAAGAGCAGACTAGAGTTAGAGTTGGATATCTTCAACTATTTTAAGACAGTTAGCACCCATTTTGGTATCAGAGGAAGTAACTACCTAGCCTTTGGGGAGCCTCCGGAGACGCCACAGGAGCATCTGTAATGGTTACCTAACGAGTGTAATCTGACAGCAGGAAAAAAAAATTATTCACTGTGCAAAGAGACTGTCATGATCAATTTTATTAATTAGTCAATCAATTTTTCTTTGTGGTGAAATTTGTTAACGGAATTTCAATCTCCCAACTACACACGGAGAGAAGATCATATTAAATTTAGCTATAGTACAGAATTTATAAAGTGATATGTAGCATTAACTTGATATTTACAACTCCTCTGTGCTGCTACTTTGAGAGACTTTGTAGGTGATGTGGCATTTGGTCACTTTAAGAGCGTTGAAACATGACAAGGCATTCTGTGACAGAGGTAGATAATGCTTTCAGCACCCCATCATAAACCAAAAATGAGCTTAATAGTCTAGTCCTGTAAATCAGGACGTGACAGATATTAATCTGATAATAACATATTTTTCTACCTGACGAGAGCGTTCTTAGGAGAAATACAGTCTGTGCCACAAGATTTTCATAACATATCCAGTTTGTGGAATGATGGTGACTTGAACTGTTGTCTGTGGTCCATTTTAATGTATACCAGGCAGTCAAACCAAGTGAGTCATGTACAAAGAAAAGTCTTGGCTGGTTCATCAACAGAAATGTAGATATTGGAGACATATCAGCTCAACAGGTGTATCTCTCAGTTGCCTTGAGAACTTACCAGAGCCCTTCTGCTGGAGGCAGTAGGCACATAGATTCCATGTGTACATAGGAAAAACGCACCGTGGGATCCGAAAAATGACCTATTGGCGAATGTACATAGTGATAGCTTTTGCTGCCTGAAGTGAAACACATGAACTAGTGCATGATGAACAGCATTTCCTAGTACACGGCCAAATGTAGCGGTCCTTGACAAGTTTAACTGTGGTATTAGATCCACAGTGAGTGTTTGATGAACACTTGCTTGCAAAAGACAGCAGTAGGTATGACAAGGTGTGGGAGGTAGTTGAGATGTACTGCACTACAATGAAGTTTTTGACTCCCTTAAAATACAATTCTTTTGAGCTGAATTCCCATGTCTCCACTCACATAAGCTCCTCTGTCTGCATGTTGACTGCTTATTCTGACACATATTTGCCCAATCAATGGTATAGAAGATTCCATTGACCTCGAAAGATAGTTGGTCATCATGTTTTCAGTCCCTTAAACATGTCTCCCATCTGTGGAAAATTGACTAATAATTCTAACTGCCAAAACCACATCAGGGAAAGGTTTCTTTAGGCCTTGTAAAAACCAAAGTGGTGGGCTTGTTGTCTGCATAAACTGCATACAGTAAACAATGATAACCCATAAACAGTGTCACTCGAAAGGGCAAAAACGGCTTACCTGTTACCAAGAGACCAGCTATCAACTTAGCACCAATCTCGTTTGTCACAAAAAGCGACAAACTATTTCATCGAACCACAGATGGCAGCAACACCAATATGCATACTCTACTGAGGACACCCTTCATGCTACAGTGTCCCAGACAACTGTTTGCAAAAGCATAGGTCAACAAGTTGCACACAAATTTCCATACTTTTTGAAGATCTGATCGGCTACAGAAGGCTGAGGGGGGGGGGGGGGGGAGGGGAGGGGGAGGGGGGCACTTGTGGGACTAGATGTGTCTCAAGGTTGATATCCAGTATTTTTGGGCATGTTGCATCTCTGTTGTGTGTACAGCAAACTATGACCTCTTGTTGGTATATGTTAATGATGGATGCATATCTGCAGGATCTGAATAAATTTTGGTTTTTGTTTAGAATTTTTATCTGTGTTATGTTCATTATGGTTAAAATATCTATGTACCAACTTGACAGAAAATCCTGGGAAGTTCAGGTCTTACGTTAAATCAGTAAGTGGCTCGAAACAACATATCCAGACACTCCAGGATGATGATGGCATTGAAACAGGGGATGACACGCGTAAAGCTGAAATACTGAACACCTTTTTCCAAAGTTGTTTCACAGAGGAAGACCGCAGTACAGTTCCTTCTCTAAATCCTCGTACAAACGAAAAAATGGCTGTCATCGAAATAAGTGTCCAAGGAATAGAAAAGCAACTGGAATCACTCAACAGAGGAAAGTCCACTGGATCTGACAGGATACCAATTCGGTTCTACACAGAGTACGCGAAAGAACTTGCCCCCCTTCTGACAGCCGTGTACCGCAAGTCTCTAGAGGAACGGAAGGTTCCAAATGATTGGAAAAGAGCACAGGTAGTCCCAGTCTTCAAGAAGGGTCGTCGAGCAGATGCGCAAAACTATAGACCTATATCTCTGACGTCGATCTGTTGTAGAATTTTAGAACATGTTTTTTGCTCGTGTATCATGTCGTATCTGGAAACCCAGAATCTACTCTGTAGGAATCAACATGGATTCTGGAAACAGCGATCGTGTGAGACCAAACTCGCTTTGTTTGTTCATGAGACCAGAAAATATTTGATACAGGCTCCCAGGTAGATGCTATTTTCCTTGACTTCCGGAAGGTGTTCGATACAGTTCCGCACTGTCGCCTGATAAACAAATTAAGAGCCTATGGAATATCAGAGCAGCTGTGTGGCTGGATTGAAGAGTTTTTAGCAAGCAGAACACAGCATGTTGTTCTCAATGGAGAGACGTCTACAGACGTTAAAGTAACCTCTGGCGTGCCACAGGGGAGTGTTATAGGACCATTGCTTTCCACAATATATATGAATGACCTAGTAGATAGTGTCAGTAGTTCCATGCGGCTTTTCGCGGATGATGCTGTAGTATACAGAGAAGTTGCAGCATTAGAAAACTGTAGCGAAATGCAAGAAGATCTGGAGTGAATAGGAAATTGGTGCAGGGGGTGGCAACTGACCCTTAACATAGACAAATGTAATGTATTGCGAATACATAGAAAGAAGGATCCTTTATTGTATGATTATATGATAGTGGAACAAACACTGGTAGCAGTTACTTCTGTAAAATATCTGGGAGTATGCGTGCGGAACGATTTGAAGTGTAATGATCATATAAAATTAATTGTTGGTAAGGCGGGTACCAGGTTGAGATTCATTGGGAGAGCCCTTAGAAAATGTAGTCCATCAACAAAGGACGTGGCTTACAAAACCCTCTTTCGACGTGTACTTGAGTATTGCTCATCAGTGCAGGATCTGGACCAGATTGGGTTGACGGATGAGATAGAAAATATCCAAAGAAGAGCGGAGCTTTTCGTCACAGGGTTATTTGATAAGCGTGATAGCGTTACGGAGATGTTAAGCAAACTCAAGTGGCAGACTCTGCAAGAGAGGCACTCTGCATCGCGGTGTAGCTTGCTGTCAATGTTTCGAGAGCGTGCGTTTCTGGATGAGGTACCGAATATATTGCTTCCCCCTAATTATACCTCATGAGGAGATCACAAATGTAAAATTAGAGAGATTCGAGCGCGCATGGAGGCTTTCCGGTAGTCGTTCTTCCCGCGAACCATATGTGACTGGAACAGGAAAAGGAGGTAATGGCAGTGGCACATAAAGTGCCCTCCGCCACACACCGTTGGGTGGCTTGCGGAGTATAAATGCAGATGTAGATGTAGAAGTATGAATACTGACTTGTGGTAACAATAAGTAAATTACATGTAATAACAGTCGGGTGAGTTAAATCATTTGTTACCATTACCTAACATGCACCTGATGTGTAACAGGTGATTAAGATTAATATTTCATAACAGAATTTGGCTTGAGTACACATACAGGGTTGGTGGCACTTGCATTGTGTGCTGATGGAAATTTATTGATGCTGGTCACAGGCAATTGGATGGCAGTATATGGAAGCCAATAAGAATCACTTAACATAATTATTTCTTTCAGTAAGTGAAATGAATTGATTATATTATTTTTAATATGGAGAGCGTTAAATAACTTTTATGTGTCTGGTTATTATGAATTTTAGGGTAGGTTACTGATTTCTGTAGTTGTTTGATAAATGGAAAAAAGTAGATGTAGTGACACAATGACTTGTAGTGAAGCCTGAAGCCTAGGTTAGGGCTGGAGTTTGACCACTTTACTGTGAGTTGGCGAAGCCAACAAATGTGAATGGAAGAAAATGTAGGTGTGCTGACAGACTGATCTGCAGAGTACTAGTAGCGTAAGACCTTGAAATGTTGGAAAGTGACAGTTCAGTTGTGAGCTACAAAGCCAATGAAGTTCAATATGGAAGTATGGCTGAAATAAAAAACTGATGTGTACTGCAACCTGAGATATATGTTGAACATTGCAGTAATCTACTTGTTTGTCCGGTTTCCGATTTGGCCAAAGACTGTAACTGAGTGATTAAATTGTAACCTAAGAGAATAAAATACCAGCTAACTTTCCTTAGAGGCCATAGAAAATTCCGAATGAGCTTCTAGATTTGCAGTTGACAGCTGCCTTTGTAAGTGCACTTTCATTCAGTGTTTACATTCATATGTATATGTCTGTCTGTTGTCATACAACAAAATAAGACATATACCATCTAAACAGTGATTTTTATTACATTGTGTCCTGTATCAGCAGGTAAGTTTTGTCACTAAATTAGTAGACACTACAATCATCATCGATTTGGTGCATAATTGGCACATACATCTCTCAAAAAAAGAAACTCCATGTTATATGTAAACTATATTGAAACTAGAATGAGGAGCTTTGTGGTACGTATTTTGCACTGAGCTTGGACATGAGTACTTTTTTAAACACTATGAAAGGAGGAAACGTATAGCCTTGACAAGAAAAAGAAATTAGGTAAGTCAGTTTAGATGTAGGTGATGTTGCAACTTTCTATTACTGGGTTTTGATACTAATTAATTAATGAATAGACACTGTTTTAACATGTTCTATGAGCTATCATTTTGCAAGTATGAAATTTAAACAAATTTTTTGTTAAGTGGCAAAATTCAGTTAAACTTTGTTAAATGAATCTGATTCTTTATTTCAGCAATTACTTCCCTTATCAAGGAGTGCCAATAATTTTAGAGAACATTGAGTATAGGCACATAGATATTTACATTACTGCACAACAATTCGAATTTTAAGATTTCTTAATTCCAGCATAATAAATTGATTTTCGTTTTCTGGTCACAATTGTTACAATTAAATAGCAACAGAAAATTTATTAGTGCTTTCATATTTAAAGCTGAATTTGAACTGACATCAGATCCCATCAGAATGAAAAACTGTTCTTATAAACACAAACGCCGATTTCCTGCGAAATATCCTATGCATAGCATTTGCAACTTCCGAAAATTCTCAAAACTGCATTTTGTTTCAAGCTGATTAGCATTTAAATTCTGGGTGAAAGATTTTTTGAATGAGGATAACATTGCTAAAATGGGATCATGCTTGCTTTACTTGAAATTCTTTAAAATTTGATACATGCTTCCAGAGAAAATGTTAAGCTGGAAAATCATACCTTAACAAACATTAAACTATATGGAGGTTATGGACTCTATTTTGTTGATAATATATTATGTAACTAAGTATTTTTGTAATATTTTTCTATTGACATTTTCTAATATTTCTGGCTACTGTGATTGAGGTTATTTTTACTAGTCTGGGCGTTGTATCTTTAGCTGCCATACAGTTATTCATAGTATTTCAACCAATATTTACGACTGCTAAAAAATATCGTCACATTAGTACGATAACTAGGTTACTCGATCTTTTCCACCTTTGAGTCGTCACTATTACTTTTCCCTGTGCTACAGCTAGGTATCTATCAGGATTTACTGTTGGATTACAATACTCACTTCAACAAATATGCAAATATAGTATCAGTGAGCATTTGTCTGCTACAAATAGCTGACTTGAATTGCCCAGGTGTTCCTTAATAAGAACTGTGAATGATAGGATAACAGTAATGCCGGAGGCAGATATCTTGAACTACACAACTGTAATACCTAAGCTTCATACAGGGAAATATTTATGTGCTCCCTGTGTGATGGTAACACTGTTTATATTGGCAACAACCTTTGGTGAGTATTTTTGCCCATTCTTTATGGCTTTGTCCGTTTATGCCATAAAGAGTAAAAAAATCAGAGGTATTTGTTTGGTTTCAGAGCTCTCTTCTAGAACTAATTTGTTAGTTATGAGTTCCAGAGGAAAAATATGATGGAATTTGTTCTATAGAATTTGTAGCCTCGTGCTTGTATGTGTAAAAATATTCTTCTGAAATACTGTAGTTTTTGAATCAGATTTCAACGCTTTATTCCTCTTCCCTGTTTCCTTCATTTTCTATGGACACAGAGTGGAAACATTTTTTTTAAATTTTTGTCAAGCTGAAGAGTAAGGAATGTTTGAAATATAGAGCACACAATACCCTAGCATATGTTTCTGTTCTTCTGTAAGTAGCTTTGATTCTTCATGTTTGTTGAATGGGAAACCACCTATATCAGTCAATTTCCTTATATTTTCCTCACCAGTGACAACAATCATACCTCATATTCGCCATCGGATATCTCTCCTTCTATTTTGGAATATCAACTAACATCTGGTTATGAATCAGATGAAGAGGCACAAAAATGAGCAAATTTTAATTTGAAGCAATTAAAGCTGACTGATGGTAACAAAGTTCAGAGCTATTGTAGACAGCCAATAAAGGTGACGTTACTGATGTGCACAAACACTGGAATAAAACCTAGAATTCATTGATTTAAAATTCATGTTATTTCGTCACAGTTAAATGGAATTTATCTCATTGCATTTGGCAGTCACTACAGAATTTTAAAAAAGTTGGTAAAAGTGGATTGGCCTGTTGACAGGAATACTATGATGAATATGCGAGAAGAAGGGGGTGGCAAACCTCTTATTGTTCGTGAAACAACACGTGAGAAAATTATCAATTGACAGTATCATGTGATTTGCTATGTTGCTGTTACGAAAGAAGATGTGAACAGGAAACCAGTTAGATAGCTTAGACCGAGTGAGGTGATCCAGTGGTTAACACACTGGACTCGCAATTGGGAGAACTATGTTTCAAACCAGTATCTGACCATAGAGTTTTAGGTTTTCCGTGACTTACCTAAATCGCTCCAAGCAGAAGTTGGGATGTTTCATTTGAAACGGCACAGCCGATTTCCTTCTCCATCCTTAACACAATCCGAGCATGTGCATCGTCTCTAATGGCCTTGGTGTAGATGGAACGTTAAATCTAATCTTCCTTTCTTCTTCGGATGGGAATGACATAAAAGAACTTCTATTTGGTATGCGATTTAAAGAAAACTTTGACAAAGAGTTAAGGGCTCATAACTCAAACAAGAAAAATCAACTAGATCTCATTGTCAAGCACCTTGTACATGCCCGTCGTGATTGTAACAAAGGAAAACTGTTCAGATCAGTGCTTCCCAAAAGGGTACAGTGAAGATTTAAGATTCCCAGAAATTTTCAAACGCGTTTCTTCAATAACAGCTACTTTAAGTTACCTATTTGTTGAACTAAAATAGCGATAAGGAATTAATAAAGAGGTAGAGTAGGTATTCTACGGAATTTAATTTTGCATTTTATCTTCACAGTTTTTCCATACTGCTTATCTCATAGCCCACGGCAAAGTGCTTTGTCTTACTGCAAGATCTTTGGTTTAGCTGGTTTCAATGTGTTGTGTACTGTCCAGTGTGCAGTCAGTTGCAACCTCGTGCTTTGGCGGAAAAATGTGTGTGACATTCTCAAGGTAATTTATGAGCGTTTATATACCGTAAACAAGAATAAGCGAAGAAAATTGTTTCGGGAAGTAAATTAACACGGCACTTCATTCTATCACAATAACAGTTGCGTCTGATGAGTGTAATAGTTCGCGATATGTTGTGATGACGCTGTGATAGCTATGTTTGAGGCTGCTGTTCTTTTTACTATTTTTTTTTTTTATTGGTACATAAGAATGAGATTTTGTTCTGTATTTAATAGTGATCACATCACCTATGGTGTACTTGGTGATGGTGTGTGAATGTTGTAATTTTTTCAGGCTATCTTCATAACAGCCACATACTTGAGTTATTTGTCCTTGTTGTTTTTGGTGTGTCCGGTAAAATCGCTACCTTTATCTTCGTAAAAGAAACGGCTGAGATTGTGACGTGTTGTCAGAAGCAGTTTGTCTATGCAGTGATCTCCGCCATAATCTGACGAGAAAAGGCGGACAGTGAAGTTCAACCATTCGCAATGTTAGTGCGGTTATGTTGACTTACTTACCTGTAATAGTGATTGTGATGTTAATTTACTGTGATGTAGACATTTAGCGGCTCCAGATTTTATGGCTGACGTAAGCATTTTTCAAGTGCCCACAGTTACATCATTTCATGGTTCGAGTATGTTCGCATGAAAGGAAATGGGGTAGTTCTGTTGCATTTTGTTAGTTTTCATTGTGCTTTGATCACTCGTGTCGTTAGTATTCGTCAAATCATGTGTAAATACAGTTTGTTGTAGTGTGTGGGTTTTAATGGAGTTCTGTATAAGAGTACTGTAACGTTATTTACGAACTGGCGAAATACAAGGTACAAATTAACTGTAATTCGTCTAACATAAAGCATTACATGTCATCAGAAATTAATAGATCATTCATCTTACAGTTAGTAGGAAGTCGTTTCAGTAAATCAGTTTTGTAAGAAAAAACTAACCAATGTCCAATCTTGATGGTAATCAAGAATGAGAACTTCCACATTGGAGTGTGCAATCTACGTTACATGTATCTGGTTTTCTTTAAAAGCTGGTAAAAATGTTAAAATGATTATGCTTACTGTAGAGTATACATTTGTGAATGAATACAGATAAAGAAAGTTTGAAGGTAATACCTATGTGGAAAATGCATATTCACTGATTAAAAAAAAAAGTCTGTATGTCTGGATTTTCATCACCTCCCTATCAGACTAAAATTAACACTACGAGCAAAGTGTATAATGAAGTATTTGGTTTAATTCCGTAATTTCACTGCAATCTATTGAATGCTTTGTTTGTAATGCTGAAGTTAGTGCATGCACAAAAAAATACACAATCTTTCATAATTGTCACAATAGAACAGTATCCGTAATCCAGTGTTAGAAAGGAGCAGTAGCAACTGTAAATTCTGTTTCCAGTGCATATTATTTTATGATTGTTCATGACCTGAGAAATGTGAATTAGGCTAACTCCTTTCCTTAACCACTTTGAATCTGTTTCCTGTGTAATCACCCTCTTACTGTACCCAGTAGGCGAGTGAAAATACTGCATTATAGCTATACCACATGGTAACAATGGAAACTGAGTAGACCTACAGCTTTTCTTATCTAAATGCTTTTTTTTTTCTCCAGACTGTAGAACTGAAGCCATGGACCAGGAGCCAACTATGTGGATAAAAAAAGAGGGAACAGATGAAGTACAAACTGAGTTATGCTTCATGGTAAGCTGTTTACTTGTATTTCTTAACAGTGTTTCATTAATTTATGTGAGCAGTATGGTGTGTGAATACATACAGTTGATGTCATACAGCTGGAGACATGAGTAATTCAATTTACTAAAAAAAAATGGTGAACTTTGTCTTAAATATGGCGTTTTGCACAGTGCATTGAAATAATCCTTGTATTAAGCCTCACATAGAATTGAGCAAGAGTTTAAATTTAATGTTGAGTAAACATGGAAAACTTTTTTTGATGCAGAACCAAATTATGCTGATAAAATGGGTATATTCTGCTCTGATATGCTTCTTTTAAATGAAAACCTTAATGAGCAACTTAAGAATAACTGACTCTTGTAAATGTTAGCAGTGCCATTAAATTTATAAATGGTATGGCTGCAGTTAATGAATTATTGCAGTGTATTGTGGTATGGCATGAGAGTTGTAATTTATTTATTGATGATGATATAAAATAAATTATTTGTAAATAATTTTGAAGTGACATTCACATGGTCACTAATCTGAGAAGTACATTCTGTAGCACTATTAACATTAGGTGTTGACTTTGAATATGTGAACAACGTGTAAGTGGAACTGTCAGCAGTAAAGTTAAATTTCAGACAAATCACATGGAAGCTTAAACAGTTACACAGCCCATAGGTGCAGAATGAATTTTTATGTTGGCAGTAAAGTATCTATGAAGCCATGGGGCTACACATTACTGACAGATTTGTTCATAACCACTTTCTATGTTTGCTGCATGTTGTTACTTATATTGTTTGTGAAACTGCCAGAATGTTACACTTACTGGTGGAAAATTATCTTACATATACATGCCACTTAAAATCCAATGCAGTGCAACCATTTGTAGGGTACTCACCTATCAGCAGGCAAACAATTTCACTTGGTGCCACTAGTATTTTTATTGTGCCAACCAGAATTGAAGGTCCTTACACAATCACACAAACTACTTGTGTATTGTCTGTGCTGAAAAAATCTGTTTCAACATCCATCTATAGTGCAACTGCAGAAGTACTGTGATAGCATTAATGCAGAGTTTGCATTTGAATATATGTAAGTGCTTCATTATAGTTTGTACAAACTATGTGATCATCTTGCAATTCATTCGATAAGCTGTATCACAACAATAATCCTAAACTATCACTGTGAGGAAATGGTAGGAAAATAAAAACACTAAATTGTCTGAAATACGGTAAAAGAGTGGTTGGACCCAACATAGTTCAGGCTTTGGCTTTGAATGCTGATGTAATAATGGTTTGGCATACAGAATGATATGTATGCATAACACACGTCATGTGAATGAAAAGCAACTTGAATAGTCATTGACCTTGGGTCTGAACTTGAGAACTATTCAGAGGCTGCAAGGTTAAAATGTGGTGCTAGACCCTCTTCCCCCCTTGAAATACTGGTTGTGGTGAGAGACTGATCCATAGTGCAGCTCAAGGCCTGGCGTATGTTGAAAGGTGGCAGTGTGGCTGTGAGCTGACGAAGCCTAGAAATGTGAAAGCCAAGTAAAGTATGTGGTAACAAATTGACTAGTAACACAGCCTAATGTTAACCAAAAAATCCAAATGGTGCCCGTAATGTAACTTCTACCTGCAAGACAACTTCACATACACTATGTTCTGTGTAAGTTGATGGACTGAACTTCCCTGTGACCTTAACAGATGCATGTTCATATTATATTAGTTGAAAGCCACCTTTTGTGCCTGTTAATTATAGCTTAATTTTTAATTGATGTATATTTTTGGCATTAGCACACACTGGAAGGTAATGGCACACAATTTTTATTTGAATACTTTTGAAGCATTTTAATTAAAACAGACTGACATTTTACATCTTTATTCTTTGTGTTTACATATTTATTTCAAACATAGTCACCATGGCACTGGACACTCTTCTCCTAATGAGACACCAGGCTGTTGGTGTCATCACTGTAGAATGTTTGACTTTGTTGGCAGACCCACATCCTCACCCCTGTTCATACCAATTCATCACTATCAAAGTGAAGTCCTTGAAGGTGTTCTTTAGATTTTGGAAACATTTGAAAATTCATTGCCTCAAATTGGCTCACTGTGGAAGATGATCAATAATAATGAATCAAAGACGTCAGACTGTTCCAGGTGCAAAAAAAGTTGTGTATGGTCTGGCATTGTCCTGCTGAAGGAGAGGGTGCTCCACATGTGGATGAACTATTTGAATTTTTGCTCTGTTTTCTGAGGGTTTTCTCATGTGCTGACATGGTTAAATAACACACGCATGTTACACACTGTAGTTCAAACCCTACAGCAGGAGGCTGCTGCATATTGCATCAGCAAAATGGTAACATCAACAGAGTAATGTGCATGACAAGTAATA
The DNA here is from genome assembly GCF_023864345.2 of Schistocerca serialis cubense. Classification (NCBI taxonomy): domain Eukaryota; kingdom Metazoa; phylum Arthropoda; class Insecta; order Orthoptera; family Acrididae; genus Schistocerca; species Schistocerca serialis. Next base: position 47,588,005 of record NC_064648.1, read on the forward strand.
TTAAGAACAGAATCAAAATTTTGGAGGCATTATTTTCTGGTACACCCTTGCAATAAATTGATGCATTTGACAATTGCCTTGAATGTTGTGGAATGGTTCCCTTGGCATTGCCCAGTATCCATTTGGAAGTTGTAATACTAAATCCATATACACATCAGCCAAATCATGACCAAGGATTTGCTATCAATATAAACTCATCCAGTCAATAGCACCACCTTGTCTTCTAGTCAGTCATGTGCAGTGCATGGAGTATCAGTGAGCATGCTGACAGGGTGTAAAATAGGGACTGCACACAATCTATCCGAGTCTGACCTAGAGCAGATTTTGATGGCCTGACAGCTTGGGATGAGCATTTTGGAAGCTGCACAGCTTGTTGGGTGTTTGAAGAGTGCTGTGGCAGTTACCTTCAACACAGCGTGAAACAAAGCTGACATGCCCAGACACTATGGTTTTGGGCAAGTACCCTTCATGACAGATGATAGACATTATAGGCTGGGCACATTGGTAAAACAAGACAGACAGCAAACTGTGGCATAACTAACATCAGATATTAATCATGGACAGAGTACAAGTGTGTCTGAATGCACAATGCTGCAAACACTCCTAATGATGAATCTGTGCAGTTGATGACCCACCAATGTGCCAGTGTTAATGCCATGACATTGACAACTACAACTGAAATACACATTTAACAATTTGCACTGGATGTTTGCACAATGACAGAGCACTGCATGGTCTGGCAAATCCTGGTACCTTCATCATGTCTTTGGGAGGGTGCATTTCTGTCACCCACAAGGGGAACAGCTCCTTCAGTGCTGTAGTGATGGGGCCTTCATTATGCTCTGGGAAACATCCATGTGGGCACCCATGATCCAATGGAGCTCGTGCAGGGCCCTGTCAGAAAAGGAGTATTGTAAACAGGTTGCAAAGCACATCCAACCCCTTCTGTTGTTATCTTCAGTCCCAAGACTGGATTGATGCAGCTCTCTATGCTACTGTATCCTGTGCAAGCTTCATCATTTTAGAGTAATTACTGCAACCCACATCCTCCTGAATCTGTTTAGTATTCATGCCTTGGTCTCCATCTTTGTTTTTACCATCAACCCTTCCCTGCAATACTAAATCCCTTGATGCCTCAGAATGTGTCCTACAAACAGACTCCTCCTTCTGGTCAAGTTGTGCTACAAATTGCTCTTCTCCCCAATTCTATTCAGTATCTCCTCATTTGTTACATGATATACCCGTCGAATCTACAGCATCTCTCTAGAACCATGTTTCGAAAGCTGCTGTTCTCTTCTTGTCTAAACTATTTATCGTCCATTTTTCACTCCCATATGAGGATACACTCCTTACAAATACTTTCAGAAACTACTTCTTGACACTTAAATCTATACTCGATGTTAACAAATTTCTCTTCTTCAGAAACGCTTTCCTTGCCATTGCCACTCTACGTTGTATATCCTCTCTACTTCGATCATCATCAGTTATTTTGCTCCCCAAATAGCAAAACTCATCTGCTACCTCAAGTGTCATATTTCCTAATCTAATACTATCGTCGTCACCTGATTTAATTAGACTACATTCCATTATCATTGTTTTGCTTTTATATCCCCCTTTGAAGGCACTGTCCATTCCGCTCAGCTGCTGTTCCAGCTCCTTTGCTGTGTCTGACAGAATTTCAGTGTCATTGGCAAACCTCAAAGTTTTTATTTCTTCTCCCTGGATTTTAATACCTACTCAGAATTTTTTTTTGTTTCCTTTATTGGTTGCTCAGTATACAGATTGAATAACACTGGGGAAAGGTTTAACTCTCACTCTCTTCCCAATCGCTGCTTCCCTTTCAGTCCTTCACTTCTATAACTGCCATCTGGTTTCTGTACAAATTGTAAATAGCTTTTCACTCCCCGTATTTGGCAAATGCCACCTTCAGAATTTCAGAGAGTATTCCAGTCAATATTGTCAAAAGCTTTCTCTGAGTCTACAAATGCTACCAATGTAGGTTTGCCTTTCTTTAATCTATCTTCTAGATAAGTCGTAGGGTCAGTATTGCCTCACGTGTTCCAACATCTTTACGGAATCCAAACTAATCTTCCTTGAGGTCAGCTTTTAACAGTTTTTCCATTCGTCTGTAAAGCATTCATGTTAGTATTCTACAGCTGTGACTTATTAAACTGATAATTTGGTAATTTTCACACCTGTCAACACTTGATTTCTTTGGGATTGCAACTATTATATTCTTCATGAGGTCTGAGGGTATTTCGCCTTTCTCATACATCTTGCTCACCAGATGGCAGAGTTTTGTCAAGGCTGTCGGTAGTTTCAGTGGATGTTGTCTACTCACAGGGCCTTGTTTCAACTTAGGTCTTTCAGCACTGTCAAACTCTTCATGCAGTATCGTATCTCCCATTTCATCCTTGTCTACGTCTTCTTCCATTTCCATAATATTGCCCGCAAGTACATCACCCTTGTATGGACCATCTATAAACTCCTTTCATCTTTTTGCATTCCCTTCTTTGCTTGGAACTGGTTTCCCATCAGAGCTCTTGATATTATTACAGGTGGTTCTCTTTTCTCCAAAGGTCTCTTCAGTATTCCAGTAGGCTGTATATGTCTAACCCCTAGTCATGTATGCCTCTATATCCTTAAATTTGTCCTATAACCATCCCTGCTTAGCCATTTTGCACTTCCTGTCAATCTCATTTTTGAGACATTTGTATTCCTTTTTGCTTGCTTCATTTACTGCATTTTTAAATTTTCTCCTTTCCTCTATTAAATTCAGTATCCATTCTGTTACCCAAGGATTTCTACTAGCCTCATCTTTTGACCTACTTGATCCTCTGCTGCCTTTACTATTCCATCTCTCAAAGCTACCCTTTACTTACCTACTGTATATCTTTCTCAAGTTTTTGTTAGTGGTTCCCTAATGCTCTCTGAAACTCTACAGCCTCTGATTCTTTCAGTTTATCCATATCCCATCTCTTGAAAGTCCTACCTTTTTGCAGTTCCTTCAGGTCTGGACAGATGTCTGCCTATTACACATTACAACTATCTTAAAGTGTCAGCGGTATCTGTCAGTCAACAGAAGAGATTGGCCTGTATGCTTCTGTGCTGCAAGTGTCTCTTCGCGTTTTTACTTCACTATCACATCAGAAACAGTGGACCTAGGGATGTTCAGGAGAGTGGAAATCTCACATACAGATGTGTAACACAAGTGACCCCCAATCGCCTGACCACGTTCGAAGTTGATGAGTTCCACAGAGTGCCAGATTGTGCTCTCACGATGTCTAATGACTACTGAGGTCGCTGAGTTGCAGTACCTGGCAGTAGGTGGTAGCACAATGCACCTAATATGAAAAAGTATGTTTTTGGGGGTGTACGGATACTTTTGAGCACATAGTTTGTGATGAAGTTATGCTCTGTGCAAAATTCTACCAGACAGCTTCCTCTTTCATTCCTTACCCATATTCACTTACTACTTTTCCTTCTCTTCCTCTTCCTTCTCTCTTCCTCCTTCCTTCTCTCTTCCTCCTTCCTTCTCTCTTCCTCCTTCCTTCTCTCTTCCTCCTTCCTTCTCTCTTCCTCCTTCCTTCTCTCTTCCTCCTTCCTTCTCTCTTCCTCCTTCCTTCTCTCTTCCTCCTTCCTTCTCTCTTCCTCCTTCCTTCTCTCTTCCTCCTTCCTTCTCTCTTCCTCCTTCCTTCTCTCTTCCTCCTTCCTTCTCTCTTCCTCCTTCCTTCTCTCTTCCTCCTTCCTTCTCTCTTCCTCCTTCCTTCTCTCTTCCTCCTTCCTTCTCTCTTCCTCCTTCCTTCTCTCTTCCTCCTTCCTTCTCTCTTCCTCCTTCCTTCTCTCTTCCTCCTTCCTTCTCTCTTCCTCCTTCCTTCTCTCTTCCTCCTTCCTTCTCTCTTCCTCCTTCCTTCTCTCTTCCTCCTTCCTTCTCTCTTCCTCCTTCCTTCTCTCTTCCTCCTTCTATGATAACTAATAGGTGCCTAATACCCCCACACACATGAGGAAGTAGACCTATATAATCAATAAGAAATTTATGCATCAGGCATTCCTAATGGGTAGACTCCAAAAGCCCCATGAGGGAATTTGGCTTGACCTCAGCTCCCTTATTGCTCTCACTCCCCCACCAACCTCTGGACATCCTTATACAGGGAGGACAAGGTGACATGTTGAATGACCTTGGCCCCCACCAACATCTGGGCTTCCATACACTGGGAAGACTAGGTGATGTGTGGTCTGATCTTGACAACAGTTTTATAAATGCCCAAATGACTGCCTAAGAGGGTGTTAAGGAAATAATGAGCCAAAACCTAACTAAGAGCTTGATTGTCAGTCTCAAAACAAAATTCCTGGTGTTCCAAATAAATTCTGAATTTCTCAAGGGCAAACAAAACCACCAAGGCTTCCCATTCATGCATAGAATACTCCATCCCCGCAGATGAAAATTTCCAAGATGCATAGGTTATAGGGCATCAACCCGCAACACCTCCTCCCATTCTGTTCCTGCAGGAGGACACCTGCCACTTTCTACTCCAGAAGAGTTAGGTGTCTGTCTGCAAGAGGAACAGGAGCTCAAAATTGGGTATGGCTAATACTAGTGGGTTGCTAAGTGCCACCTTAATCACTTCAGAAGATTCCGGATGACTTTCATCCCATTTGAAATTTCTTAGATCGTTAAGGTGTCCCAGTAATTTAGTAAAATTGGGCACAAAATTTCGAAAAAAAATTGTCTTGCCTTGAAGTGTGTCACACCTTTCTTATTTCTAGGAGCTGGAATTTTTCGCAAATCACTAGTTTGCTCCTGGTCAATTCTAATGCAACAAGAGTCAACTAAGATGTCCCAATAATGAAACCTATGTGCCATTGTCATTTTAGATGGTTTCACAGTAAGTCTCACCTCCCTCTGATAAACCAGAACTGCCTCAAGATGTTGCAAGTGTTCAGACAGACTAGAACTGTAAATTACCATTCCATCTAGCTAAATACACACACACTTGAATGTGAAGTCACCAATAACAAAATCTAGTAGGCAAGACATAATGGCAACCAAAGGGCATCCTGTTAAAATCGTAGAGGTTCCAATCTGTACAGAAGGCGGTGATACGCTTGGAATCCTCTGTTAACATGATCTGATAATATGTAAGATTGAGATCCAGGACAGTAAAATACTGAGCCCGACTGAACCAAGTAAAAGAATTATGCAGTTTGGTAAGTGGCACAGATTCCAAAACTACCTTCTCATTAACTGCATGATAACCCATGACTGGATGAAACACCCCACTGCTGCCCGTAGATACTGAGAATATGGCAGAAGCATAGGCTGAGGTTGAGGGTCTGCTGACTTCATCGAACAACATATTATTAATTAAAGCACACATACATTTCGTCTTTAATGGAGAAAGCCTGTAAAGATCCTGCCTCTCTGGAATGTCATTTGTAAGGTGAATCTTGTACTGGATTTTATTGGTGATGTCCAATCTGTTAGTCAACACCTACGGTAAACAATCAAGAGCTCCCAGTACCTGCTTCACCTCTACTGGACCAAGGTGACAGAGCTCAAATTGTGAACATTGCAGTAACACATTACAAATTCCTGTGGCAACCTGACAGGAGCACAATGTGAATTTTTCAGCTGGGTTAAACTAAAAATAAACAACCCTGCCTTGACAATCTAACAACAACACACTACCACTTAGAAAAACACACTTCAAAATTAAGTTCACTGAAAGATTTATAATTACTGTCCACTTCACAGGCCAAGAAAATTTTCCCATACTCAGTTTTGCTAATCAGAGGCTACATCTGCCCAGTGAGAGCTCAACATTGGGAGGACAGACGCAAATGAGACAATTCACAGATATGGCAGAACTCCAAATACCACAGATAATCTAAATGAGAAACTGAACTGCCAGAGTGGAGGAGGGTGCACACTGGTTCCTGGTTAAGTTGTGCCCAAAGGTAAGGCAGGGGTTCCCCTGCCTCGAACTTGGCACAGACAAAGCACTTCGGCAGTAGAGCACTACCATGCCTCTTTCATTCCTTGTGATGTCAGCTCTTTGACTCTATTTCCATGGAACCAGACATTGCCATACCAAATACCACTCTTTGTTACACTGGAAACACATCCTACGCTTGTTTCGTATGGGTGGTCTCCTTTTAAATTGCCTGGAATCTCGATCCCCATCCTGATAATGAAACTTAAGCCCCCATCACTGCTGGTCTGCGAAACTCAGGTTTCAATGGCGGACACGAAAGCATCTAATTCAGTAAAAGATGTGCATTTATTAGCGAAGGTGATCAATAAACGGTCGTGTGGCTGCATTTTCTCTAATATATTATTGAGTTTTTGTATCTCTGTGACTTGCAATTCCAAGGATGGAATAGCGATATGCATTCATCTATGTACCTAGGAAAAAGTTCACGAGGAAACGTCACTAGCCAAAAATGTTTATGCTTGAGCAGCCTCTTAATATGAGATGACAATGTCAGCCCAATAATTGATTTCCACAACTCCGTCAATGTTGCACTTTTGTGTAAAATTCGACTGAAAACACAGCTTAACACGGTGTACAATGCCTGAACAACAATGTTATTGGAGGTGGCCAAAGTGTCAGCATGAAATGTAAATTTGGCCATGATCCACAGAATGGATTTCACCTGTCTTTAAATTCTAAATTGAAAGTTCCATTATAGCTTCAAGCAGTAACATTACTTGGTAAGGTAATTTCCCAAATGAATTCCATTCTGGTCCTTAAAGGTGTCTGTGGCATTGCTACTACTTCCAGGAGTTACCTGTTGGTAGGAGAATCTTGTTCACCACCTATTGCTCTTAATCTTCTTAAATCAAGGTGACTGACACCACGTTGCAAGTCATGCACCTACCCCTGTAACTGCAGAGCCAATATAACTGGCTTAGAATAGAGATTACATTGTGGAATTCCACATAAGTGATTATCCCAATGGATCAATTGTGCCTGAATTGTATGTCTTTGCTTACAGTGAGCTTGACTACTTCCTAAACACTCTACATTCTGACACAAGGTTGTCATGGCCGGAGCTCAGTCAGATAGTGCAACATATACCTCCACGGTGCAGTTGGTACTAATCACCAAGCAGTTGTCCACACTGGCTTGCAGACGAGCTTCAAGTTTGGGAACACTGCCCTTACATGGAAACTGATGCACTTTAAATTTGTAGATTAACTGTTGCTTCTTCAATAAGGACAAACTGGGACAGTCATGGGATCTCATGTTCAGCAGTGGGTACCTATACACACACACACACACACACACACACACACACACACACACACACACACACACACAGTATCATTGTGAATGACAGTATGAGGATACCTTCCCCCTTTACTTCCAGGAAAATAACCATCCTCTGTTACCAACCAAACATACAGCAGGAAAAGGGGAAATTAAGTGGAAAGACTGGATGGATTGGGCTTCACATGAGTCACCATTGTTTATTAAAACGTATTTATTTAAGAAAAATAACTAAGATCAGATACATTAGCAGGATTACAAACAACACTCTGAACTTTCAAATTTAAGACATTACACATTTTAGTTTAGTGATAATTTAAATAAGGCAATAGTTAAAGACAAAAGCTGTGTCTGACACCAGTTCTTAGATTTTAGATTCAAAATTTCCACCTTCACAAACTGCAACTAAAGAAAATGCTTCAACAAATGAACAAATAATTATTTGGAAACAGATGTCTCTTTAAGACAAGACAGTTGCATAACTCATCTCAAAGGTTAAAACTGAATAGCTGTACTGGAAGACGGAGGAATTTGTAGCTGCCTTGGAACCACTAGAAAAAGGAAATTTTTAAAAAACACTTCAAAGTGCATGTAGATAATTTAATAAAGTAAACCGGTGCACTGATTTCTAGAGCTGCTTTCAGGCAGACAGAGCAAGTTTATTTAAATCTTGCCCCCAATGAGCAGTTAGGTAATTAACAGAGAATGAGAGTGCACAGATTGATATAACTGGCTTCAGACACAGTGAAAATTGTATTAAGGTATACTGTAGAAACTGTGTAAGTGATTCAGTAAGTGAATGTGCATGCATGGAAGCTCAAGAATGCCATTTAAAAAGGAAAACCAGTATTTAGTACTCAGAACCAACTTTTAGCAGTAAATAAATAAAAGGTGAGGAAAGGTCACCCCATGACATTCCATTTGCTTGAGGAGATTGAATTATATGTATATGAAAGCAAATCACCACAAAATCTCCTCTATGAACAAACAGAGTTAGCCAATGCTGTCTTTCTTCAAAATTTCATTCACCTGATTTCCAATTTAAAGTACAAGAAAAAGTAAATAAATAAATAAATAAATAAAGGTCCATTTTTAAAATATTTGCAATATTTATATATGCACATCCATCCGAACCCATTACTGCTTTCAATGTATGCAATAATGTGTCCATAGTTGTAACATTTATTTATGTAGGTCTCGCCCTTCTCATTAACTTTGTTCCAATGTATACCATAATATTTACATAATATCACTGCAGTAACACTTTATAACTGACTGCTCCATTTGTTTATTTTCATTTTAATCAGTTCTCTTTCAATGTAAGTAGTAAGTAATGTAACATTAGCAATTTGTAAATATCCATCACATGCAAGTACATAATGAAATATCTCTGAGAGTGGAAGACTGGCATTGTTATGAATGTAATATCGTCATCTTTGTATGCATACATCCACGTGACGAAACTTCTGTGTAAGTGGTGCATTACATTCTGTGCATATATATTCACAAAAAATGCATTATACAGTTATCGATGTTGCAAGATATTAAACAACCTTCAGTGGAAGGCAGTGACAAGATTTCTTCATTGTAAGTAACCAAAACATCTTCCATTTAATGATGATTTGTTTACATCACTTAAAATTATTGTGAGGCACAATTACGATTAAAAAGACACTAACATATTGTTTTGGTTGTAGGGCATTACCACTCCAAAGAAGTTTTGTCAGATGGGGAAACAAAACTCAAAATGTAATGTAAAAAGTGAACTAGCCGTATGAAGATGGAACAATCGGTTTAAAATCGGTAATTGTGCTATTTAAGTGAATAAATAGCATTATAAAAAGTGGGCTGGCTAGAGTGGCAGAGTGGTTATAGGCGCTACAGTCCGGAACCGCGTGGCTGATACAGTCGCAGGTTCGAATCCTGCCTCGGGCATTGATGATGTGTGTGATGCCCTTAGGTTAGTTATGTTTAAGTAGTTATAAGTTCTAGGGGACAGATGACCACAGCAGTTATGTCCCATAGTGCTCAGAGCCATTTGAACCATTTTATAAAAAGTTGTTGGTTGCTGTAATCTTATGTGTAAGAATCAACCTATACTTCGTATACAGCCACAGGCTCAGTATGTCAGTTTTTCACAATTTTTGTTTTGTTTTGACAAAATTGTTTTTATTACAGTTTGTTATTTTTGCCACAGGCCCAAGTATCCCCAATCAGCATGAATGTAAAAGAAGAGTTGGAGGAGGGTGCGAAGGAAGAGGTAATTTTTGAATTTATATGACTGCATGGAATTAATCATTGCTGAGTTGGGGTGAAAATGAGATGGTTGTCAATTGTGTGTGTATTCACTTTATCAGTCCTGTTTTTACTTTAGGGTAAAGATGACAAGACTTACATTATTTAGTATGCCGCAGGTTGGAAATGAGGAAACAGGTAAAATAGAATATTTTGTTACACTTTACCCCATATGGATTTAAATATTACCTTTGAGCTGGTGAAACAGTTTAGTTTGTGAGTTTGTAGAATTGCTTCTTCACATAAGCACAAATAAGAATTACATGAGATACCATTGGCGAAGTTACATGATAATTGGTAGCAAGACTCGAGCTATGATTTCCTGTTTTAATGAGCAGTGTCCCTAATGGATCTGTGTATGTGAACACCAGCATTGGATGTTTTTATTCACCATGTTATACTGCTGTGACAGTTACAGAATCATTCAAGAAAAGTCTACACAAAGTAGTGCAGAAAAAGTAGGTGATCCTAACCTACTGAGTAGAGACTAAGATGTCTGTGCATACATTGCAAGTGGTATGGACAGGCAGTCTTGTGAAGTACTTTTGAACAGTTGTCTGAAAACTGTTGTAAGCTGCTACTTCGACAGCCCACACAAAATTGAAATACTTTAGACCTTGTAACTATGAACAAGCATGTCCTTATAGATGGTATTAGTGCATAGAGGGGTTAGTGATTATGATGCCAGCAAATCAACAATGGTAAATGGATGTAATGAGTCCTTAAAGAAGGGTAGGAGAATAAATTTGCTAGAAAGAGCAGGTACGTAGTTATCAGCATCCCACGTAGGCAGTGAGTGAATGTCATTTACTTCCAATATGATTTACATAGAGGAATATGGGCAAACATTAAATGGACTATAAATCACACAATGAATAAGTATGTGGTGAGTAACTGGATTGCAGACAGAAAAGACCCACTTTAGTTTAATAACAAATTTTGAAAATGCTGAGGAAGCACAGTTGTACTCTCAGTTCAAAAAAAGTATGTACAGTGGTGACTGGCAATAGTTAATGGAAATTCATGTGTTTGTAAAAAGATATATGTTTGAAGCATACAACTACCACAATCATACATGAGCAACTGATTTTACAAAGAACATGAGACTTTTCAGGTTCTACATAATATCATTGGGTCAGAGACATCGATACAGGCAGTCATTTACCAGTCTGGGGTATCTTTGGAGGAAAGCAGATGATGATCACTAGCTACGTGCAAAACTATACAGACATACCTAGCTGGTGTAAAAATCTTGACTGAGATTGTAATTCTGTATGATGGCTCTTGAAAACATAATTTCATCTGCAAGAATGGAAATGGATCCCATAATTACTGGTCGTGTGAAACTGTTTAGTCTGATATAAAATTTGAAAATTTCCCGGCGAATCAACTGTTCAAAACGATTAATGAATCTGAGAATCCTACTTCCACTAGTATTTGAGGAATTACCACCAATAGCATGTGCTTTGATTTTTAGTACAAATTTTATCCATATTCATGCTCTTCCTTCCTGTCCCCTCGTCTCTTCTGGCACTCCCATCCCAGTGGTGTCTCCTCTGTCTCTTCATTGTACATTCCTTGCTTTGCTAGATATTTCAAGTGTTTCTACCTCAGGATTCAGCCAGCTATCAGTTCCAATCCCCCTGCGGGTCCGGGGTAAGAATAGGCCTGAGGTATTCCTGCCTGTCGTAAGAGGCGACTAAAAGGAATTTCAACCGTTTCGGCCTTCTATGTGATGGTCCCCCTTGGGGTTTGACCTCCATTTTTCAAAATTCTACAGAAGTACGAGCCTTTTGGGGAAGGACACCTTACATGGTGTACCACTGGTCCTAAGTGCACTAAGACCTTGGCACTCGGCATTGCACCGGCGTTGTAACCATACCCACTATTCCTCAAATTGGGCCTAAACGCCTGATGGGTTGTCAAAGTTACGCCCATAGTGCATCTCCATCTGCACCAGCGATCATGATGGACTTTCCATGGCACCAGAAATCCAGCACGGTAGCCAGCCCGTTGTGGTGGGGTCGTCATGTACCCTCTAGGTTGTAGCCCCCTGACAACACAGGGACCGTACTGCCGATACCTGAGCTGCACCCTCCCCACGTTGGCCAAGGAGTAGATGCCCGTCTCCTTGGGGCATCAGGACTCCGGGCAATGGTCATCCTGCCAGGTGGCCCTTGCTGCGGCTGGGTGGCGCCCGTGGGGAGAGCCCCTGGTCGGAGTGGGTGGTATCGCGGCGGACGTTTCGCAGATGAAACGTCAACACGTATCAGGTCGCTCTGCGGCCGAGTCTTTCAAAAGAAAAGGTACCGTTTCTAGTTCCGGTTCTCCTGCCCTTTCCCCCTTGGCCACTCCATGGGAGGAGGGACAGGCCCGCTTGGAGCGAAGTACTTCCCCCGTTATTTGGTCTGTTCTCGAACCGATGGGGGGACGTTCGCCACCTCCAAGCCCATGTTCTTTGTTCAGCACATTGAGGACGTCTTCGGGGAAATCGAGGCTCTCAGCAAGATGCGATCAGGGTCCGTTCTTATCAAGACCACCTCTGCCACACAGTCGGCGGCACTCCAGGCGTGCGACCGCCTAGGGGACATCCCAGTATCCATTGTCCCACATCTGGCACTAAATAGGACGCAGGGGGTTATTTTTCATCGTGACCTCCTGCTACAATCTGATGAGGAGCTCAGGGCCAACCTGGAGCGCCGCGGCGTGCATTTCGTCCGGCGAGTCCAACACGGCCCCAAAGACCGTCGCATCGACACCGGGGCCTTTATCCTCGCCTTCGAGGGGGACGTTCTCCCGGAGAAGGTAAAGGTGATGTGCTACCGGTGCGACGTGCGACCTTACGTCCCACCTCCTATGCGCTGTTTTAGGTGTTTGCGCTTTGGGCACAAGTCTTCCCGGTGTGAGGCTAGCCCCTTTGTGGCGATTGTGGACGTCCTCTTCGTGAGGAACATACATGCACCCCACCACCTCGATGCGTAAATTGTCCTGGCGTCCACTCGCCTAGATCCTGAGACTGTCCCGCCTATCAGAAGGAGAAGAAGACACAAGAAATCAAAACTTTGGATCGGCTCTCTTATTCTGAGGCCCGGAAGAAGTACGACCGCCTCCATCCCGTGTCATTGACCACGTCGTTCGCCTCAGTTGTGTCCACTCCTTCCGCGGTATCCTCACCCCTCTCCTGTCCCCCCTCCGCCTCCTCCGCCCATTAGGGGGCTCTGCCTCCACCTCCCAAATCCCTCCCTTCCAAATCCTCCTCCCCCGTGGCCCCCATCCCCTCTGCCCCAGGGGCCACCCTTCCTCCTCCTCCTCCTCCTCCCCCCACGCCACCTGAGAAGCGATCCTCTTCTCAGGCGTCCATCGGGGCAACGTTCCGGACCCCAGCTTCCGAGGTCCGGCGTTCCAAAACGGACCCCGCGCGTGAAGACCTTCTTCGGGTCCAGCCCACCATCCCTGTGCCTCCTCGGCCTTCAAAGAAGGCCTCTAAGAAGTAGTCTCTATCCCCCTCTCCACCCCGGCGCGTTTCGTCTGACACTCCATCCGTGAGTCGCTGCTCCCGGCCGTCCTCAGTTTCGCCGTGACGCTCTGCTGCCAGGCGCTCCGCCGGCCTTTCGTCGGCAAATGATGCGGCCCCTCCTACACAACCAGGGACAGCGGCCGCGGGTGGCGACGAGTCGATGGAACCGGATCCGCCTCCCGTCGGTTGTAGCGTTGTTCCATCGCAACCTGGCCCTCCGCGGCCGTCGAGGTGACCGGCTCTTCCCTCGTCTCGTTGCCCCAACCTTTTGACTAGCGATGGTGTTGTTTCATTGGAACATAAGAGGTATTCGATCTAATCGGGAGGAATTACAACTGCTCCTCCGCCTGCACTGTCCGCTCGTCCTTGGTCTCCAGGAAACCAAGTTGCGCCCGACTGACTGTATTGCCTTTACCCACTATACCTCGGAGCGGTATGACCTCACCCCTGTGGACGGTATCCCAGCTCATGGTGGGGTCATGTTGCTCGTTTGGGACGATGTTTATTACCATCCCATCCCATTGACCGCCCCACTCCAAGCAATAGCTGTCCGCATTACTCTTTCTGCTTTTACTTTTTCAGTTTGTACCATCTACACTCCACCGTCATCTGCTGTTAGTCGGGCTGACATGATGCACCTGATCGTTCAGCTTCCCCCGCCGTTCTTATTGTTTGGCGACTTCAATGCCCATCATCCCCTTTGGGGCTCTCCTGCATCCTGTCCAAGAGGCTCACTCTTGGCGGATGTCTTCAACCATCTCAATCTTGTCTGCCTCAATACCGGCGCCTCGACTTTCCTCTCGGACTCTACTCATACGTACTCCCACTTGGACCTCTCGATCTGTTCTACCACTCTTGCCTGTCAGTTCGAGTGGTATGTCCTTTCTGACACCTATTCGAGCAACCACTTCCCCTGTGTCGTTCGTCTCCTGCACCACACCCCATCCCCACGTCCTTCGAGCTGGAACATACTGAAAGCTGACTGGGGACTTTACTCCTCCCTGGCGACCTTTCCGGACCACGATTTTCCCAGTTGTGACAGTCAGGTCGAATACCTCACGGCTGTTACAATCAATGCTGCCGAACGTTCCATTCCTCGTACTACTTCTTCTTCACGTCGCGTTTCTGTCCCCTGGTGGAACGAGGCTTGTAGGGACGCTATCCGTGCTCGACGACGTGCTTTACGCACCTTTCACCGCCATTCTACGTTGGCGAATTGTATTGAATACAAACGACTCCGAGCGCGATGCCGTAGAGTCATCAAAGAGAGCAAAAAAGCTTGTTGGGCCTCTTTCACCAGCTCCTTTAACGGTTTTACTCCCTCTTCTGTCGTATGGGGTAGCCTGCGCCGGCTGTCGGGCATTAAGGCCCACTCCTCAGTACCTGGCCTGACCTCGGGTAATGAGGTCCTTGTTGATCCTGTGGCTGTCTCCAACGCCTTTGGCCGCTTTTTCGTCGAGGTTTCAAGCTCCGCCCATTACCATCCTGCCTTCCTTCCCAGGAAAGAGGCAGAAGAGGCTCGGCGACCTTCCTTCCACTCGCTGAATCTGGAAACTTACAATGCCCCCTTTACTATGCGGGAACTCGAATGTGCTCTTGCACTGTCCCGGTCCTCTGCTCCGGGGCCAGATGCCATTCACGTTCAGATGCTGGCACACCTTTCTCCGGCGGGCAAAAGCTTCCTTCTTCGTACCTACAACCGCGTCTGGACCGAAGGTCAGGTCCCCATGTGTTGGCGTGATGCCGTTGTTGTTCCTATACCCAAACCCGGGAAGGATAGACACCTTCCTTCTAGTTACCGCCCCATTTCTCTTACAAGCTGTGCCTGTAAGGTGATGGAGCGCATGGTTAATGCTCGGTTAGTCTGGATTCTTGAATCTCGATGACTACTTACTAATGTCGAATGCGGCTTTCGTCGCCGCCGCTCCGCTGTTGACCACCTTGTGACCTTGTCGACATTCATCATGAACAACTTTTTGCGAAGGCGCCAAACGGTAGCCGTTTTCTTCGACTTGGAGAAGGCTTATGATACCTGTTGGAGAGAAGGTATCCTCCGCACTACGCACAGGTGGGGCCTACGCGGTCGCCTGCCCCTTTTTATTGATTCCTTTTTAACGTATCGAAAGTTTAGGGTACGTATGGGTTCCGTATTGTCCGACGTCTTCCTCCAGGAGAACGGAGTGCCTCAGGGCTCCGTCTTGAGTGTAGCCCTTTTTGCCATCGCGATCAATCCAATTATGGATTGCATCCCACCTAATGTCTCGGGCTCTCTCTTCGTCGATGACTTCGCGATCTACTGCAGTGCCCAGAGAACATGCCTCCTGGAGCGCTGCCTTCAGCGTTGTCTAGACAGCCTCTACTCATGGAGCGTGGCAAATGGCTTCCGGTTCTCTGACGAGAAGACGGTTTGTATCAACTTTTGGCGCTATAAAGCGTTCCTTCCGCCATCCTTACATCTCGGTCCCGTTGTTCTCCCATTCGTGGACACAACTAAGTTTCTAGGGCTCACGTTGGACAGGAAACTGTGTTGGTCTCCACATGTCTCTTATTTGGCGGCCCGTTGTACACGTTCCCTTAATGTCCTCAGAGTTCTTAGCGGTTCATCTTGGGGAGCGGATCGCACTGTGCTGCTTCACTTGTATCGGTCCATAGTCCGATCGAAGCTGGATTATGGGAGCTTCGTCTACTCGTCCGCTCGGCCATCCCTCTTACGCCGGCTCAACTCCATCCACCATCGGGGGATACGTCTTGCGACCGGAGCCTTCTACACTAGTCCTGTCGAGAGTCTTTATGCTGAAGCTGCCGAGTTACCATTGACCTACCGGTGCGACGTACTGCTGTGTCGGTATGCCTGCCGGCTGTTGTCTATGCCCGACCACCCCTCTTAAGAGTCCTTCTTTGCCGATTCTCTCGACCGTCAGTACGGGTTGTATGTGTCTGCCCTGCTGCCCCCCGGAGTCCGCTTCCATCGCCTGCTTCAACAATTGGATTTTGCCCTCCCTACCACCTTCAGAGAGGGTGAGAGCCCGACACCACCTTGGCTCCAGGCTCCGGTCCCTATTTATCTCGACCTCAGCTCACTCCCGAAGGAGGGTACTCCGGCTGCAGTGTATTGCTCACGGTTTGTCGAACTTCGTGCTCGACTTGCTGGTCACACCTTTATTTACACCGATGGCTCCAAAACTGACGACAGTGTCGGCTGTGCCTTTGTCGTCGGAGCCGCCACCTTTAAATACCGGCTTCTCGACCAATGTTCCAGCTTTACGGCCGAGCTTTTTGCTCTCCATCAGGCCGTTCAGTATGCCCGCCGCCACCGCCATTCATTGTATGTACTTTGCTCTGACTCACTCAGTGCTCTTCAGAGCCTTGTAGCTCCCTATCCGGTCCATCCCTTGATTCAACGGATACAGCAGTCCCTCCATTCTTTCGCTGATAATGGTGGTTCTGTCAGCTTTCTGTGGGTTCCCGGACATGTAGGGGTGCCTGGGAATGAGGCTGCGGATGCTGCAGCCAAGGCTGCAGTCCTCCTGCCTCGGCCAGCCTTCCATTGTGTCCCGTCATCTGACGTTCGTGGGGATGTATGTAAGAGGCTTGTGTCGTTGTGGTGGGATGCTTGGTCATCCCTCCAAGGAAACAAGCTCCGGGCAGTTAAACCGCTCCCAACTGCTTGGACAACATCCTCCCGATCATCTCGGCGCGAGGAGGTCCTTCTGACCAGGTTGCGGATTGGGCATTGCCGGTTTAGCCACCGCTACCTGCTCTCCGGTGACCCAGCCCCGCAGTGCCCTTGTGGTCAGGCATTAACAGTGTGCCATGTTTTATTGTCGTGTCCCCGTTTTAGTCAATTTCGTGTTATCCTGTCCCTGCCATCTACTTTACCGGATGTTTTAGCTGATGACGCTCGAGCAGCTGCTTGTATTATGCGTTTTATAACTTTAACTGGCTTGTCCAAAGACATTTAACCTTTTTACTTATTTTATCCGCATCTTTGTCAGGTCCTTCTGATGTCCCCCCATCCCCTTGAGTTTTAGCAGGTTCCATGTGCTCTAACACCAGTGACTGGGCGCTAATGACCTCAGCAGTTGAGCGCCCTTAAACCCTACCAAAAAAAAAAAAATATCAGTTCCAAAAGTATTTTGATCATGACAACTTTCCTAGAGGGCATTAAATTCAGGATCTACAAATACATCAAGAATTTACTGTTAACATTTTGATAGTAGTATGGTCAATACTTTGTATGCAGTCTGATTTCTGTATGTCTGCACTGACTAGCATGCATTCATCAAAGGACCCCAAACAACTGCCTAGCCTAAAAAAAAAGCTTGCTTTGTGTAGTGCAGCCCTGACCCATCAAGTATTCCTAGAATTCTCCACCTCATAACGCATGGCCAGCAGTCTGCAGTCTGGACAGTCAGAGAATCGATGAAGCCTTTGGTTGAGACCCTCCACTCACACCAAACCAAAGGACTAGAATCAGTTCTGGGAATGCTGATACAAACCGTGTGTGCTGCATGCACTTACGTGTGACACAGGGGCTCTTCGCCATTTGTGCTACCTCTGAATATAAACTGAAGATTGCCTCATAACCCAAACACACCCTATGTGTTTGATAACCACAGCAGGACATTTTCCACATCTCGGATGAGACTCCCTGGCAGACATATTCAGTACACACGGGATTAATTTCCAGTACTGGACACCATTTCCCTAAGGAGCTCCATATGCATTTGACGTTGGAGGTCCTGATTAACTAGAAAACTTCGCTCCACTTGGGCCTGTCTGGATCCTGATAAATGAACCCCTGCCAGTCCACTCATAGGGTCAATGGGTGAGGCAGCCTCCACATCACCCTCTCCCTCAAACAGCGCTAACTGTTACGACCCATCCCTCACCATTTGGTGAGGACAACTCAGCCACATTGTGTACACCACAAAGTGTCTTGACAGCAGAGCCAATGGGCAAAATAGGTGGCACCTTAGGCATCCCATGTGACAAGCCAAATTCTCAGCCACCACTACTACAATAGGAAGCAGTCTGAACGCTGCTGAACATGGCAAAAAGCATCTTCAGATGTTCGTGAACCGAGGCCAGCTTCTCCATCTGCACACGGCATGCACATGTGATATCCATTCCAGTACTACTATTCAAGAATTAACTATAAAACACACAGAGAAAGCAATATATAACTTGATATTGTTTTGATGTTTCACCAGTGGAGGCTAATGCATTACTGCACTGTGTAGTTGTTCATTCAAGAGAATTGAGAGCTGTGCAACAGACTGCAAATGTGCTTTAAAGTTACAAAAATATGAGATTGCATCTCTTGACTAGAGAGACATGGAAGGAATGTAATTATAAAATTAGAGAGAGAGAGAGCGCTACATTTGTAACTTGATTCTGAAACAACCCCGATTAAATTACGGTATTGTTAGCTGTTGAATAGTGTACCAAATTAATCCTTGTTTTAAGTAATGGTAACCCAATGCATACATGCAAATTGGTTTTGACTGCTGTGGGTGTTGTTTCAGCTCAGTAATGCTACATTCAGGAGCAAAGATTTTTGACTAAACAAGGTTATGAAATGTTGTTGTTGTGGTCTTCAGTCCTGAGACTGGTTTGATGCAGCTCTCCATGCTACTCTATCCTGTGCAAGCTTCTTCATCTCCCAGTACTTACTGCAACCTACATCCTTCTGAATCTGCTTAGTGTATTCATCTCTTGGTCTCCCTCTACAATTCTTACCCTCCACGCTGCCCTCCAATGCTAAATTTGTGATTCCTTGATGCCTCAGAACATGTCCTACCAACCGATCCCTTCTTCTAGTCAAGTTGTGCCACAAACATCTCTTCTCCCCCCCAATCCTATTCAATACCTTCTCATTAGTTGCGTGGTCTACCCACCTTATCTTCAGCATTCTTCTGTAGCACCACATTTCGAAAGCTTCTATTCTCTTCTTGTCCAAACTAGTTATCATCCATGTTTCACTTCCATACATGGCTACACTCCATACAAATATTTCAGAAACGACTTCCTGACACTTAAATCTATACTCGATGTTAACAAATTTCTCTTCTTCAGAAACGCTTTCCTTCCCATTGCCAGCCTACATTTTATATCCTCTCTACTTCGGCCATCATCAGTTATTTTGCTCCCCAAATAGCAAAACTCCTTTACTACTTTAAGTGTCTCATTTCCTAATCTAATTCCCTCAGCATCACCCGATTTAATTTGACTACATTCCATTATCCTCGTTTTGCTTTTGTTGATGTTCATCTTATACCCTCCTTTCAAGACACTGTCCATTCCGTTCAACTGCTCTTCCAAGTCCTTTGCTGTCTCTGACAGAATTACAATGTCATCGGCGAACCTCAAAGTTTTTACTTCTTCTCCATGGATTTTAATACCGACTCCGAATTTTGCTTTTGTTTCCTTTACTGCTTGCTCAATATACAGATTGAATAACATCGGGGAGAGGCTACAACCCTGTCTCACTCCTTTCCCAACCACTGCTTCCCTTTCATGCCCCTCGACTCTTATAACTACCATCTGGTTTCTGTACAAATTGTAAATAGCCTTTCGCTCCCTGTATTTTACCCCTGCCACCTTCAGAATTTGAAAGAGAGTATACCAGTTAACATTGTCAAAAGCTTTCTCTAAGTCTACAAATGCTAGAAACGTAGGTTTGCCTTTTCTTAATCTTTCTTCTAAGATAAGTCGTAAAGTTAATATTGCCTCACGTGTTCAAACATTTATACGGAATCCAAACTGATCTTCCCCGAGGTCCGCTTCTACCAGATTTTCCATTCGTCTGTAAATAATTCACGTTAGTATTTTGCAGCTGTGACTTATTAAACTGATAGTTTGGTAATTTTCACACCTGTCAACACCTGCTTTCTTTGGAATTGGAGTTATTATATTCTTCTTGAAGTCTGAGGGTATTTCGCCTGTCTCGTACATCTTGCTCACCAGATGGTAGAGTTTTGTCATGACTGGCTCTCCCAAGGCCATCAGTAATTCTAATGGAATGCTGTCTACTCCGGGGGCCTTGTTCTGACTCAGGTCTTTCAGTGCTCTGTCAAACTCTTCACGCAGTATCGTATCTCCCATCTCATCTTCATCTACATTCTCTTCCATTTCCAAAATATTGTCCTCAACTACATCGCTCTTGTATAGACCCTCTATATACTCCTTCCACCTTTCTGCCTTCCGTTCTTTGCTTAGAACTGGGTTTCCATCTGAGCTCTTGATATTCATACAAGTGGTTCTCTTCTCTCCAAAGGTCTCTTTAATTTTTCTGTAGGCAGTATCTATCTTACCCCTAGTGAGACAAGCCTCTACATCCTTACATTTATTCTCTAGCCATCCCTGCTTAGCCATTTTGCACTTCCTGTCGATCTCATTTTTGAGACGTTTGTATTCCTTTTTGCCTGCTTCATTTACTGCATTTTTATATTTTCTCCTTTCATCAATTAAATTCAATATTTCTTCTGTTACCCAAGGATTTCTATTGGCCCTCGTCTTTTTACCTACTTGATCGTCTGCTGCCTTCACTACTTCATCCCTCAGAGCTACCCATTCTTCTTCTACTGTATTTCTTTCCCCCATTCCTGTCAATTGTTCCCTTATGCTCTCCCTGAAACTCTGTACAACCTCTGGTTCTTTCAGTTTATCCAGGACCCATCTCCTTAAGTTCCCACCTTTTTGCAGTTTCTTCAGTTTCAATCTGCAGTTCATAACCAATAGATTGTGGTCAGAATCCACATCTGCCCCTGGAAATGTCTCACAATTTAAAACCTGGTTCCCAAATCTGTCTTACCATTATATAATCTATCTGATACCTTTTAGTATCTCCAGGATTCTTCCAGGTATACAACCTTCTTTTATGATTCTTGAACCAAGTGTTAGCTATGATTAAGTTATGCTCTGTGCAAAGTTCTACAATTTCTTTCATTTCTTCCCCCCAATCCATATTCACATACTATGTTTCCTTCTCTCCCTTTTCCTACTGACAAATTCCAGTCACCCATGACTATTAAATTTTCTACTCCCTTCACTACCTGAATAATTTCTTTATCTCCTCATACATTTCATCTATTTCTTCATCATCTGCAGAGCTAGTTGGCATATAAACTTGTACTACTGTAGTAGGCATGGGCTTTGTGTCTATCTTGGCCACAATAATGCGTTCACTATGCTTTTTGTAGTAGCTAACCCGCATTCCTATTTTTTTATTCATTATTAAACCTACTCCTGCATTACCCTTATTTGATTTTGTATTTATAACCCTGTAATCACCAGACCAAAAGTCTTGTTCCTCCTGCCACCAAACTTCACTAATTCCCACTCTATCTAACTTTAACCTATCCACTTCCCTTTTTAAATTTTCTAACCTACCTGCCCAATCAAGGGATCTGACATTCCACGCTCCGATCCGTAGAACGCCAGTTTTCTTTCTCCTGATAACGACGTCCTCTTGAGCAGTCCCCGCCCGGAGATCCGAATGGGGGACTATTTTACCCAAGAGGACGCCATCATTTAATCATACAGTAAAGCTGCATGTCCTCGGGAAAAAAATTTGGCTGTGGTTTCCCCTTGCTTTCAGCCATTCGCAGTACCAGCACAGCAAGGCCGTTTTGGTTAATGTTACAAGGCCAGGTCAGTCAATCATCCAGACTGTTGCCCCTGCAACTACTGAAAAGGCTGCTGCCCCTCTTCAGGAACCACATGTTTGTCTGGCCTCTCAACAGATACCCCTCCGTTGTGGTTGCACCTACGGTACGGCCATCTGTATCACTGAGGCACGCAAGCCTCCCCACAAACGGCAAGGTCCATGGTTCATGGGGGTTATGAAATGTTCGACAACACATGCATATTTCATGTGTCGAGATTAGATATTAATAAAATTTATTTTGCAGTGATAGTGACTCCTTCCATTTACGTTTAACCAAAAATACGTAGCTTTACTTCGGGATACATTATGAAATGTATCCCGAAGTAAAGCTACGTAGTTTTGGTTAAACATAAATGGAAGGAGTCACTATCACTGCAAAATAAATTTTATTAATATCTAATCTCGACACATGAAATATGCATGTGTTGTCTAATCTTTTGGACATGTCCAAGGGGACAGATAGTATTTTGATCCTATAGCACAATGACTCAGGGCACAAAGGAAGTAGAGACATTAGTTGCCTATGGGCATTAATTTACATCAATGGGGAGGGTTTAAAATTTGTGCTGAACCAGGATTTGAAACAGTTTCATGCTGACTAGGCAATGCAGTGACGACTATGCCATCTAGACACAGTGGTCATCACATCTGCATGAACTACTCTAGCATGCTTCCTGTCACACCCAATTCTCAACTTATTCACACACCACTAATGCAGTGCTCATGCTCATGATCCTCCTTACACATGGTGTCTCACTGGTTCCTGTAAGAGGTAGTGTGGTGTGCATCTACACTGAAAGGATCATTGGCTGACATCACCTTAATTGTATATGTGGGGTCTGTTCTTTCAGACATTTAGATGTATTGTCATATCCTGTTCCAACAATCGGAACGTGTTTTCCTTACAGCAATCCTTTGGGTAGTGTTGTGGACATGAATGTGTAATATTGGCATTCCGTACTTATGATCATTTCTTGATAAAAACAATTTTCACAATATGGTATAATTTTGCTTGCTGGGGTCAACCCACAATGATGGCAACAAACATTCAGCCAGTGCAATATTCCTCCTCTCACTGTGCCATTATGGTCAACACTCACTGATAGTGCAGTTGCATCACTGCATCTGAAAGCAGCAACAATGCATACTAGTAGCATTAAGTGATTGATACCTGATATCTTCTACTGGTGTGAATAAAACATGCTTTTCTCTCAGTAGGTAATTGTGCATCCCGTACAGTGCTCTGCCGGTGTTACATACTGCAGTTTGAAGCTCTGTGACAAGCATTTGCTGGCCATTCAAAACAAACAAAAGACGACTGTGCAATAGACTGCACAAATCTACACATTACAGTTTTGTAAAGATGAGATTACATCTTCGAAACATACTCATTGCTGCTATTTGAGGACCCTACCATGTTCCACAGAATATGTAGTGGAGATCACAAAACTAATAAAAGGTCTGATCTGAGTCTTAAACTCTGCTCCAAATTTGGTGATAGTAGTTCATCTGCAGCTTGACTCTACAAATTAAAAGATGTTCTTTTGTCTCACTAAGAAACGTTCATTTCCTCTTCAGCAAACAGCCAAAAAGTGAGCCTAGGATGTCCTCTGAGCCCAACCAACAGATTTTGTTGTTGCAAACGAGCTACAGTTCAGAGCTGGCCAACAGAACTTGCATCAGATCTCATATGAGATAGTGGCAGATAAAGAAAAACCTGGAAGGGACACTAAAGATATCTTAAGCCACCTTTACTTTTTCTGTCATTATTTCTTAAGTCACATTGAAAGTTTAAGAAAGTTTTACTCAAACTGATTATACACATATAGAAGACAATGCCATCTTATGCAATAAAAAAGATAAAATTGTGGTAGTGTTCCTAAAATGATGAATTCTGTGCACCTATTCTTCCTGGCAAAATGTCTTTGTACACCACAAAGTCTAAAAACTTCTTTCTACTGTAGCAACAGATGCAGGTAGACAGGCAAATATTTTGTACACTGTGTGCAAAGGAGGATAGTCAGATCTAGGACAGAGAGACTATGCTTGCATAACAAATCCCAATCATTAAGGGCATTTATGGTCATTGCTTGTATTGAAGAATCTGTCTTGTTAGTCTCTTTCTAATCACAGAGTGATTCTTCTTCAAAGAATGGTAGTTCAGTTAAGCACTCATTCACTTTGCGCACTGGATCACTACCATCATGTTTCGGTAGTTGTGAAGACAAAATTATGTTGAATTTTATATGATAAATATTTTCTTCGGCAAAACATTCTCTCATGCCAGTTGTAACATTGTCCAGTGTTGGAATACAAAGTTTTTTTCCAATATGTCATAGCATCATCATTCTGATCGCAGTTTTCCCAGTGTCTTTGTCTGCCTGTAAGACAAGGAACACTTACCTTCATGTCTAACTCTACAATAATTGCCTTTGCCTCTAACAATACAAGCAAAGCGGATATCAGCATTAGCTCTCATGTCGTCATACACCTTGAACATTGAATCTGATTTTACTTCTGCCATTGTGACGTCCAAGATAGACTTGCAAGATTTTGCTGACTGGATATGTTATGCACATAGTGTCACTCAGTATAAACAGAGTGATAAACTCACAATAGCAGAGAACTCAAGCAAAAATATTGGTTTTGGCAGCTGCTGTTCTATCCCTTCAAAACTGTATTTCTTGAAGAACTTGGCAAACTATTTGGAGATCAGCTGTGAATTGAATAACAGCATCATGTCGCTCAACCCATCTCATTTGACAGTGTGAGTGGAGCAAGTGTTGTAGGTGACTCCTCAAGGTTGCAAACTGCTTGCTAGACACTGTAAAGAATGATTCTACTTCTTCAATAGTACCAAGTGAGTTTCTCACATTTGCAACTTCACATCTGCGGGAGACAGCAAGATTGAGCTGATGACCTCAACATGGTGCTACTTGCTCATTGATAGCTTTCTTTAATATTGTAGCCACAGTTCCTATCAATTCTGACATACTAACTGAGCAACCATCACATTCTATGCCCACGCAGTTCTCCAGGGACAGGGAAAGGCTTTCCATTCTCCCTAGAATCGTTGTACTTAAATACTTCACCAGTAACAATACGCTCTTCATGTTGACACTCTTGAGATTCATCATGAATGTTTCCACTACAATCCTTATCTTCATTGATACTTGCAGCTAAACTCAATTGGGCAATGTGCGCTATGTCCATAGTCTCATCAAAGATTATGCTGTAATAATGAGTCTTTGATTTCCTCCAGTAATCTCGATAACATCACTGTTTCACAGCATGACTTAAGTTCGTTAAACATTGTTTTACGTATGGAAGTGGCATTTGCTTTAGTGGTTTCAAGGTGATGTTTTAGTTTAGTCTCCAGCGTCAATTCTAAATCTTATAAGAGCTCTAAAGTTTCTCGTGTTACTATACTTTCACGATCATTATCGTTTTCTAGTATACTCTCATCATCTGTGTGCCCCTGTAGGGGAATATTTTGCTTTCCATGAAATATGATTGTTTTTATTATAGGTACAAGATGGTCTGTTTCCCTTATGCTTTCCATTCTGTGTCTTGACAATTGATTTATGACCTCAAGTTTGCGTTCCTCATGTTGCCAAAATAATCTTGCACCTGTTGACATTTCAACATGGTGCTTGAGCTGAGAGTGAGTCTCAGGGTCACCATCTTTACCAAGTTCGGCATACTTTGTTAGTGGTTCAGTCACAAGTTTCTTGGCAATAATGGATTTCTTTCCTCCAGCCATTTTATTATTATTCACAAAAATTGAACAGTTAATCCAAAGAAGTCCCTTATTGACTTGTGAGAACACCAGCCATGGATATTGTTCAAAATGATTATCGTGCACATGTCTACATTCAACCAGAACTCCCTTGTTGTGCTCAGAAGTAGGAAAGACATAACCATTTCCAGGTTTTCTTGGGGCTGCGAGAAGCTTGTGTTTTATATCAGCACTAATATTTCCTGATCCTAATATATTCAAATAATTGCCAATATCCATAGGATTAGAGGAATCAGTCGATGAACTTTATTGTGGAAGTTTCGATGAAGTGCTGGGGTCTGCCTTTACATCTTGTGGTATTTTTGTGGCTGAATGGTGACCAGAATCATCAGATGTTTCTACTTTTTTTCTGTGTTACATACTGATCCATTTTATTGTATTGTTACGATGTAGGTAAATTAGATGCCAACTATTCTCAAACCCTTTATTCACACTGAAAAATGCAACACTGGTACACTTAGCACTAAAACACGCTCATCCACACTCCCCATATTTCTAAGAACACTAAGCTCAATACTGACTGAAGTCCGTGGTAATAGCCAGTAATGCAGTTGTTCACTTTTTATCACTTTTAAGTTATTGTGAAGATTGTAGCTTTCAAACAGACTACCTGGCAGCAACTCTGTTTCTCATATATATATATATATATATTGTGTGTGTGTGTGTGTGTGTGTGTGTGTGTGTGTGTGTGTGTGTGTGTGTGTGTGTGTGTGTGTGTGTCTCAGTTGTTTGAGAAAATTTGCTGCCAGAATGTCAAATGTACTTTTGGCCACTTGTAGGTCACATTGGTTATGTTCCCCTTCCCTACCACCCCCCCCCCCCCCCTTTTCACCAACCTAAGTTTCCAACAGGTGCTTATGGCAGTGACAGCTACAGCACGGTTAAGATGAATGACAAAATTAGTAAAGGAGGGTAAAGCTCTCACATTGCCACAAACAAGGAAAAGCTAAATACTAATAGAGAAAAGCTTACAATATTGGTTTCCACACACACAGTAAAAGGAAATTATTAACACAAATATATTTATGCATCTGCTAATATTGCTACTGCAGAAGTGCTGTATTTGTTCTGCACACATTGTACCACTCAATTAGCTTTTTATTTTTTTATATAGCAAATGAGATCGACAGGAAGTGCAAAATGGCTAAGCAGGGATGGCTAGAGGACAAATGTAAGGATGTAGAGGCCTATCTCACCAGGGGTAAGATAGATACCGCCTACAGGAAAATTAAAGAGACCTTTGGAGATAAGAGAACGACTTGTATGAATATCAAGAGCTCAGATGGAAACCCAATTCTAAGCAAAGAAGGGAAAGCAGAAAGGTGGAAGGAGTATATAGAGGGTCTATACAAGGGCGATGTACTTGAGGACAATATTATGGAAATGGAAGAGGATGTAGATGAAGATGAAATGGGAGATACGATACTGCGTGAAGAGTTTGACAGAGCACTAAAAGACCTGAGTCGAAACAAGGCCCCCGGAGTAGACAATATTCCATTGGAACTACTGACGGCCGTGGGAGAGCCAGTCCTGACAAAACTCTACCATCTGGTGAGCAAGATGTATGAAACAGGCGAAATACCCACAGACTTCAAGAAGAATATAATAATTCCAATCCCAAAGAAAGCAGGTGTTGACAGATGTGAAAATTACCGAACTATCAGCTTAATAAGTAACAGCTGCAAAATACTAACACGAATTCTTTACAGACGAATGGAAAAACTAGTAGAAGCCAACCTCGGGGAAGATCAGTTTGGATTCCGTAGAAACACTGGAACACGTGAGGCAATACTGACCTTACGACTTATCTTAGAAGAAAGATTAAGGAAAGGCAAACCTACGTTTCTAGCATTTGTAGACTTAGAGAAAGCTTTTGACAATGTTGACTGGAATACTCTCTTTCAAATTCTAAAGGTGGCAGGGGTAAAATATGGGGAGCGAAAGGCTATTTACAATTTGTAGAGAAACCAGATGGCAGTTATAAGAGTCGAGGGGCATGAAAGGGGAGCAGTGGTTGGGAAAGGAGTGAGGCAGGGTTGTAGCCTCTCCCCGATGTTGTTCAATCTGTATATTGAGCAAGCAGTAAAGGAAACAAAAGAAAAATTCGGAGTAGGTATTAAAATTCATGGAGTAGAAATAAAAACTTTGAGGTTCGCCGATGACATTGTAATTCTGTCAGAGACAGCAAAGGACTTGGAAGAGCAGTTGAATGGAATGGACAGTGTCTTGAAAGGAGGATATAAGATGAACATCAACAAAAGCAAAACAAGGATAATGGAATGTAGTCGAATAAAGTCGGGTGATGCTGAGGGAATTAGATTAGGAAATGAGGCACTTAAAGTAGTAAAGGAGTTTCGCTATTTGGGGAGCAAAATAACTGATGATGGTCGAATAGAGAGGATATAAAATGTAGGCTGGCAATGGCAAGGAAAACGTTTCTGAAGAAGAGAAATTTGTTAACATCCAGTATTGATTTAAGTGTCAGGAAGTCATTTCTGAAAGTATTCGTATGGAGTGTAGCCATGTATGGAAGTGAAACATGGACGATAAATAGTTTGGACAAGAAGAGAATAGAAGCTTTCGAAATGTGGTGCTACAGAAGAATGCTGAAGATTAGATGGGTAGATCACATAACTAATGAGGAAGTATTGAATAGGATTGGGGAGAAGAGAAGTTTGTGGCACAACTTGACCAGAAGAAGGGATCGGTTGGTAGGACATGTTCTGAGGCATCAAGGGATCACCAATTTAGTAATGGAGGGGAGCGTGGAGGGTAAAAATCGTAGAGGGAGACCAAGAGATGAATACACTAAGCAGATTCAGAAGGATGTAGGTTGCAGTAGGTACTGGGAGATGAAAAAGCTTGCACAGGATAGAGTAGCATGGAGAGCTGCATCAAACCAGTCTCAGGACTGAAGACCACAACAACAACATAGCAAATGCCATGAGAATCTTTCAGATAAGTGGCCCAAAAAATAAAGCTTTTATGCCACAACTTTTGTAAGGGATAAATTTGTGATACTGGATATGGTGGATGCAGAGAAAGTCCACCCATCAGGTAGAAGATCTCAGAAAAATCATGGAAGAAAACAAATATGGATGTAACAAGAGGGCAGTTGCTGTAAACTCAACTTTGGTGGCATGCATAGATGTTCACTTACAGCTATAATTCTACCAAGAGTGTGGCTCCATCATTATACCATTTGACTAGGAAAAGTGGTGGAGAGTAAACCAGCTCTGAAATTGTACTGTACTCCACATAAAACAAGTGTTCACCGCTTTTTACATCAAAGGCCATTTGCTGTGCCTGTTCATCATCGCAGAAAATTTCTCTCTAGTTTCGGATTCCTAGGACAACTACCATGGGTGCCCAGATGGCATACGTGAGTTGTTCGCTGTGAGTCCTAAAGATTGCTAGTGGTGCAAGCAAAACGATTATATTTATTTTTATTTGTAAAGATTTAGGTCAAATTCACAATTACACTCAACTGTAAAATAATTAAATTTATAGCTTACATGGCATCCATAATTCACCACTTCACTACCGTAATAGTGATACTGGAGAGACGCAGAAAGTTGTTATGATATCTTACATGTTATCTATTTTGTACAATAATGATGTGGCATTGTTTTTCAGAATGAAGGAACTTTCATTTAAGGAAAACTAGTGGAATTCTTGGCTTCATCTGGCTATTCGTTTACTCCAGTTATAACCTCCTTGACCTCAATTACCTTTCACTCCATTCTCTGTCCATGTCCCCTTCCCTCCCCTCCCCAAGGGCCTTCTAGGGTGATGCATTGATGCAAAAGATCAAGGTGATGGTAAACTGATGCGATGTGAAATCGTAGGTCTCCCCCTACTGCCCCCCCCCCCCTCATGTATTGCTTAAAGTGTCTGGAATTTAAGTATGTCTCTGCATTGCAGCTCTAACCTTATCTGTAGAGATTGTGGATAAGTATCACTTGCAAATGTCCTGTGTGCCCCTCTCCCCATCTGTATCCACTGTGGAAAGCACCACACTCCCTGCTCTCCAGATTACACTGTTTTCTAGAGAGTGAATAAGATACAAGAATACAAGACTCAAGACAAACCTACTGACAAAGAGGCCAAAAGGAAGTGCAAGCTGTTGTCCCCAGCATGTACACAATGTCAAATGCTACAGCTACAAAGACATTTCCCCTTTGCTGATGGTACTCCTGCCTATTACTCTTTCTGTATTGGGCCCTCAGGGCCACTTATCCATCCCTGCCCCCCTGATGGTTTGGGGGCTCCCCTCCTGCCTTTTCCACACATGTTTTGGGATTGATAGCTTCCCATCCACCAGGGACATTTGTCCCCACCTCGAAGCCTGAGACAAATACGCTTCTTCTGGCTGCTCTTGCCAGGAAGGGGTCCTTGGGGACACTTCATTCCATGGGTTGCACTGATCTAAAACCGGACACCAGCAAGTGGCTGAAGAAGCCACTGGCTGTTGGTTGCACTGCTTCATGATCATTATCTTCACCTGAAACTGATTCAGAGAAGCCCTTGGCATCATCAAAATCCTCTAAGGAGAGGAAAGACAAGAAAAGTGCTTGAAGGAGGAGGACCTTCCAGTAACCCCACGCTGGCAGATCTCACCGGTTCAACTCCTGTGGCCAATACAGTGAACCCCTGATGACCCAGTTCTCAACACACAATGGAACTTAAAATGGAGTTTGCACATACGTTCTGGATACACTCTCTAGCAAACGTCAGCCCCTTGGTACACCTTTGGAGGCTGTGCCTGCTCAGGTAAGTGCATTTCAGCATATTACTGTCTGCAGTGTTTACCTCCCTCTTGATGACAAAGCATTTTATGACATATCATTTGCATTGGTTTCTCAGGTCCCCTCCTCCACCCCCCCCCCCCCCCCAAATCTTTCCTAATCTTGGGCAAGTGCAGTACACATAACCCTTTGTGGGTTTTAACCATGATCACTGGTCATCATAAGGCCTCGGAAACTTATTGGCACAACTTTAACTTAGCGTCTTGAATACTGATACCGCCACACTCTTCAGCATGTTACACAGAATTTTCTTGGCCATTAACCTTTTCATCTGCAGCCCTTGGCTTCTCACATCCATCCAATGGGGAGTTAATGATGACCTGTGTGGTTGTGACCATTCCAAAATCTCCCTGTCCCTACCTCAGCATCGCTACCCTGGATGCATGCCCAGATGGGCTCTCACCCCACCCCACTGTAGTAATTCCCATTAAACAGTGGTGTACATTTTGCTGTACTGCCCAACCAAGCCGCTCTATGGTGGAATCTCAATCTCCCTGACATGCTACCCCTGGTGTTAGGAGATGATGCCTCAGTGGCTGACTTAGTTTTATATTTACTTCATGAGGAGGGCTTTTACCGCTCTCTTTAAGCCCATTGAGGGGTTGGCGAAACACTCTGTAGCCTCCTCTGCCCAGACCAGACTGCGGCTATCTGGGCTTGGTGGACCGGCCCCGTTCTCAGCCTACCTGCTCTTTTACTCTTCTTCCCCCCTCTCGCATTAGTCTTTTGTCCCTTTACTTCTCTGGCCCCTTCTGTGTTGCTAGTCTTTCCAAGGCAGTTTCTGAATGGAGTATTTCTGGTAAGTGGTGGGGACTGTGTGATGTATGTCCCCTCATTGCATTCTGCTCTCCAGTGCTTCTGGTTGCTCCCTAAATGGGGCACCTTGCCTGTTTTTCGTCCTCGGTCTCCCTTTTTCCTTTTGTCCCTTATCAGTTTTATTGACCTCTCATAAACATCGGGGTTCTCTTGCTCTGGATTGTGTGTGGTAGGCTCTTAGCAACTGTCACATAGACCTGTGTGCCTGTTTGAGGAACGAGGAATGTATGGTCTAGTAGTTTGGTGCCTGTAATCATTCAATCAGCCAACCACCTCTGTCCATTTGCTACCCTCTCTCTGTCCATTTGTTCCTGCCACCTCCCTGTCTGTTGTTCTTCCCGTCCTCTTGCCACATCATCCTGCCCACCTCCATAGGAGGTTGATACTTCTTACCTTCTTAGTATTTTAGTCCAGATAGTAATATGTGTACCTGGCTTGGTTGAAGTCGAACCAGTGGTTGAGGAGGTGATAGGACACATCCCCTTTCAAAATATGTATGGTTTCTGTCCATGCTCGTTGCTGTTCGGTATGTAAGAAGAAATTTTGATTGATATTTTGCAGTCCTCACTGTTGTGCTTGCTTTCAAGAATAAATAAAGCTTTGGTTTCAAATATTTGAGTTGTTGCACCACATATCCTTACTGCCTGTTTCAAATTGATAAATACATGTGATTATTAGCGTTATGGTCTTGACAGCTTATACACAATATATGTTTGAAAGTTTCTCTCCCTCTCTCTCTCTCCACCCCTCTCTCTCCACCCCCCCTCTCTCTCTCCACCCCCCCTCTCTCTCTCCACCCCCTCTCTCTCTCTCCACCCCCTCTCTCTCTCTCCACCCCCTCTCTCTCTCTCCACCCCCTCTCTCTCTCTCCACCCCCCCTCTCTCTCTCCACCCCCCCTCTCTCTCTCCACCCCCCCTCTCTCTCTCCACCCCCTCTCTCTCTCTCCACCCCCTCTCTCTCTCTCCACCCCCTCTCTCTCTCTCCACCCCCTCTCTCTCTCTCCACCCCCCCTCTCTCTCTCTCCACCCCCCCTCTCTCTCTCTCCACCCCCCCTCTCTCTCTCTCCACCCCCCCTCTCTCTCTCTCCACCCCCTCTCTCTCTCTCTCCACCCCTCTCTCTCTCCACCCCTCTCTCTCTCTCCACCCCCTCTCTCTCTCTCCACCCCTCTCTCTCTCTCCACCCCTCTCTCTCACTCCACCCCTCTCTCTCTCTCCACCCCCTCTCTCTCTCTCCACCCCCTCTCTCTCTCTCCACCCCCTCTCTCTCTCTCCACCCCCTCTCTCACTCTCCACCCCCTCTCTCTCTCTCCACCCCCTCTCTCTCTCTCCACCCCCTCTCTCTCTCTCCACCCCCCCTCTCTCTCTCCACCCCCCTCTCTCTCTCTCCACCCCCTCTCTCTCTCTCCACCCCCTCTCTCTCTCTCCACCCCCTCTCTCTCTCTCCACCCCCTCTCTCTCTCTCCACCCCCTCTCTCTCTCTCCACCCCCTCTCTCTCTCTCCACCCCCTCTCTCTCTCTCCACCCCCTCTCTCTCTCTCCACCCCGTCTCTCTCTCTCCACCCCTCTCTCTCTCTCCACCCCCCCTCTCTCTCTCCACCCCCCCTCTCTCTCTCCACCCCCTCTCTCTCTCTCCACCCCCTCTCTCTCTCTCCACCCCCTCTCTCTCTCCACCCCCCCTCTCTCTCTCCACCCCCCCTCTCTCTCTCCACCCCCTCTCTCTCTCTCCACCCCCTCTCTCTCTCTCCACCCCCTCTCTCTCTCTCCACCCCCTCTCTCTCTCTCCACCCCCTCTCTCTCTCTCCACCCCCTCTCTCTCTCTCCACCCCCTCTCTCTCTCTCCACCCCCTCTCTCTCTCTCCACCCCCTCTCTCTCTCTCCACCCCCTCTCTCTCTCTCCACCCCCTCTCTCTCTCTCCACCCCCTCTCTCTCTCTCCACCCCCTCTCTCTCTCTCCACCCCCTCTCTCTCTCTCCACCCCCTCTCTCTCTCTCCACCCCCTCTCTCTCTCTCCACCCCCTCTCTCTCTCTCCACCCCCTCTCTCTCTCTCCACCCCCTCTCTCTCTCTCCACCCCCTCCCTCTCTCTCCACCCCCTCCCTCTCTCTCCACCCCCTCCCTCTCTCTCCACCCCCTCTCTCTCTCTCCACCCCCTCTCTCTCTCTCCACCCCCTCTCTCTCTCTCCACCCCCTCTCTCTCTCTCCACCCCCTCTCTCTCTCTCCACCCCCTCTCTCTCTCTCCACCCCCTCTCTCTCTCTCCACCCCCTCTCTCTCTCTCCACCCCCCCTCTCTCTCTCCACCCCCTCTCTCTCTCTCCACCCCCCCTCTCTCTCTCCACCCCCTCTCTCTCTCTCCACCCCCCTCTCTCTCTCTCTCTCTCTCTCTCTCCACCCCCCTCTCTCTCTCTCTCTCTCTCTCTCTCCACCCCCCTCTCTCTCTCTCTCTCTCTCTCTCTCCACCCCCCTCTCTCTCTCTCTCTCTCTCTCTCCACCCCCCCCTCTCTCTCTCTCTCTCTCTCCACCCCCCCCTCTCTCTCTCTCTCCACCCCCCTCTCTCTCTCTCTCTCCACCCCCCCCTCTCTCTCTCTCTCCACCCCCTCTCTCTCTCTCTCTCCACCCCCCTCTCTCTCTCTCTCTCCACCCCCCCTCTCTCTCTCTCTCCACCCCCCTCTCTCTCTCTCTCTCCACCCCCCCCCCTCTCTCTCTCCAGCCCCTCTTTCTCTCTCTCCACCCCCCCTCTCTCTCTCTCCACCCCCCCCCCTCTCTCTCTCTCTCTCTCGGCCCCCCCCTCTCTCTCTCTCTCTCTCGGCCTCTCTCTCTCTCGGCCCCTCTCTCTCTCGGCCCCTCTCTCTCTCTCTCTCTCTCTCGGCCTCCCCTTCCCCCACTGCGGATTTGGGGGTAAGAATGGGCCCGCGGTATTCCTGCCTGTCATAAGATCCGACTAAAAGGAGTCTCAAACGTTTTGGCCTTAATGTGATGGTCCCCTAAGGGGTTTGACCACTACCCCTCAAAATTTTCTGTTAGTGCGTACCATTTGGGGAAGGACGCCTTATGTGGTGTATTATATATCCATCTTGCCCTAGGATCTGGCACAACCGATATTGTCATGCAGTTGGCCTTACACTGAGCTTCCAGCCTCATCAGCTGCGGTGTGTTCTGGGCAGCATACGTGCCCTCCATTACGAACGTCCATCTTTGCCCTCCTGACGCATATGGATATTGGACACCCGACATCCAGCACGGTAGCCACTCCGTTGTGGTTGGGTCGTCATGTACCCTCTTGGTGGTAGCCCCCTGACTACACAGGGATCGCACTGCTGATGGCTGAGCTGCTACCTCCCCACGTATGCCGAGGAGTAGATGCCTATCCCTCTGGGGCATCGGGGCTCCCGGCAAAGGCCATCCTGCCAGGTGGTCTTTGCTGTGGCTGGGTGGCGCCCGTGGGGAGAGCCCCTGGTTGGAGTGGGTGGCATCGGGGCGGATGACCCGCAATGAAGCGTGGTACATCATCTCTCGCTGGTGGGCCTCCACCAGCAGTCTCTAAGCGATCGAGGTCTAACCTCAACAGCAAGAAATACGAACCAAGATCATTTCCCTCCCTGGCCACTCCATGGGAGGAACATATGGTTAAATAAGGCAGTGGAGAATATTCACCCCGGTACCTCGTGTGTACGCGAGTTGATGGGGAATCGTTTGTTGACGAAGCCCCAGTTTTTTGTGGAGCTTTTAGAGGACAAGTTTGGGGAGGTGGAGGCCTTGTCCAAAATGCGCTCTGGTTCAGTACTCATCAAAACAGCATCCTGTGCCCAGTCATGGAGGTTGCTCAATTGTGATAAGTTGGGGGATGTTTCAGATAGCATCACGCCGCATCTGTTCCTCCTTCCCAGCCGGAGAAGTGTGAGCCTTCTTCGGCTCCTCTCGCCTGGAAGGG
The DNA here is from genome assembly GCF_023864345.2 of Schistocerca serialis cubense. Lineage (NCBI taxonomy): Eukaryota > Metazoa > Arthropoda > Insecta > Orthoptera > Acrididae > Schistocerca > Schistocerca serialis. The sequence goes on from NC_064648.1 coordinate 47,623,114, forward strand.
GTCCCTTGGGACCCTCCCATCCCAGGCTTTGCCCAGTGCCAAAGCGGACACCAGCAAGTATCTCAAACACCCATCGGTCGCTGATCATAGGGCATCACGGTCGTCTTCAGTCCCTGAGACTGACCCAGTGAGGCCCTCCCAGCCAGAACCACCAAAGGCACAGCACGCAAAGCAGTCAAAGAAAAAAGGTCCCAAGTATCCTGACATTACGGTGGCACCTGTCCCACCGCAACCTTCTAACTCTGCGTCCGAAGATGAGGTGGAGATTCTGGCGTCTGCTGAGGACCTGGATCTCGCCAATCCCTTGGACGCAGTGGATGGCTGTTGTACAGGTAGAGACTCAGTAGCAGCAGGGCCCAGGAGGCGTAATCTGCCTCTCCAGTACCTTCACGCCTTTCCCATCAATGGGCAATATCATCCACCAACTAGCTGAGCTCAGACAACTTATCAACCTTCACCCTTTCTTCTGCACTGCTCTTCAGGAAACTTGGTTTCCAGCAATGCGAACCCCCGCCCTCCGTGGCTATCGGGGTTATTATAAGAACTGGGCAGCTTATGAAAGGGTGTCTGGTGGTGTCTGCATATATGTCCTTAACTCTCTTCACAGCGAGTCTGTACCTCTGCAAACAGCTTTAGAGGCTGTTGCTGTTCGGGTGTGGACGCCACAGGCTGTTACCGTCTGCAGTCTTTACCTTCCACCGGATGGTGATGTTGCGCAGCATGTCCTGGCTGCGTTGTTAGCCAAATTGCCGCCTCCTTTCTTGTTACTGGGCGACTTCGACGCCCATAACCCTCTGTGGGGTGGGTCAGTGGCGACCGGTCGGGGCGCCACCATTGAGCAATTATTGGCACAGCCCGATCTTCCGCTTTTAAATGATGGTTCCTTCACACACTTCAGCATTGCACATGGCACGTACTCTGCCATCAACCTTTCCATCTGCAGCCGTCGCTTCTCACTGTCTGTCCAATGGAGAGTGCATGACAACCTGTGTGGTAGTGACCAGTTTCCGATCTTTCTGTCACTGCCACGGCGACACTCTTCCGGACGCCCTAGCAGATGGGCTATGAATAAGGCTGACTGGGAATTGTTCTCCTCCGCTGCCGCTATTGAGCCTCTCTCTACTGATGATATTGATGTGGTGGTTCAATCGGTCACCACCGGCATCGTTACTGCTGCCGAATCTGCCATTCCCCGTTCTTCTGGGTCCCCTCGGCCGTGGACTGTGCCTTGGTGGTCGCCTGAGATTGCTGAAGCGATTAAAGATCGCCGGCGGGCGCTCCAGCGTCACAAGCGACATCCCTGCATTGAACACCTCATCACCTTCAAACGGCTGCGTGCACGGGCCCGCCGCCTTATCCGCCAAAGCAAGCAGGAGTGCTGGGAGCGGTATGTGTCCACCATTGGCCTCCATGTCTCTCCATCGCAGGTCTGGGCCAAGATCTGACGCCTCTATGGCTATCGGACCCCTGTCAGCGTCCCTGCGCTCTCACTGAATGAGTGGAGCAGTTTGTACAGAGTCCGACGAAATTGCCAACAGCTTGGCAGAGCATTTTGCTCTTAGTTCCACTTCTTCCAATTACCCACTGGCCTTCCGCTCCATTAAAGAGCAGGTGGAACATCGGAGCCTTTCTTGTCGCACCCACCATCCTGAATCATACAATGTTCCATTCAGCGAGTGGGAATTTCGCAGTGCCCTCGCCGCTTGTCCTGATACCGCTCCTGGGCCAGATGGCATCCACTGTCAGATGCTGAAACACCTTTCAGTGGACTGCCAGCGACGCCTCCGCGACCTTTACAACCGTATTTGGGTCAAGGGGAAGTTTCTGTCGCAATGGCGGGAAAGTATTGTTATCCCCGTTTTGAAACCTGGAAAGAACCCTCTGGAGGTGGACAGCTACCGTCCCATTAACCTCACCAACGTTCTTTGCAAGTTGCTTGAACGGATGGTGAGCCGGCGGTTGAATTGGGTACTGGAGTCTCGGGGCCTTCTGGCTCCGTCTCAGGGTGGGTTCCGTAAAGGCTGCTCCGCCGCCAACAATCTGGTGAGCCTGGAGTCGGCCATCTGTACTGCCTTTGCCCGCCGTCAGCACCTGGTCGCTGTCTTTTTCGACATGCGGAAGGCGTACGATATGACATGGCATCATCACATCCTTTCTATGCTTCATGGATGGGGTCTTCAGGGCCCTCTGCCGATCTTTATCCGCAATTTTCTGTCGTATCGTACCTTCCGCATGCAAGTCGCAGCCTCCCATAGTTCCTCCCGAGTCCAGGAGAACGGTGTGCCCCAGGGATCTGTTTTAAGTGTCTGCCTGTTTTTAATAGCCATTAATGGGCTCGCTGCGGCGGTGGGGATGTCTGTCTCCACTTCCCTGTATGCTGACGACTTCTGCCTTTACTACAGCTCTATTGGCATTGCAGCAGACGTGTGAAGTTAGCACCCCTTTTTTCGAGAAATATACATTTTTTTTCACAGTTCTTGATAGATGTAGCATAGTTCTAGAGTTCTTTGTACAAAATTTCAATAGTTTTACAGAATTTAGCGACCAAAACAATACTCGAAAAAATTTTCGTATCGAAAATGTTCTTTGGCAGTTTCCGCAAAATGTAAATAAGTACAAGAGTTCTGAGCACAGTTCTGAACAGAGCTCCAAGAGTTCTTTCGAAAATCCAAGTAACATTTTTTCTGTGCAGCTAATAGTTTACGAGATAATTGCATTTTAATGAGAAAATCTTTTCACTTACTGTGAAGTTGGCACCCTTTTTTTCAGAAATATATATTTTTTTCAGATTTCTTGATAGATATGGCATAGTTCTAGTTTTCTTTGTACAAAATTTCAATAGTTCTGCAGAATTTAGCGACGAAAACAATATTCGAAAAAATTTTCGTATCGAAAACATTCTTCGTCAATTTTCGCAAATTGTAAATAAGTACAACTGTTCTGATCACAGTACTGAACAGAACTCCAAGAGTTCTATCGAAAACCCAAGTAACATTTTTATGTGCAGCTAATAGCTTACTAGATAATTGCAATTTAAGGAGAAAATCTTTTCACTTACTGTGAAGTTGGCACCCTTTTTTTCACAAGTGTATACTTTTTTCAGATTTCTTGATAGATATGCCATAGTTCTAGAGTTCTTTGTACAAAATTTCAATAGTTCTGCAGAATTTAGCGACGAAAACAATATTCGAAAAAATTTTCGTATCGAAAACATTCTTCGTCATTTTTCGCAAATTGTAAATAAGTACAACAGTTCTAAGCACAGTTCTGAACAGAACTCCAAGAGTTCTATCGAAAACCCAAGTAACATTTTTTTGTGCAGCTAACAGCTTACGAGATAATTGCAATTTAAGAAGAAAATCTTTTCACGTACTGTGAAGTTGGCACCCTTTTTTTCAGAAATGTATATTTCTTTCACAGTTTGTTGACAGGTATGCCATAGTTCTAGAGTTCTTTGTACAAAATTTGAATAGTTCTGCAGAATTTAACGAAGAAAACAATACTCAAAAAAATTCGAATAGCAAACATTCGTTATAAATTTTCGCAAAAAGTAAATTCGGACAACAGTTCTGAGGGCAGTTCTGAACAGAATCCCAATAGTTCTATCGAATATCCTAATTACAATTTTTTGTGCAGCTAACACGTTACGAGATAATTGCAATTTAAGGAGGGAACCTCTTCACTTACTGTGAAGTTGGAATCCTTTTCTTCAGAAATATATATTTTTTCAGAGTTCTTGATAGAACTAGTTCTAGAGTTATTTGTACAAAATTTGAATAGTTCTGCAGAATTTAGCGAGAAAAACAACAATACTCGAAAAATTTTTCTTATCGAATACATTCTTTGTCAATTTTCGCAAAAAGTAAATTCGTACAACAGTTCTGAACAGAACACCAAGAGCTCTATCGAAAATCCTAATAATATCTTTTTGTGGCGATGATAGTTTATACGGTAACTGCTTTGATGTTAGACCCACTTTCTTCACAGAAAAAGTAAATTCGTTCAACAGTTTTGATGAACAGTTGTGGTTAACACCTCAAGACTTCTATTGATAATCATAATAACATTTTTTGTGGTTATAATAGTTTGTATGGTAATTGATTAATTGTGGGGCACTCTTACTAAAAAAAAATTATGTCTGTTCGTATGCTCTGATGCCAGCTCTGGATAGCATTGTAAGAGTTCTATCGAAAATACTAGTAATATATTCTGTGCAGGTAATTGTTTACGTAGTAACTGCCTTTATTAAGGAATGCTTATGAGCATTTCCCGTGAAGTTTGAAACCCTTTTACGATAAATATAAATTTTTTTCACAGTTCTTGATATATATGGAATACTTCTAGATTTCCCTGCTCAAAACACGAATGTTGTACAGAATTTCGGGAAGAAAACAATAACTCTGTAAAATTTTGGTATGGTAAAAAATTATTTGTCAGTTTTGAAAAAATAAATTTGTATAACAGTTCTGTTGGCAGTTCTGGATAGCACCGGAAGAGGTGCATTGAAAATGATAAGAACATTTTTGTGGCGATAATAGTTTATACAATATTTGTTTTAATCTGATACTCACTTTATCTAATACAGCAAAATTCGTAGAATAGTTCTGATGACAATTCTGAATATCACCCACAGAGTTCTACCAAAAACTATAATAACATTATTTGTGACGATGACATTATATGAGATAATTAATGTGGGACTCACTTTTGTCATGTAAAAGTAATAAATTCGTACAAAAGATCTGATGGCATTTCTTAATACGACCCTAAGAGTTCTACCAACAACTGTAATAACATTTTTTGTGGGGATAACAGTTAACGAGATAATAGCATTTTCGAGAGACCCACTTGGTCTACATTATAATAAATTGGCACAACCCTTTTGCTCACAGTTCTGGATAGCACCGAAAGAGTTCTTTTAAAAACCCTCATAACATTTTTATGGTGCCAGTAGATTATGAAATAGATTGTGTATTCACTCTGCAGTGGGTGTGCGCCGATGTGAAACTTACTGGCAGATAAAAACTGTGTGCCGGACCGGGTCTCTAACCCCAGGCTGTGACGAAAGAATATCGTCACAATATCCTTTCGTCCAAGAGTGCTTCTGCAATTTTCGTAGGACAACTTCTACAAAATTGGGAACGCAGGAGATGAGGTATTGCTGGAAGTACAGCTATGAGGACGATCGTAAATTCTCACTTTTATTTTGGAAAACCGAAAATCGAAAACCCGGATGTATATTCTACTAAATACAAAAAGTCTAAATGTTCAGCGCTATACAAATGCCAGTACACCTTCTTAAGACTGACTGTAGTAACTGTAGGTGGAAGCGTGGGATGTGCACGCTTACATGATTCAAGGAGAGAAGGCTCGTCAGTGCAAAACAAACAGATGGCTGAGAGAGCAGATACATTCACAGGCGCCACTAACCAGATGTTGTCACACCTGTCGAGAATGGCACCAGAGGTACAATGAGCTGTGGTGGAGTGCTGTTGGCGTGGTTACTATGCAACTTACTTGATAGACCGTTATATTAATGTACAATACTTGAGAAACAATGTCATTCACACACTCTGAGTTCCTTATCACTCAGTACTAGACTAAATTACCGGCCTAGTGATAAGCAGCCTATGTACCTCACCGACTACACATCTTCGTGTTATAAGAAAAAAAGAGAAAAATACCAAGGGACACAAAATATGAAACCGGAAATCCGGATTACTGAGGACCAAATAAACGAGGTTCTTATTTACAAATTTCGAACTTGTTATTAACTTTAATACTGTATCCCCTCAACATTATAACACCTCTATCAGTCATGTATTGAATTAGGATTTAAACATACTACTTAGTTCGTTTGTACGATATATTCAGTAAATATACTTACATTTCTATACATTGTAAAGACTTTAAACTCTCGCTGTAGTGTAACTCATCAAACTTCCACACTTCCTTTCTAACTAGAACAAATGTTTGCAACAATATTAACGACAGCAATTTCAAATTTATTCGTTACAAACAGCACATGTTTTTATGTATTCTAGCGGCTGGTGATGTTGCCACATAACTTTCATCCATGAGGGTCCTGGGCATATTTTTAGCTGTTAGTGGGTCCTGGATGTCATGAGAGCTCAAAACAATTACTGTTTTACGTAATAAAATTCATCTGGTTCTTCCTGATTCTAAAAATATACACTTCATGTGTGCCTTTCAATGTTGTATGATTCAGTATCGACGCTAATGCTCTCTTGATGAGATATGAGCCGATTGCTCGTTTTTATCCACTGTGCCCTTTCGAATTTCATTTCAGCGATTAATTTATTTGTTTATCAACGTAGTAAGTAGTACAAAGGTAATCCAGAATGTAAACTGCACTTAAATTCTGTTTTAACTGTTTAATAGTGAGTGTCTGCTGTCCGAACGTCAAATTTCAGATTAATACACTGTGCCTGGTTGCGTTATTTTATAGGAATTTTATTATTGTAAGTGGGAAGTACTAGATAATGTTGAAGAAATCCAAAGCATATTGTTCGAAGAGCATAATATTATTCGAAATTTACCTGTACCAATAGGTGCAGCCAAAGCAGCATTTGTGATGCTGTAATTACCTCATAGATAACGCTATTTGTTTATTGTAGTTTTGTATTCCAATCAGAATTTTGAGAGCATCAAAGCCTCATTTCAGCGTGAGAGAGGGGTAAAATCAATAGATGATATTGAATTGAAAGCCTTCATCAGTCTCTTGTTTTTAATTGTTGTTAACAAAAGTAACAGATAAAGCCTGGAATATCTGTGTGGAACTGATGGTGATGGCATTGAAAAATTTCACCTTCCAAATGAACATAAAACGTTTCAAATTTATTCTGGAGAGCCTTAGATTTTACAGTCGCGCTATTCGTGATGAAAGGAGACAATTAGACAAGCTAACGGCTATTCGGGAAATATTTACTGTGTTTGTACGCAACTACCACAAATCTTACATCCATGGAGAAAATGTTACAGTAGACAAGAAGCTGGAAGGATTCTGTGGAAGGTACAGTTATTGCCAATATGTATCAATCAAAACAAACGAGTATGGATTCTTAAGTGTGGATTCTTAAGTATTTTACCTGCACAATTTGGAAATATACGCTGTGTTGCAACCAGAAGGATTTACCAACTGAGCAATAAACATTTTGATGTTGTTCTGTGACTGTGTAAACCTATATATCAGTCAGGTCGAAATGTGAAAGCGGACAACTGGTTTACTAGTACTGGAATGATAATAGAGCTATGAAGGGAGAATTTTTCTTTTGTTGGCATGATGAAGAAAGACAAGCGTGGAGATTTCTCTAGAGTTTGCTATCAGTAAAAGATGGGCTGCCCACATTTCCTTTTTTGGCTTCCTCAAGACTGAACTCTAGTTTCCTCCGTACCTAAAAAGGGGAAGTGAGTGATCCAGGCATCACGTTTGCATGAAGATAATTCGATAGATGCTGACATTGTAGATAAACGGAAGCCATCCACCGTAAATTTTAAAATAGTGTTAAGTGTGGTATTTTCACAGCGGATAAGCCAAATGCTTTGTACAACGCTGCAAGAAATGTGCGCCGCTGGTCAATGATTGTATTTTTGTAATGATCAGTACAGTTGGAATCTATGCACAAGTGATTTATTGTGGCAACAGTAAGAACTGTATCAGAAGGAAAGGGTTCCTGAATCAGCTTTGTTATACAATGTTGTTTTCTTCGCTAAATTCTGCATAACTATTGAAATTTTGTACAGAGAACTCTATAACTATGACTTATCTATCAAGAACTCTGAAAAATATACATATTTCTGAAAAAAAGGGTGCCAGCTTCACAGTAGGAGCTCTTATGGGGTTCTTAATTAAGTTGCAATTACCTCTTAAACTATTACCTGCACTCAAAAATTCTACTAGGATTTTCGATAGAACTCTTTACGTGGTGTCCAGAACTGTCATCAGAACTGTTGTAAGAATATATTTATATTTTCTGTAGAGAAAGTGTGTCCCACATTAAATCAATTTATCACAAACTATTATCGCCATAGAAATATGTTATTAGGATTTTCGATAGAGCTCTTGGGGTTCTGTTCAGAACTGTCCTCAGAACTGTTGTAAAAGTTTAATTTTTGCGAAAATTGACAAAAAATGTTTTCGATAGAAAAATTTTTCGAGTATTGTTGTTTTCTTCGCTAAATTCTGCAGACCTATTGAAATTTTGTACAAAGAATTCTAGAACTATGGCATACCTGCCAAGAACTGTGAAAGAAATACACATTTCTGGAAAAAAGGGTGCCAACTTCACAGTAAGTGAAAAGATTTTCTCTTAAATTGCAATTATCTCGTAAACTATTAGCTACACAAAAAAATGTTACTTGGATTTTCGAAAGAACTCTTGGAGCTCTGTTCAGAACTGTGCTCAGAACTCTTGTACTTATTTACATTTTGCAGAAATTGTCAGAGAATGTTTTCGATACGAAAATTTTTTCGAGTATTGTTGTTTTCTTCGTTACATTTTGCAGAACTATTGAAATTTTGTGGAAAGAACTCTAGAACTATGGCACATCTAACAAGAACTGTGAAAAAAATGTATATTTCTCGAAAAAGGGGTGCTAACTTCACACGACTCATTGCAGCTGCTGAATGTCAGCTACAGGGCGCTATCCGTAAGGCGCAGTGTTGTGCTGTAACGCATGGTTTTCAGTTTTCGGCTGCCAAGACCTGCGTTACGCATTTCTGCCGGCGCCAAACGGTCCATCCTGAGCCGCAGCTTTATCTTGCCGAAGAACTCCTTGCTGTGGTGGAGACCCACATGTTTTTGGGTGTAGTTTTTGATGCCCGGCTGACTTGGCTGCCTCATATTCGGCAGCTTAAACAGGCGTGTTGGTAGCATCTAAATACTCTGAGATGCTTGAGCCAAACCCGCTGGGGCGCCGACCGATCTACCCTGTTACGGCTCTACCAGGCGTTAATCCAGTATCGTCTGGATTATGGGAGCCTGGCTTATGGCTCAGCATTCCCATCTGCGCTGCGGTTCCTGGATCCACTCCTACACATCGTAATACGCCTTGCCACTGGTGCTTTCCGGACCAGCCCAGTGGACAACATACTAGTGGAGGCAGGTGTCCCTCCCCTGCGGTTATGGCGCCAACGTTTGCTGGCCGCTTATGCTGCCCATGTTTTAAGCTTGCCCGGGCATCCAAACTATCATCTCCTTTTCCCGCAATTGGGCATCCATCTGCCAGAACGTCGGTCCCGGTCAGGTTGTACGATCGCGGTCCACGTCCGAGAGCTACTCTCCGGGCTTGGGGCTTTACCTCTTCTGCCTCCTTTCCGGGCATCTCTGCGTACACCCCCATGGTGTGTGCCTCGCCCTCGCCTTCAGCTGGAATTGGCACAGGGCCCGAAGGACTGTCCCTCCGGAGGCCTTCCGCCGCCGCTTTCTTTCCCTCCTTGCAATGTAGCAGGGCTCTGGCATTGCGTACACTGACGGCTCGATGGTTGCTGGTCGTGTCGGTTATGCGTTTACTCTAGGGGACCATTCCGAACAATGTTCATTGCCGGCTGGCTGCAGCAGTTTACACTGCTGAGCTGGTCGCCATCTTTCGTACCCTAGAGTATATCCGCTCCTGCTCAGGTGAGTCCTTCGTGATCTGTAGCGATTCCCTGAGCGGTTTACGAGCTCTCGACCAGTGTTTTCCTCATTCTCATCTGGTGATGGCTATCCAGGGGTCCCTGCATACTCTTGTGCGTTGCGGCCGCTCTGTGGTCTTTGTTTGGACCCCAGGCCATGTTGGGATACCCGGAAATGAAAATGTTGACTGCCTGGCGAACGAGGCCACCAGTACACCATCTCTGGACATTGGCCTCCTGGAGACAGATTTGCGAGTGTTCCTACGCATCAAAATTTCTGGACCTCTGGGACACCGAATGGCGCGTCCTGCCTTCACGAAACAAACTACGACGCATCAAGGAGGCTACCGGTGTGTGGAGCTCCTCCTTGCGGGTCTCTCGCAAGGAGTCTGTTGTCCTCTGCCGGCTGCGAATTGGGCACACATGGATGATGCACGACCACTTATTGCGACGTAAGGACCCACCTTATGTCGCTGCGGCTCTGTTTTGACAGTGGTCCACATTTTATTGGACTGTCCACTTTTAGCTGTGCTCAGGCAGTCGTTCGCACTGCCTGACACGCTCCCTGCTCTTATAACAGATGACTCTGCAATGGCTGACTTAGTTTTACGTTTTATTCGGGCAGGGGTTTTTTATCATTTAATCTGAGTGTTTCCATTTTATTTTATTGTTTTGTGTTGATTCTGGCCTTCGGCCTACGATTTTAAACTGATTTTTTAATGTGTTTCTAAGTGGTTGGCTTTTCCTTTTTTATTTCTGTGGTCGGCCAACCACCGTCACACACTCTGTGATTTTAGTCCTTTTTATCTGGTCTTTGTCTAAGTTTCTCTTGTTCTGTGTCGTCTGCGATCTATTCTGTTAATCGTTTTTATTCTCTGTCGGTGTTTTTAGTATCTGGAAAAAGGGACCGATGACTGTGGCAGTCTGGTCCGTTTCATCCCAGAAACCAACCAACCAACCCCTCTCCCTCTCCATCCACCCTTTCTCCCTCTCCATCCACCCTTTCTCCCTCTCCATCCACCCTTTCTCCCTCTCCATCCACCCTTTCTCCCTCTCCATCCACCCTTTCTCCCTCTCCATCCACCCTTTCTCCCTCTCCATCCACCCTTTCTCCCTCTCCATCCACCCTTTCTCCCTCTCCATCCACCCTTTCTCCCTCTCCATCCACCCTTTCTCCCTCTCCATCCACCCTTTCTCCCTCTCCATCCACCCTTTCTCCCTCTCCATCCACCCTTTCTCCCTCTCCATCCACCCTTTCTCCCTCTCCAGCCACCCTTTCTCCCTCTCCAGCCACCCTTTCTCCCTCTCCAGCCACCCTTTCTCCCTCTCCAGCCACCCTTTCTCCCTCTCCAGCCACCCTTTCTCCCTCTCCAGCCACCCTTTCTCCCTCTCCAGCCACCCTTTCTCCCTCTCCAGCCACCCTTTCTCCCTCTCCAGCCACCCTTTCTCCCTCTCCAGCCACCCTTTCTCCCTCTCCAGCCACCCTTTCTCCCTCTCCAGCCACCCTTTCTCCCTCTCCAGCCACCCTTTCTCCCTCTCCAGCCACCCTTTCTCCCTCTCCAGCCACCCTTTCTCCCTCTCCAGCCACCCTTTCTCCCTCTCCAGCCACCCTTTCTCCCTCTCCAGCCACCCTTTCTCCCTCTCCAGCCACCCTTTCTCCCTCTCCAGCCACCCTTTCTCCCTCTCCAGCCACCCTTTCTCCCTCTCCAGCCACCCTTTCTCCCTCTCCAGCCACCCTTTCTCCCTCTCCAGCCACCCTTTCTCCCTCTCCAGCCACCCTTTCTCCCTCTCCAGCCACCCTTTCTCCCTCTCCAGCCACCCTTTCTCCCTCTCCAGCCACCCTTTCTCCCTCTCCATCCACCCTTTCTCCCTCTCCATCCACCCCCTCTCCCTCTCCATCCACCCCCTCTCCCTCTCCATCCACCCCCTCTCCCTCTCCATCCACCCCCTCTCCCTCTCCATCCACCCCCTCTCCCTCTCCATCCACCCCCTCTCCCTCTCCATCCACCCCCTCTCCCTCTCCATCCACCCCCTCTCCCTCTCCATCCACCCCCTCTCCCTCTCCATCCACCCCCTCTCCCTCTCCATCCACCCCCTCTCCCTCTCCATCCACCCCCTCTCCCTCTCCATCCACCCCCTCTCCCTCTCCATCCACCCCCTCTCCCTCTCCATCCACCCCCTCTCCCTCTCCATCCACCCCCTCTCCCTCTCCATCCACCCCCTCTCCCTCTCCATCCACCCCCTCTCCCTCTCCATCCACCCCCTCTCCCTCTCCATCCACCCCCTCTCCCTCTCCATCCACCCCCTCTCCCTCTCCATCCACCCCCTCTCCCTCTCCATCCACCCCCTCTCCCTCTCCATCCACCCCCTCTCCCTCTCCATCCACCGCCCTCTCCCTCTCCATCCACCGCCCTCTCCCTCTCCATCCACCGCCCTCTCCCTCTCCATCCACCGCCCTCTCCCTCTCCATCCACCGCCCTCTCCCTCTCCATCCACCGCCCTCTCCCTCTCCATCCACCGCCCTCTCCCTCTCCATCCACCGCCCTCTCCCTCTCCATCCACCGCCCTCTCCCTCTCCATCCACCGCCCTCTCCCTCTCCATCCACCGCCCTCTCCCTCTCCATCCACCCCCCTCTCCCTCTCCATCCACCCCCCTCTCCCTCTCAATCCACCCCCCCTTCATCCACCCCAACTCTCTATACAACCCCCTCGCCCTCTCCACCCCACCACTCTATGAAAGAGCCATGTAGGGATAGAAGACAGATGCCTTGAGCCCTTGACTTTTCCGTTTTTCAGTTTCTTGAAGACCCATTAAAGACAGATGACGCTACTGTTTTGGTAAAGCAAGATCCCAAACTGAAACAAAATGCTGTTGGATCTGAGCATAATGTAAGTTTTCATGCATGTACTGTATTGTTTCGAAAGTGTAGTAAGAATGTCATGATACAAAAATGGGCAATTCAAGCTGAATTTTCATGGATGGTGAACAATTGTAACCTATGATACCAGTTATTTTCAAGACTTTTTGTGGTCTTCCAGTTGACACTATTTAGATGTGCTATTTGTAGGTTATTACCGATGGTATTTTAACAGCACTTGTAACAAGCAGGTCCTTACAAACCATTAACCTTGCATTAATTTTTTATTATGATTCTATGTAATGAATGCTTTCAGTACATACTCGGTGTCAACAGAGAAAAGAAGACTTGCTTTTGGAAGTAAATGTTAATGTTATGTGTCTTTCTCACAGTGCTATAGCAGATGATGTGGAACTTTGATATGTGATGGGTATATTGTAAAGTTCCTAGTCATTATTCACTGTAGTATTTAGATCATTACTGAAATCCTACTTTCGCTGTATGTAATTCTGTATGATTTTCGTCCAGTACACATGACATAAATTTTAATTGTTTCCTAAGGAGCAGGCACTGGAAATACATGCTAACAGAGCAAGAAGCTGTATAAATAGCATTAAATTTGGTTAATTTTGCTGATAATGTGTGGAATGCCATATTCATTTGATTAATGACCAAAAATTTGTCATACATACAGAAGTTAGTCAGCAGTTATAATTCAGGTTGTTTTTTTCTTTCAGTCTGTTAGAGATCCATTGGGAATATCTTGGTCCACTGATTTTATCAAGGAGGACCCTGAACTAAATTTGGAAATGAATGTAACAGAGAATATTGTAAGTATTTACATCTCTGATTTATTGCTTGTAGTCAAGCAATTGTTTAGAATATAGGATGCATTGCAGTGGAATTGTTACAGATTGTCAGTTTTCTGGAACTTGTTTCTGTTCATAATTGTAGAGTATTCTTGTACTCCTGCACCTGACTTTCATGCCACCTGGTACGTGCTGTTTTAAATAGAAGTGGAAGGGGACTGGTGGCTGACCTTGTTCATATAAAGTATATTGTATAATGGTTGTGTGTGATGGATAAACAGAATTCACGTTTAGATGAAGTGTAAGTTCTAATAGTGTAGATCATTTGAGAAATATTCCTCCTTTCGATAACTTCTGATAAATACAATTCAAAAGAAGATTGGCTATTCTTATCTTTTGTGTGAATCATAGTTATCTTGAATTTGTCCTAAAAATTTTTGTGGGTTTGAAAAAGAGAGATAAAACTTGTGTATTGCGGATCAGCCCTGATACTTTGGCCACAACCTGAAATAAGGCAAAGAGAGGGGAACATTCAACACACAATTGCAGAACGTTAGGTACTGGCTCATTCTTCATCTCATTGTTCATAAAACAACTTGTTGCGGTTATAAAGGATACTTCAGGCACTGAAATGTGTGGTGATTATACAAGCATACAGGTCAAGGAATCAAGCTATCATGCTAGGGCCTTGTTTCTCTGAAAATATGTAACATAAATTAAATAGTGGTAGACACCTGAGCAGCAAATGTAAGAGCAGGATGTGTGACCATAACAGTGATCTTCAGTAGCACATGCAGCTGTGAGGTGAACATCGTAGTTCTGTCAGCTAGCACGACATGCAGTCTTTGTGGCATGGAGAACATAAAATGCTAGTGCTTAATAATGATGCAGAAAAATAGGACTGACCATTTTGATACTGGCACATGGCCAGCAATATTCTGTATTAATTGTGGAATTGGGAATTATATTTGGTAATTGTATGAGAAGCTAGAGCAAGCTAGCAGTGTAGCAAAGTAACACTTTGTTGGAGGAGCAATTCAGTGGCAGGCTGCTGCATGTGTTACTGGTAGGTTCAAACAACACACAAGTGTTACGTAGATGCTTCAGGACCTCAAACAAGAATTCCCAGAGAAAAAGGGGTTGTTCTTTTGAGGAACAGTATTGAGACATTTAGAGAACTGCCATTTGAAGCTGACTGCTGAACGATTTTGTTGTTTCTTAAATTGCACATAAGGACTATGAAGATAAAAACTGAGAAATCAGGGCTGTCATGGAGGCACATATACAGTCTTCTTCTCCCATATTTGTGAGTGGAATGGGAAAGGAAATGACCAGCAGGGTTATGGGGTACCCTTTGCCACATGCCTTTATGTGGATAGCAAAGTATTGATGTATTTGGAGATACTAGGCAAAATAAATAGCTGACTAATTTAATAGTAGTCAAAGTATGTATACATATATACAAAATAATCTATTAGCAATTCCCAGAATTAAGTTTCGGTAGATTAGTACGTCATAAACAGCTGGTTGTAAGTATTCTTCACAATGGTAAATTCCTGTGGGAGCTTCTGCCTTCAGATTTGCAGCCTGGCTCATCCCACATCCGTCAACATTTTTTTTTATGGAATGCAATGTGTAAATCGAAGAATGAACAAATGAATATCATTCACACCCCAACTCTAGCTGGAGCAGAGGTTACAGTGTTGAAAAGAAATTTAATTTTATGAAAAAAATTATGAAACATTCAATAATCAATGCAACCCATCAAGACAAAATTAACGTTACCATATTTTACTGAAAGAAGTTATACGTGTACAAGCAATTCATGATGATGTTTAAAATCATCAGATTTCACAAGGCTATAACTTTGTCACAAATAAAGGCACAGAATTTTGGTCACATTTTTACTTCTATACATGCCTGCATAGCCTTTATTTACAAAGGAACCATATGATTTTCCTGTTCCTTACATTTTATATGTGTGCTCATACAACATTAAGGTGCTTTTCACAGCTGTGTTTAGGATCATATTCATTATTTACTGATCACAAATATCAAAATTCCTTTCAACACACATAAGCATCCAGGCGATAGACTTGATCCATGCATTTGCAAGCATGTCAGTTTAGGAAACTCACTGCTGTTCCCATGTAGCATCATAGTTCATCCAAAGTTGTTGGAAGAGGAGGCACATAGGTGGAGCCTTTCACAAACTCCCACCAATAAAAAAGATACCATACTGTGAGCTGTAGCAAATTTCAAGGTCAGGTCTGCAGCCCTGTTAGCTCATCAATCACTCAGGGTACTTGCTGTTAAGAAGTGCTGTTCTGTGCAGGTTCCAATGCAGTGATACACCATCCATATGAAAACTTGTGTGTCTGATAATTTTCCATCTCTTCTGTTGTTAGTCCATCTATGTGTTTTCTAATATTGTCAACTTTCTTAAATTTGTTCCAGAAATCCCTTCTCTTCAGATTCAGTTCAGTGCTAATCCCACTAAACTGTTCATCACATTACATAATTTGAATTACAAATCATGATCACTACCAAAAAACTTCCTGTCTCATATTGCACAGCACATTAATAAGGGTAATGTTGCAGCTACCAGTTCCCTTGAAGACTCATTTTATAACATGTAAAGCAGCCAGAAGTGGCTTGCTACTTGAAGAAATAGACATTACTGATAGATGAAAGATTATCTAGGTCAATGAAGAGGTTTATGCAAGGTTTTCAGTTGTCAACATCACATCACATTCCTACTACAAGCTTGTAAATACTAATTTGTTCATAGCTGCCATACCCTATAAGATTATCCTATATGATACTACTGAGTGAAAGGATGCTAGGAAGCATTTCTGCAAGTTGACACTCCGGAGGAACATTGATTAATTGCAAGGCAGAAAGGCATGTGCTTTTTGGGTAACTCATTCTCATGCTGGTGCCTCCTTAATTTATTATCAACCCGAATGCCCAAGAACTTAACTCATGGATCCTCACCTAGTGTCTGTCATTGATATCTCCTTGTATCTGTAAGTCATTTGGATTTGTTTGGAATTGCATTATGTGTGTTTTTTTGTAAGTATAAATGTTGAATTTTTGTTCTGTTGCCTGTAAACCAGTTGCAAGCATGTTCCATTATTCTCCTGGCTGTTTGTAGTAAGAATGTGTTTGCCAGTTATCAGAGTTCTTGTCATCAGCAAGCATTGCAGATTTTGAAGGCATCTGCAATGGTTTTACCGCAACTTTTATGTAGGTCAGGATAAATCACATGCTGAGCCCTGTGGGAATTGTATGTATTGTTTCTCCATTTTGTATTAAGGTTTCCTCCCAAGGTATCATTTAGTACTATGACACAGTTTTTTATTGTTAAGCTAAGATTCAGTTCTTGTAAGTGTAATTCTTTTAACACAGTAACACTGTAGTTTCCCAAGTAAATGGAGATCAAGGTTGTAATGTATTGCCAGTAGGTTTTCTCCACTTCTACTACATATTTCAGTTACGCTGTAAATTCTGCACAATATTTTATTAATTAGATTATTAGATCATAACAAGAAGAGTTCCTGCTTCTGCCACTAGATGATTCTTCTAATTGATTTGACAATTCATCTGATGGTACTGATGTCTGGTAAGGTATAGACTTCTTGACTGAGTCTTATGGATGTAATTTCAGTGGTCACCCCCCCCCCCCCCCCCCCCAGTTTTTTCAGCTACTGTTAAGAAATTATTATTTTCATGGCCTGATGTTATCTCAGTTTTTCTAAATATTATGCTGGTGCTTAAGTTGATAGCACTTTCATTTTGCATGTTGGTATTCCAGTTGCTGAGGATTTATTTATCAATTGTCATTTCTTTTATGGAGTTTACATATATTTGAGTTTACATATTCTCCATTTGTCATTTGGAGATACTTAGTAGAACTGTGGCCACTAGAAATTGGAGTGCCAAGTGGAGAAATAGGAGTGCTGTTGACATATTCATTTGTTTGGATTCTGTACAGGGGTAATAGCAGTGGAGGCAGCCAGAAACATTTGCACCGGGTTTGCTTAATGCCATTGGACAGAGCTTTGCAAGAATATGGGTTTGTAATTCTAAGATGATTTGTTTTACCATTATTGACTTAGCTTCAGGGTTTGATGAAGATCATTTAAATGCATTAATTCAAAGTGAGCCATGTTACTGTACTTGAGAACTGGCAAATTGAATGAATTGTGATCATTTCATGACTCTTTGACATTTTCATGCAATGGAGAAGGCTCAAAAATAGGGTGTATGGATACCACATGCACTAAACCAAAATCACAAAAATGGATGGCCATATGTGCATTCTTGCTTGCCTGTCATCAGTTGCTTGTGAGCAACACTAATCATCCCTAGACTGTATCATTATGCTGATGAGAAATGGTGGCTTTGTGCTAAAATAAGGAAAAGAAAGTAATGGTTGAGCCCAAACAAAGCAGCAACAAAAAGCATCCACAAAAGACAATGTTGTACATCCTGTGTGGTGGTCTTCGAATTGCATCCATGAGATGTAACCACTGATTACTGCTGACATTTACTGTCAACAACTGAGATGTGTTGCAGATGCAGTACATCATCAACAACCAGGAAGACACTACTCCAGCATAATGCCTGCCCGCAGTCTGCTAGACTGACCAAAAAACAGTACACATGATTTGGGTTTCGAAATCATTGCACACCCACCTAATTCAAATGATCTTGCACCCTCAGATTTTCTCCCTTTCTGCTCTCTATTGAACAACCTTCAACGGACTTCCTTTCAAGATGTAAATACACTGTGAACCTTGTTGAAAGTGTTCACCTTAAAACCATGTGACTTCTACAGTTACAGAATGAAAGTCATCCCAGGATTGGGAGACCGCTGTAAACAGTGAAGGAGAATGTTTCATTGATTATTTAAGTCTCCCATATTTGTATCTGTTACCTATTAAACTTACAGAAAAATCTAATTAACCATGTACCATCCAAATACTTGCAACAAATGGGTACATAGGCGTAACCTTTTTTCATTTTACTGGTAAACTGTTTCCATTCATCTCTGTCTAACCAATATGTATAATGTTCAAAATAACACTTGGTCTGTTAAGCACATTGTCTGGGTACAGATGGTGCTAACACGGATTGGTATTGTACATATCTTTTGCAACACAGTTAACTCAGTGCATGTGTGCTACGTCTTCAATGATGAATCATACTGTCTTTAGTTGTCAAGTTAATAAAGAATTTAATATTTTCTCAAAATATATATGGTCCCCAAGGGAGGTTATGGGCGAATAAATGTCAGAAGATTCTTAATTTCTTGCCATAAAATGACATGGCTCTGTTGAGAGGTTAATGT
Source organism: Schistocerca serialis cubense (assembly GCF_023864345.2). NCBI lineage: Eukaryota > Metazoa > Arthropoda > Insecta > Orthoptera > Acrididae > Schistocerca > Schistocerca serialis. Next base: position 47,641,774 of record NC_064648.1, read on the forward strand.
AATCTGTGCACCATTTTTTCTCAGAACATTTGAGGAGTAGTGATGGGTCAGCTGTGTTGTGACAGTTATCCAACATGAAAACTAAATACTTTTGATCTGAGGTACAGTATTGGTTGAAATAATTTTAATGAACAATGCAAGAGGTGCATTGAAATATTATCAAAAAATGAGCATTGTTTCTAAAAGTAATTTGACATGAATAAAATGCAACGAAGAACCTGTAAATTAGTTAATAAATTTACTTCCTTGTAGTAATGGCTGAAGCACTAAATATCCACCAGTTGATGTTTGAAATAATTTGAATATGTTGTATGATCAGTAGGCCTCGTAGTTGCAGTGGATAGAGATAAAACTATTTCTTAATGGAATACAACAGTATAGTTACTCATTAAATGCGTATAGTAACATTACTTTTCTAAATGATTGATAATGTGTTCACACGGTTGGCTGTGTGGAATTAAAATAGCTCCTGAAAGAATTTTTGAAAATTATGTTTAAATCATAAATTATTTGAATTGCACCCTTCCTTTAAAATAGAAATACACAAGGAATGTGTTACATTAGACATGCAGTAATTATATCTAAAACTTGAAATCTTGAAGATAAAAGTCAAAAACTAATTGCATTTGGGACATCATAGATTCTATACATACCTCACACAAATAGCATTATTCATAATGCAATTTTTGATACAATAAAAAACTAAAACTGTACATAAATTGTATGATTTAAATACACAAGTCTTTCAGTTTTTAATTATATTACATTTTCTTATTAAAAAAAAAGATGTATCTCGTAACACAGTTGTAGGTCCCAATTCTAAAGATATAAGTACTATATATGGCTTTTTAAATAATCATTGGTTAATTTATTAATATGCAAATCTGTTCAGTTATAACATAAAGTGCTGTCACTTTTGTATTGTGTGAATACATTGTAGCCTTTGTAATGGGTTTCAAAAACATTACCATAGCCTCTGTATTTTCAGAGATGCCATAAATTGTTTTACACCTCTCTCATTTAAAATTTCTGCCATGACACAGTCCAGGGTTTATCAGATCAATATGCACATCCTTGACAGCATCTGTTGCTATTGTGTCTTCGTCTGCAGCATTTGATCCCAGCAAGAATCATTTTCCACCTCCGAATACCCAGCACATCTTTGATGAGTTGCATCCTCAGTTATGAAAAGATGTTTGGTTTTTTCAAGCTTCAGGGTTGGAGTGATGACAATATTATGATAGCTGAAGGTAAAAAATAATTATTATTTTGAATATGAGCAAAACGTTTGACCTGAATGTAAGTTATGCTCACTAAGTTGTACAGAAACCATCTTCCAGTACCATAAAACATGGTTTTTGCTTGAATCTGAGTTTGTGCTCATTTATAAAAATCTGTAGCTCAGCCAGCATACCCTTTTCTGTGTTTTGTCTGTTTCCACACTCCTCTCCTCATTTTGTACCAAAATAGCATCCATCACAACTTTGCCATGACATGCTGCAAAAAATAACAGTCCATTTTCACTTTAAATACTTTCGAACACAAACTGGATAACATGTACTTGTTTTCTAATAGGGGAGTACAACCATCTCAACAAATTGTAAACTTTTTTAGACATGAGATCATCTTCTTTACTTCAGGTGTAATATATATATAAGAACATAGCTATAGAAACTTTCATGTGTTAGATCTCATTAGTGATGATGGCATGATAAAATGTTTCCGCAGCATCCAAGCAAAACCTGTGAAGCCTGTACTTGTTCATGTGATGATGAGCACTTCGACCTTTGTCTCATTACGCCGAGAAGCATTCTCTACAATGTCTGTCTGTAGATCTCCAGATTTGAGAGATCCATTTTGCACATATCCCCAATTCAGCAGATTGAGAGATTTTAATGAAACAGTGAAATATTAAATATAAAATTTGCTTATCAATTTATGACACTACATCAGTGATGATACAATTAACTACTTCACATTTTTGTTGCCTGTCAACGTCAGTTCATTTTTTTTCCATTTTACTTATTGATAAGTAAATTTCATAATTTAATGTGGAGTGAAGTTTAGGAGTTCACAACTCTTTCTTTCACTTTTTCTTTACTTTAAATCCATACATTTGCTAAGTTGCTCTCTTTCCTTTCTTCTGAAGTTTTGTGATATTTTCTTGTCACTTTCTCTACATTGAACCAACTGTGACTGATTTGTCTATAGTTTTGCAACATTCTCTCTCTCTCTCTCTCTCTCTCTCTCTCTGTCTCTGTCTCTGTCTCTGTCTCTCAAATTTACTATACATTATCTTTAACAGAAAGCTAGTATTAATAATGTGTAACAATTGCACGAGCCTTAATATGCAGATGTATTACCATGTAAATTATTCAGCAAATGAAACTTTTATTGTTTCATCCATAAAAGAAATCCCCTGTAAATTCTTTCTTTAACAGCACATTTTATAAAAAAATGTGTAGGTTAAAGTTAACAAACAAAACATATAAACTTTCTTCCTGACCCACCTTCTGAGTAGTAAGAATCCTTGACGTTAAACTTAATCAGTATTTTTAGTTGCATATATGGCAGCAAACATTATGAATTTAAACTTAAAATGCCTCTAGGACTGTAGCCAGACAAAATGTACTTTGTAACATGGTCTACGCAGTTAAAATCAGCACACAGTGTCATACTGATCAGTACGTTAGGTATGTATTGTGAAGACAAAGATTCTTCACATCATTGTAACCCCTACTTCTAACTTTCAAAAATTAGATGTGGGAAATTATTTACGTTTTTCCTCCGCAGACAGGAAAATAGATACTACAGATAAACCGTGATGCAAAAACAAAGATAAGGTTCAGAAAATTATATTTTACTCTCGTGTTCACATTTTGGAATTGTTCAAAACTACAAATTTGCCAGGCAAGATGGCTGGCCTTCAGCTAGCTTCAGGAGGTGAAATAGCTAGTTCTGGCAATACATGCACACAAAAGTACAAGGAACTTCCATAGCTTTTGGAATTAGCAGTTCCCTTATCTGGAAAGAGTTAGTAATAGATACAGGAAGGTTGGGAAAGAAGGGCAGGTCACTGACACCCAAAGAGTGTCACTCACAAAGATACATCATCAATTTGACCTTATATTTTAGAGAACAAAAGCATACCATACTTTACGGATTATGACACTTTTTTTCTTCATTAAATTTCCTACAACATTCAGGTGTGTCCTACTCTCAAAAGTAATGTATAAATGTCCAGTGTTTGATTTAAAATTCCTGCCAGGCTTAAAAAAGGCCATATATTCAATGCTGTAGGAAACCTATCTCTATCTGGCAACACTGGAGTCAACTGGCAGCAGTAGTGCACTGATGCGATGAACAAGTTGTGGAGCCTCACAAGCTTGCTAACTGTCCCCCTCCTGTCCTGCCATTACAAACCCAGAACACTCCCTAGCCAATGATGTGTCATTGCAGTCTGCAGTGCCAGTGAACTTGAACTGAAAGTGATTTGTGTTATTGGTAACAGAGGAGTATTTTATTTAGTAGTTTCCTAATGGAAAAATAGAGGTTTCGTGTGATGTGGGCTATAAATTGAAGGTAATAGCATATGCAGAACAATATGGAAACAACGCAGCTGAGTGGTATTTTGGTCCTCCTCCAACAGAAAGAGCCATTCATGATTGGCTTGCAAGTAAGGAAGAACTGAAAAAATGAAGAAGACTACATGTGCAAATTGAAGACCGAGTACAGAATGGCGAAAACTACATGGTGTCCAAAATTAAAGCAACAAACAACTACTTCCCTGCCCTGTTTTTCATTCACGATACAATCGTACAAACTGTAAACCAGATGTCCATACGATCGTGTTCTGCATGGAAGACGGCAGTCTGGTCAATTGACAACTATGCTAGTGATGTCAGTGATTGTATGAAATGGATTAGTGTTTGTTGTGTAGTCCCACATTCACAATCACCATGTACACAGCTACAGACAATGCAGGTGGACACAGAGGAAATGCCTACTAGACCCGGCAGTGGAGGGCCATAGAAAGAAAGGAAGCAAGATAGTCAAAAATTGATGTGGTAAGATGGCTTAGTGTGAATTGTGTTGTTGTTTGTTGTATGGGACAACAGTTCATAGAGACTCACTGTATCCCAAAATCCAAGACAGGGTTGACCATGTGTGACTTCCGAAGAGAGGACTGTTATTTGGCTGTAAGGTCACAACAGACCACCTGAGTACTGCACGGCAACTGGCATATGGGCTTGCAGTGTCCGCTGGATGTGTTGTATCAAAGTAAACTCTGTGCAAATGACTTTGCCAGAGTTGCCTTTGTCGGAGACCTGCTGTATATCTAACTCTGACACATCTTCACAGAAGGCAATGTCTAGAGTGAGCAGGCAGCTTGCTTGTGACCCAGGGCATGCTGCCCTGTCTTGTGTTCAAATGGTGAACCCCATGCTGCATTCTGGGATGTCACCGTCTGTCACAGGTGTGTCGTGTAGGTTGTGATAAAGGGACAAGAATTATGTAGTATACAAACTGATGAGTACTTCAGCTTTCCAAATTGTTTGTTTAGGGTTTAAGGCAAGTGGCAAGTGATGAAAAGCTTCCACCTTTCCACTAGCATTTTGCAGCATTGACTGTTGCTCTACTATGCCCAGCTGGCTCTGGTTTGCGAAGCAAGTTGGCCATGTTTTGCTTTGAAGTGCATAACACTATGTACCGACTTAACAGAAAATCCTAGGAAGTTGTGGTCTTACGTTAAATCAGTAAGTGGCTCGAAACAGCATATCCAGACACTCCGGGATGATGATGGCATTGAAACAGAGGATAACACGCGTAAAGCTGAAATACTAAACACCTTTTTCCAAAGCTGTTTCACAGAGGAAGACCGCACTGCAGTTCCTTCTCTAAATCCTCGCACAAACGAAAAAATGGCTGATATCGATATAAGTGGCCAAGGAATAGAAAAGCAACTGGAATCACTCAACAGAGTCAGGTCCACTGGACCTGACGGGATACCAATTCGTTTCTACACAGAGTACACGAAAGAACTTGCCCCCCTTCTGACAGCCGTGTACTGTAAGTCTCTAGAGGAACGGAAGGTTCCAAATGATTGGAAAAGAGCACAGGTAGTCCCAGTCTTCAAGAAGGGTCGTCGAGCAGATGCGCAAAACTATAGACCTATATCTCTGACGTTGATCTGTTGTAGAATCTTATAACATGTTTTTTGCTCAAGTATCATGTCGTTTTTGGAAACCCTGAATCTACTCTGTAGGAATCAACATGGATTCCGGAAACAGCGATCGTGTGAGACCCAACTCGCTTTATTTGTTCATGAGACCCAGAAAATATTAGATACCGGCTCCCAGGTAGATGTTATTTTCCTTGACTTCTGGAAGGCGTTCGATACAGTTCCGCACTGTCGCCTGATAAACAAAGTAAGAGCCTACGGAATATCAGACCAGCTGTGTGGCTGGATTGAAGAGTTTCTAGCAAACAGAACACAGCATGTTGTTATCAATGGAGAGACGTCTACAGACGTTAAAGTAACCTCTGGCGTGCCACAGGGGAGTGTTATGGGACCATTGCTTTTCACAATATATATAAATGACGTAGTAGATAGTGTCGGAAATTCCATGCGGCTTTTCGCAGATGATGCTGTAGTATACAGAGAAGTTGCAGCATTAGAGAATTGTAGCGAAATGCAGGAGGATCTGCAGCAGATAGGCACTTGGTGCAGGGAGTGGCAACTGACCCTTAACATAGACAAATGTAATGTATTTCGAATACATAGAAGGAATGATCCTTTATTGTATGATTATATGATAGCGTAACAAACACTGGTAGCAGTTACTTCTGTAAAATATCTGAGAGTATGTGTGCGGAACGATTTGAAGTGTAATGATCATATAAAATTAATTGTTGGTAAGGCGGGTACCAGGTTGAGATTCATTGGGAGGGTCCTTAGAAAATGTAGTCCATCAACAAAGGAGGTGGCTTACAAAACACTCGTTCGACCTATACTTGAGTATTGCTCAACAGTATGGGATCCGTACCAGATCGGGTTGACGGAGGAGATAGAGAAGATCCAAAGAAGAGCGGCGCGTTTCATCACAGGGATATTTGGTAACCGTGATAGCGTTACCGAGATGTTTAGCAAACTCAAGTGGCAGACTCTGCAAGAGAGGCGCTCTGCATCGCAGTGTAGCTTGCTCACCAGGTTTCGAGAGGGTGCATTTCTGCATGAGGTATCGAATATATTGCTTCCCCCTATTTATACCTTCCGAGGAGATCACGAATGTAAAATTAGAGAGATTGGAGCGCGCACAGAGGCTTTCAGACAGTTGTTCTTCCCCCGAATCATACGCGACTGGAACAGAAAAGGGAGGTAATTACAGTGGCACGTAAAGTGCCCTCTGCCACACACCGTTGGGTGGCTTGCGGAGTATAAATGTAGATGTAGATGTAGAACACTCATACCCATCTGCAACTGGCTCTGTTTCAACTCACTTCTGCTCTGGTGTATTTTTTTACCAATTATGGTTGATACACTACATTGACATTTTAATCAAGACTCTGGTGTAATGAGTAGTATATTTTGGTCAATCTGAGGGACAGAGTTACTGGTGACTGTTATTTCCAGCCTTATTTCACCTTCTAAGTATCATTCTAACAGTTACCTTAAACCTTTCACTGAATCTTACACATTTCCATAGGGCCCCTTACCCTGCACTTTAACTCAAATATCATGGAACTAATTTCATTACTATGCTCCTTGCACAGTTTTTTCTAACTCTCTAATTCCCACTTAAAAGTGACAATAAATCAGTTATTCTTCGTAGAATATCACTGCATTCTGCTTCATTCTGCTGCTTTTATGCTCAGATTATCCAATCCAGTGGGACCTGAACTATGGCTGGGTCCAAACTGGGTCATGTTCTTTGTCTTTTATTTACCAGAACAACATCAGACCCATTAGAATAAGTGCCGCTGCAGTCTTTGGTATGACAATAGTCAGTGTTGTCTCTTTCTGGTGCTGATCTTCACAATATGAATTTCCATGCTGCAATTAGGTTTTCAGGGAGATTGGTCCCTCCTGCTGGTTCAGAAGTGTGTTCATAGATTACATTAGTTCTGGCCCTAGAGATTGATTTAAGCTGGTTAGGTTTGCAGTAGGTGGCACTTCCATGGGCTACTCTGGCCAGTACAAATGTGGCTGGGAAATGCTCAAGCGAGTTCTCCCAGCAGTCAATGTGGACAGGCAGAAAGTAGGCCCCATTATGTTGCACGCTGTTCCATTTAATAAGAAAGCATTCACCTTTCATCCTGCCCTCGTTGCTGATGTACCCCTTCACTTCTTGAAACATCTAGATGCTACTACCATCTTGTCAGAGCTAGGGTCCAACCCATGTGCCTCGACCAGCTGAAAGTACAATACTGGCTGGACCACTTTTTAATTGCATTCTCTTTCCTCCTTTGTCCCATTAGCAATTTCACTGCACAGGAATCCTGCCCCACTCTTATTACCATACTCAGACAGACTGTGATTTTCTCTCAGTGGCATTTTTGTAACTTTTCTTCCTCCATTTCTACATATCTCCCCTTGTCTTTAGCAGTTAATAACAGTCACGGAGTTATTACTCTCACAAATTTCTTCAGTATTCCCCAGTTGACGAGCAATACATGAATTACGTAGCGGTCATGATGTGCTTGTTTCCCTGCTACTGTTAGAGAAATAGAAATGGAAACGTTTCTTCCATCTATTCTCACTTACGCCTTGGCTACTTCAAATTAAAGGCAAGTCTTTGTGCTCAGGTGCTGAAACCAACCTCGTCTTTGGTGATAGTTCCTTCTGTACTTTCCTTAGAACCTTTAAATACTTCTCTTCTTGCAACAAAAATACCCCTAGCTGAAACACTACCTTCTACAGACCGCAACCATTTAAATAACTGCTTCCCTATCCAAGACTTCTACTTGCGTTTGCAGATCACTGATATTCTGAGTAATATGTAATACTGCTGCTTTTCTACTTCAGCTTTCTGCATTTCCATCTTTCTTCTCAGTTTTATGCATAAGTTCAAAATCTTATTCACTTTCTTCTCAGTTTTATGCATAAGTTCAAAATCTTATTCACTTAGCCTTGCTGTGCATCGTGTCAACCTATTGGGAAGGATTCTTTAACCCCAACAACCATTTTAATGCCGCATTATCTGTTATTACTCTAAATGTTTTACCGTACAGTTAAAATTTGAAATATGTGAATCCATAAATAATGTTAACATTCCATTCTCCCTTATGGAATAATTTCATTCTGCAGAATCCAGTTGTCTTGAGTGTAAGCTACTGGATGTTCTATGCATTCCACCTCGTCTGATAAGACACGGCCTGGTGCATGGTTTTATGCATCACATAATAAAATAAATTCTCTATTAAAATCTGGAAATGCCACAATTGGACTCAATGCTAAAGCTCCTTTAAACTCAAAGGAATGTTGGCACTGGTCTGACCACACAAATTTGGTACTCTTTTAAATTGTGTAACATTCTGGCAATATCTGCACATCCTTCTATGAACTGGTGGTAATAGTACAGAAGTCCAGAATGATTGCCACTCGTTTACAGATTATTTTATGGGAAATTCACTTACAGCTCTAATTAATCTTGGGTCTGTCTTAACTCGTCTTCTGATATGTCCTATTCCATAGCAAAATCACACTTTCCTGTACTCAGTGTGAACTTCACTGCTTTTAACCTTAGGAATACTTCCCTTAATCACTGAATGTGCAGTTTGATATCACTTCCATAGATGATTATGTCATCAAGATGCACAAGGGATTTCCATAGTTTCAAACTTATTAGTACTGCATCCGACAATCTCTGAAATGTTACAGGTGCATTTTTTAATGAGGATGGCACACTTCTGATTTGGTAGTGTCCCCAGGGTGCCAGAAATTCGGTTTTGTGTCAGTCGTGTGGTGCAGGCTCTATTTGGTGATACACTTCAAATCCATTGTTGAAAAATATTAGCATTGCTGAGAATGATCCATAGTTTGTGATGTGTGGGAAAGGGTAGGCATCTGCTATGGTTTTCACATTTAGGTGTCTGTAATCAAACACAATCTATATTTTTGGCACAACTATTCCTACCCACCATTGACTATTACATTCTTCAATTATTCCATCATTCATCTGGTGATCGATTTATAACACCAAAATTGGGTGAAAGTTGTTAGCTATTCTGTATGGTTTATGATAGGCTGATGATTCATTTCCTATTGGTATGTAGTGTTGTGCAATATGCGTACCTGATAATGGTCCTTTAGGAAAACATAAATCATTGAATTCCAAAAGTAGTTTTTTCATCTGTTCCCTATTGCTTTCCTCTAAGCGCTTTACTTTTGCTCCCCATACAGTTTCAGTAATATCTGGCAATTCTCCTTTTCTGACACACCGCATGTCCCATTCTTCTTCCTATAAGATATTCATGTAAGCGATTAACATCTGGTTTGTTAATCGTATGCCCTCTGTGCTGAAACGTTACATAGAAACAGGTATGTGCATGATATGTCTGTTAAATAAACAACCCACCTGTTCTAATACCTCATT